>NW_026571515.1:8934770-9165887 GCF_026225935.1 Boleophthalmus pectinirostris | reverse complement strand
TTGGGCTCAGACATTTTGAGAAAACAAACAAGAATTTTCAGGATGTGTTGTTACATTCATGTCGTTTAAAAAACATGACAATATCAAGTAATCCAAAGTAATCAGATTACGTACTCGTTTAAGTAATTTAATGGATTACGTTACAAACTACATTTTGGGGTGTGTAATCTGTAATCTGTAGGGGATTACATTTTAAAAGTAACACTCCACACTGCACAGATGTGCCTCAGGGTCAAGAAATGACAAAGTGCAAAGCAGTGATGAAAGCAAAGGGTAAAGGTGAGTGTTGAATTTTTCAGAGTTGATTTTTGTTTCCTACATATGTGTTTCATTCATAGTTTTAAGGACTTCAGAGAGAATCTATGGAAAAAAGAACCATGAATGAAAAAGTGTGTCCAAACATTTGACTGGTGATGTATATGAATGGTGTATATGAAGTGCCCACCCCCTGTGACCACGCCCACGCCCACCACGCCCACCAATAAACCGAAACGCCATATTACCCACGAATGCTCTCACCACTTCCTGCTCTGATGCTCCTGCTTCCGCTCACTGTGGCTGTGTGCTCCAGATCAACCTCTACTACTACTATTTCTACTTCTCTTTCAGCGTATTCAACCCTCCGCTCAGCGTGAGTTTTTATTGTTCAAACTCGCTCGTGTCGAAGTGTCTGTGATCGTCCTGTACCGATGTTTGGTCGCTGTTAATGCTAATGCTAACGCTAGTAGCGGCTAAACTAGCGGGTGCCGCGAGTCACTTATTTACTCTCGTATTGATTAAATACGAACCAAACTTTAATTTCTATTGTTGCCGAATTTATGGCCAAACCGTAAACCCTTAAAGGACACCCTGATTTATGTATTTTACACCCGTTTTGGTGTTTATTTATTTGTTTGAATGGAATGAATGAATGTAGCTACATACTTTGATACTGTTGCGCAACTGTTTATATTCTAATGAAATGTCTTAAAGGTAAATTAATTTAAAGGTGCACTGTGAATTTTGATACATTGGAATGTTATCCGAATGATGACAAATGTATTAATTAATCATGTTACTGCTATTAATTCTGTTGTAAACTACAATTGTGAAAGTTTAGTTTGTAGCTTGTTTGCTATTTAATACAAAACTGAATGTAATTTGTTTTTTCCTTTTTGACCTTGTGCAGGTCAGGTTTTTTTTCTTCCTTCCCTTTGGGACAAAAACACCTCAGCCTGAGGCTGTGTCCCAATTCGAGGGCTGCAGCCTCCGAAGGCTGGTTTTAAGGCCGCATACGTCACTTCCGGTGAAAGAAGGCCTGTCCCATTTCATTTTTATGTCATGCAGCCTTCAAATGCAGCCCTAAAACCGGCCTCGTTTCCATGGAAATGGGGCCGCGAACGGAGGACACATCCGAGTATCCTTCGCAGCCTTCAGTATCCCAGCATGCACGCGCGGCGGCAAGTCAGATGTTCGAAAACACGGAGCAAAAGCCGGTCCCGAGAGCGGGAGAAAAACATGTGAGTAACACTTTTAACTTTAGGAAATCATTACTAACAAACTGTAAACGTAAAATAACGACCATAAGTCCCACAAAACTGTCAAATAAGTTTGTTTTTAACTGCGTGAACCGCGGAGTTTTGAGCTAAAAGTTTGCCTAGTAATGTGCAGCTAATGCGATGAAAAGTCCGCTCCAACTTTCATATTTGGACACATTTCCATCAAACACTCATCATGTTTTTACTGTTAGGGGAAAAGAAGCTCACAGAGTGATTTAAAGAAGCTACGAGGAGAAAACTCCACGTTTTCACGGACAGTGTAAACATGTAAACAGTTGGTCAGTGTAGCTCGGAGTTAAGATGAAAACACACATTATTTCATACATTCAGCTGAAAAAAGACTCAGTCTGACTCTATCAAAGCTCATATTTACTTGTAAATCACATAATATATGCCTCCAACGTGTGCATTTCATTCAGGGAATACATTATCTGCTTTTAACAATCCGTGCATGTTTGTAAAGTGAAGAGTATATAATATCCTGCCTGGACAGGTCAGATTTATGATGGACATGAGGCTCGTTTAACAGATTTGTGCAGACACTGGTGTAGATACGACCTGGTGTAGATACGACCTGACTGTGTCTGTTAGGTCTGTCACATCTAATGTTATAACAATGAGAAATCTGTTTTACATGAATTTTCTTTTCTCATCTGCAGCCTCCTGTATGAGGACACGGCACACTGCAGGGGCCACAGAACTGTTGGCTGACAAGATGCTTGTGATTCATAAAATGGGTCAATGCAGATGACAAAGTAAAGCCAACACTGAGCTGGAGGTGCTGACCCAGACTCCTGCCAACGATTAGGTATGGGGCATGTTACATTGAAAATTGTACTAATAAGAGCTGCAAATGAATCATGCTCATGTTGAAATTATGATTTAAATTGTGAAAATATGCATTTCTCAAATGTGTGGGATTCCTCTATTCATTTAGCTGTTTCAGATATAAACTGCCTTTGAATCTGAATGTACATCAAAGTTTAAGTTCAACGTTAAAATAGTTTATTGTCAATTCTTCATACAAAAAACATATAAGAATCGAAATTGTTTTTCTCACTCCCTTGCGTATAAATACAATAATAATAAATGTAAATAGTGCGGAGGGAGTCCAGGTGTTCTTTGGGGCTGCATGCTCTTTTGAAACTTACTTTCCTCTAATAGTTTTGTGTTCTTAATGTGTGTGTCATTACAGGTTTTCACTCTACAGGACAGAACTTTGAATCAATCAGACGCAACAACCATTCTGCTCTTCCTCCTCCAGAAGACGAGAGACACATCACACTGAGTGGTCCAGTCCACTGTCCATGTCTCCACTGTCCATGTCTCCACTGTCCATGTCTCACTGTCCATGTCTCCACTGTCCATGTCCATGTCCATGTCTCCACTGTCCATGTCTCCACTGTCCCATGTCCAGAGTCTCTGTCCATGTCCAAGAGCAGGTCCAGAGTCTCATATGATCTGAACAAGTGTGTGAGACAGAAATGAAAACATCTGCTCATAAGTGTTTCTGAATGTTTTTCAGCCTGTACTGACATTTGATTTATGGCGAAATGTGCCATTTATTTGGTGTCTCTTTTGATAGTAACTAATTACATGTACTATAAGAATGTACTATTGTACTGCAGATAAGCTGTGGTATTCCACATGACCATATCTGGCAAAGATAATTTGTTCATTTTTTGATTGTCACTTGCTTCAGCAAAAAGGGAACACAATGAGATTTACTGACATACAGCTGTTTGTACTAACTTGTTAATGCAGAGTGTGTGTAATGGGTTTAATATTTGACTTCATATTATGATAAAGTATTTCCAGAAGTTCCTTGGATTGTTTAATAAATCATCTTTTCTCAGGAGAGATGTCTTTCTTTCTTTACAAACTGACTGTATAAATGTAATCCCTGGTCAATATAAAAATCCTTAATAATGATAATATTTAGTAATGCATATCTCATCACAGTTTTTTTTTAATTTTAAGATAATTTAGTCTATTTAAAATGTATCCCTTAAATACAGCCGTTTTGTTTTGCAAAAGTTAAACATACATTTCGGTTTTGGCCATAAGATTTGGATGCGAATTATTAAAATAATTTGGTCACAAAATCCGACAGTTTGATGACCTGTGCGTCTTTTTACTGATCCGTGTGTGGAATCTGCGCGGAGCGTCTTAGCATTAGCATTAGCGCTAGCAGCGTCCCTCGGTTGCTAGGCGACAGGGGAGCGGCTCCGAGGTCTAGACCTGTCCCATTTCCGCAACGGCCTGGCGGTCCGCGGAGGCCAGTTCAAGGGCTGCAGCCTTCGCGGCCGACGAAGGACCCAGCCTTCACAGCCTTCGGAGGCTGCAGCCCTCGAATTGGGACACAGCCTGAGTCTGTGATGTCGAGCTGTGAATACCCCACCTTGTGGTAGGAGATGGAACTACATATATACTTCTTCCCTCTATTTCGCTGGATCTAAACTTCAAGAAAAACTTTTAAGACCTTTGAATCTTAGTCAATACGACTCGTGGACTAAAACCCCCAAAGACAATATACGATCTGACAGGACTCTCAGAAGAACTCAAGTTGTTTCTTTGGTTGTTTTAGTTTAGTTTTGTTTGTAATATCATATCTGTCTTAGTTATAATACATATATACATATCCAATAAGTATCCATAAGTCTATATTATATTCATATCATTATTATTGCCAACTTCAAAAAATATAATACAATTTATCATATAAACTTTAATGTGTGTCGCTTTTTCATTCACCCTACGGCTCTTCAACGAATCTACTTCTGAACAACTTAATATCACAGTCAGACCGACGAGCCAACGACACGTTACATGTACTTAGTGCTGATTACACTTCTTATTTGTATGCAGTGTTGGGAGTGTTACTTTTCAAATGTAATCCCCTACAGATTACAGATTACATACCCCAAAATGTAGTTTGTAACGGAATCCATTAAGTTACTTAAAGTGAGTAACGTAATCTGATTACTTTGGATTACTTGATATTGTCATGCTTTTTCACTTGTTTTGTATATTACCATTTGTCATTTAATAAATAAATAAATATATATATATAATGCCATGTTTTTTTTTTTAAACTACATGAATGTAACAACTACATCGTGAAAATTCGTGTTTGTACTTGACCATATAAAAAAATATTATTGATAGAGAAATTATTTTTATATAAAATCACAATTATGTCCACCTACTGTTAGTGTCATATTGTATTAGTTTAGTCCTGGTTTAGTCCTGGTTTTAGTTCTGGTTTAGTCCTAGTTTAGTTCTGGTTTAGTCCTGGTTTAGTTCTAGTTTAGTCCTGGTTTAGTCCTGTTTCAGCCCAAAATGTGAAAACAGTAAAATCCCTCTGTGTAATCCATTTATTTCAACAAAGTAACTGTAATCTAATTACCACTCATTGAAACAGTAACTGTAACTGAATACAGTTACTCATCATTTGTACTCTGATTACTCTGGTACATGTAATCTGTTACTCCCCAACACTGTTTGTATGGTACCTCCATTTAAGCACTTAAAACTGAAAATGAAGTATGTCTCAAAAAGGTACATGAGTTTGCATGTCTGGAAAACAGGTCAGTTATTTTCTGAGATTCCCAGAACATGTGGAAACCCTGTTTTAATTCTACAAAGAAAAATACACAGAGACAAATCTTTATCTTATCTTTATTAAAAGGTCTATAATGAGAAGCTAAAGTTAAGCCTTCAAAAGATGAACACAATATTATATTTACAGGACAAAGAAAAGCAGTAGTAAAGCTCTATTCAAATACTCGGATACACAGGCTTCAGTTCTCTCTCTGTAGAAATGCACAGGCTCTTATAATGAAGATTCTCCCAACAGTCTATTACTGCATCAAACAGATATGAACAAATGAAATGTGGAAAAACACAACTGAGATGTTATTTGTGTTTTCAAAGTTAGATTCATATCTATGGTACCCATAAGTTATCAGTGCAGAGGTTATGTTAAAACAGTGCACAACTAAATTAATCTTCAGAATTAATGAAATATATTTAAAACACAGACTGCAAAAGGTTCAAGATTCAATCAAAACATTTCTTTAAAAGGCACATTAGGAGAAACTCAGCCACTCTATAAATAAATGCGACACATTGAAGCAAAATCAGCAGAAACCTTTCAATGCGGAGTCCCCAAAATTCACAGTTAAGATGTGGATTTAACCCTTGTGCTATCCTTCAGAGCAGTCCAGTATATTGTAATAATAATGATATTATTATTTACTACTACTACTACTACTACTACTACTACTACTACTACTACTACTACTACTACTACTACTACTACTAATAATATTAATACATGGGCTAAACCAGGATTAAACATGGGGAAAACTAGGACCTCAGGGACCGGCCTCCTGCTGGTGCCCAGAGTCAGAACTACACATGGGCTAAACCAGGACTCAACCTGGAGTAAACATGGGCTAAACTTTTGCATGCTATTACTTTTTATTTATTTTGTATCTACTTGACTATATTTGCTGTAATAAAATTGGGTAAAAGGTTTATCGAGGAGATTGATGAAAGCAGTGTGATCAAACCATTCAAATGTTGTTGTTATAACTTCTTTCCCTAATTTAGGAGTTCACTTTAATTTTTACTACACCAAAACCGTAATTTCATAAAGAAAAACAACAACAACAACAAAACAGTGAATAATCAGCATATGATCCTGCCTGGTCAACTCAGTGTTTGTCCTGTAGGTGGCAGTAATGCGCCTTATCTACGCATGTCCACTTTTTAGGCTACTTCCTATGAATTTTACAGCTAAAACAAAATGCTCCGTTTGTATTAAATTAAATTAAAACATTTAAGCATTGAACAGAAAATAGAAGTTAGGCTGTATCCCACTGGTTTACGCTGCGTCTTTGGCGATAAACAGCGTCTGAACACAACCGCGATCGCAATGAGGTGACGTTTCCTTTCTAGAGACACGTAAAACATAAAAAATAGCGATATGCATTCGTAAACGTGATTTCAAAATATTCGTAGTACTTTAATCAAATACTGAGTCATGCTTTACGGTTTAGCGCTTAAATATATACTTCTGTTTGTGTATTCGCAGCGTGTCAGGATGGCCGAGTGGTCTAAGGCGCCAGACTCAAGGATAATCTCCTTCCTTCCGTAGAAACGGGACTTCTGGTCTCCGATTGGAGGCGTGGGTTCGAATCCCACTTCTGACACATACCTTTTCTTGACTTCAGACACATAAATCTAATACTATTTAAATCTTTTGATTTACGATGTAATAATTTGTACATATATATTTAAAACCTGACTCACCCGTAGTGACCAGGGACCCTCGGCATCTCGCGCGTGCGTGTGAGACGCGGGCCGATCATTGCCGCTTGCGGCTATATTTATTATTATTATTATTATTATTATTATTATGCATAATAATGATCAAAAGTGCATATTGTTGGTACTACAAAACTGTTACAAGTTGTAAAATTATTCATATATATATTTATTTATTTGTTATTACACTTTGTTACACATACAAAAGGTTAAAAACAAAGAAAATCATTTATTGGAGATTGAATTACAACACATCTAAATAATAATATGCACATGAAATGACACAATGTCACAACAAGAAAAAGAAGAAGAAGAAGCAATAGGAGCTCTGGGCAAGTCCTGCCAAGTGCTGCAACATGAGCACAGACGTCACAAGACGTCAGAGGCTTTTCTTTGACTGTATTTTATCAGGTTGTCGTTGTCGTCGTCGTCGTCAAGGTGACAGGATGACATTTCTTCATACACAGGTATGAATCTTATCTCATAACATGTCCTCATACACATGATGTGGAGCAGAAGGAGTGCGATGTCCTGGTTCATGTTTTGCAAGAAAACTATTGACCTATAAGATAAATAAGTGCAATTTAAACTTGGGCTATAAATTGTATAACAAGAAACTGGCACAGGCTCGCGCATGCATGCAAACACACGCACACGCACACGCACACACACACACACACACACACAGAGTGAGAGAGGAAAAACTAAAAAAAAAATAAAGATTTACTTGTACCTTTCCCAGTTTTAGGAGAATCAAAGCTAAACCGAACAATATTAACAGCCGCAGCAGTGCAGATGAGGAGATGACAGCAGATGACAGAAGAAGCGTAGTAGTAGTAGTAGTAGTAGTAGTAGTAGCAGTAGTAGTAGTAGTAGCTTTTGTCTTTGTCATGTGGTCATTGTGTTCTATAGGCTTGAGGGCTGCAGCACCTTTGAACAGATCTATATATTAGCATAAATCCAAATGACAAATAAAAAAACAATGCTTTATGAATTCCGTATCATCATACACACACACAAATACACTTAAATAACCAAGTAACATGGTAAAATAACGAGTGTGGTCGACTCACGTGAGACATTGAGAATCATGCTCGTCTGGCTACTTCTGAATTGGTCTTTCACAAGATAGGAAGCTTTACACCATATCACAAGTCCACGATGGGCTTCTGTCAGAGTCACGTTGCGTGCGATTGTACTGTTATATGTCCCCTGCGCGTCGGTGACTATTTTGTGGTCTGTAAGAACAACAGTCCCCTCACGGTTTTGCCCAAGGTTCCACTTGAGCCGAGGGAAGTGAAGAGGACAGGGCGTGACAGCTGAGCAGGTAATAGTCACCACCTCTGTCTCTCTCTGTTCACCAGAGACTTTTAGTGTGGAACTCCAGGGAGAGTCTGGGGAGAGTAAAAGAAAAAAAAAAAAAGATAAACAAACAAAACAAAACAACACACACAACAAACACACACACACACGCACGCACGCACGCACGCACGCACGCACGCACGGGCACACACACACACACGCAGAGACAGAGGTCTTCACTATGCAATGTTTCTTGTTACAGTGTAAAGCACAGTTACCGAGTGATGACAAGGCTACATTTTGGGCTGTTATTTATATTTATATAGCAATATTTAAAACAAACAAAAAAAAACTTTACTCACCTGAACACAGCAGCAGATGTAAGATTAGTATAAATTGATTAAACATATTTGCAGAGGGCAGAATCTGCAACAAAGATGTAGAAAGATAGAAAATACAAGAGGCGAGTGTATTGGTTTTGTTTTTAATATATTTTATTAGTTTGTTATGTATACAAGGTTACTGGTTTTGTAAGTAAGTAAGTAAGTAATGACTTACAGTGTAGTCTGTCTGTGCACCTCTCACTATCTGTATCATCTAGTTGTAGTCCTCGTCGTCAGTCTTCTCTGAGTGTGTTTGAGCAAGGCTGACAAAACCGTACGCTACATTGTCCGCACATGCATTTGTTACATTCCGAGCAAACAGTCTGTGTTTTCCGGTCCTTTTTGCTGGGGCATATTTGACACCTCTTTCTTTTATTGCTTATTTTTGGTCTGTTGTCCTCTTGCTCCTCCTCTTCCTCCTCCTCCCGCTCCTCCTCCTCCTCCTCCTGCCGTCGCTGCCGTTGAATGTCTCGAACCGTAGCCAGGGACGTTTCCGTGCGAGGCATACACCATCGCCTCTGGATGAGCGGCGTCACGAGTTCTTTGCCGAGTTGCTCCAGAAATATCCTTCTCTTGTTGCGTCTCGCTGACATCCACGTGGGGTTGAGCTCCCGCCACAGTACAAAGGCATTGTAGGACGAGACATCCAGGATGTTGTGAAAGACAGCCAGGGGCCAGCGTGCTGTCATCCGCCTGCAGCTGTAGGCGCTAATAACCTTGTCCAGATTGTCAACTCCGCCCTTGTTGCGATTGTACTCGATCACCAAGTCGGGCTTCGTCCCCCGTGCTGCTCCTGCTGCTGCTATCGGTGCGTCTTCTTCGTCTTCTTCTTCTGCCGCCGCTCCTGCTCCTGCTCCACGTTCTACAGGCTCTCAGGGATGTCGCCGCTTTGTACTCAGCAATAGTACGTTCCTATTTTTTTTCGGCATATACCAGACCAGGACGGCAGGCAGAGGAGCAAAAAGATAAGCGGACAGAGGATAGCTGCGTGGCGTGGTCCTCGAAGCGGAGATGACGCGAATACCTGTAAAAGGTTTTCAGGGACATGGTCACGCGGAATACGGCCCTGCCCGTGTGGGCGTCCCAAAGGCTGGCTGCGGCTTCTCCTCGCGATTTGAACACTCCCGCTAGGATGAGCAGTCCCAGGTAAGCGCGCAAATCGATCTCGTCCATGCTCTTCCACACGTCAGAGCCAAACTTGCGCACTCCCTCCCGATTGGTTTCTGCGACAATTATTTGTTCAATTTCCGGCGTCACGAAAAGGCCGAACGTCGAGGCGATCTCGTGCCGCCGCTGCCGCCGCCGGGTTTGGTGATGGGGATGGGCATGATGAGAAGGAAGAGCAACAGAAGGAACAGAACCGGCACCGCCACGGCCAAGGCCGCAACCTTCGCCACCTTCATCACCTCCGCCGCCGTCCTCGTCCTCACTCTCACCACCGCCCCTCGCCGCCTCGGCGGCCTGCAAATTGTCTTCCTCGTTCTCTTGCTGTTCTGGCTTCTCCTGCTGTACACCTTCCATCCCTTTAATTGCATATCGCATGGGTCCGGGAGTTCCTACAGGCGACGGGGAACGAGGACGAAGATCCTCCCGGTCGTCGGCATCGTACGGTGACGAGGTGGCGGGGCTACAGTAAGGTTGGCAAGAATCATACGGTACAGTACACCATTGTATTTGACCGTCTTTCGAACTGTAAAAGAAAACTGTCGCTGCTGCTGCTGCTGCTTCTTTGTCTTGCGCTGCCGCTGTTGTCGGATGTCTGCGAGGCATGACATTACTGTCACGGCTGTCTTCCTCGTCCTCCTTATCTGTGCTGTAGTCCTCGTAGTCCTCCACCTCCTCCCCTCCTCCCCCTTCTTTGGGGTCCTCTTCAGAGTCCTGTTCTTCATCATCGCCACCTTCTTTTTCTTCTTCTGATATCTCTTCGTCTACATTGTCCTCCTCTGGGGAATCCACAGCCTCTTGTGAAAAGAGTGACCGTAGAATTTCAAATGCACTCAGTTGTTGCCCATCGCTATACCCGCTACCCGTTTTTTGACTTGTCGTAGCCGAATTCTGCTGCTGCTGCTGCTGCTGCTGCTGTGGCATGGCTGCCAAAATCAAAAAAAAAAAAAAAAAGGATGCCTGTAGTAAGTAGTACAGGGATAAGTTTTGGAGTGGTGGGGTTGTGCAGTGTGTGTGCTGCTGCTGCTGCAGGTTAGGTGCCACAAAGGAGGTGTAGTGAAGGAATAGTAAATACATTGAAAGGTAAGGGTGTGAGTGAGTGAATGAGATGGGCAATGGGAAATGCCTCGGTACAGATGATATCAGCGTGTGTGCGCGCGCCAGGCTCAGCGGCTGCCTTGCCTTTCACCTTCTCGAACGAGTTCAAACCGTCGCCGTATCATCTAGGCACGCGCTCGGCCGATGCCGGAGGCGGTTTTGAGAAATGCCCGAATCCGCCCCCGAGAGTACTCTGCCTACTGGCTGTTTTTGAGACGGATCGACACTTGGGCCAACCCGCTTAAATTATTTTGCTGCAGTTTTGATGAGAGCAGCAGCAACATCAGCAGCAGCGGCGGCAGAAAACGAAGATAGAATTGGAAAAATATTGGTGTTGATGCCACCACCACCAAACATACACGGACACTGTGACATAATAATTCTCTATGAGATGAATCGAGATAGAAAGGTAATGAAGCACATTTTGACCACACAGGACTGCCCCCTAGTCATCGAGCGAGCAAGCGAGCAAGCAAGCAAGCAAGCAAGCAAGCAAGCAAGCATGCATCTCTGGGAAATGTCAAGTTTGATCTTGAAGAAGCAATCTGGAAACTACTGGAGCTATTTGTATACTACATCTTTTTCCTCGCCTTTGCACCTGAGCAAAAAATTTAGACTGTAGAGTGTACCAGGAGAAAAGAACACCTTCCTCTTCTTTACAACTGTCATCAACATACTCTATATGATACTATTATGATTTTTAGAAGTAGTAGTAGTAGTAGTAGTAGTCATTTGTTATCATGTATATGTATATTATCATGAATGTAATAAACAAACTTAATAAAAGAGACAAAGATTTGAGTATGCATTTCTTTATTTTTTTATAATCATAATCATAATTATGAGTAATACATTTATCCCTTTCACCCCAGCATAAATAGGCCCTGCATCAAAAAATAGGGAGTTGAGGGGAGGTTGATTTTGAGTCTATGATAGCAACACACACACACACACACACACCCCTCCAAGACATGTTTCTTTAGCAGCTGCCTCCTGGAGCACAAGGAGAAGCCATCGCTGCCGCTTCCGCTCCGGCTTTTGCTACTGTCACTGAAACTACCGTTAGCGAAACAGTCGCAGAAGCCGAGGCGGACTCGAAAGCAGCGGAGGATGCTACGGAGGCGGTCGAAGCCAGGACGCTCCCTTTGCGCGATGCCCTAAGAGAGACGGTAGTACTGATGTGCAACGCGCAGTCCTCCGCTTCGAGCCTTTTCACCATAGTGACGGAATTCAAACTTTCACGTTACCACCGGCCCATCCACACTACCACGTCTGGAGGCAATGCGTATCTGAACGCAGTCCTGCGTGACATTAAGCTTCAGGGCTCTGACCGATACCCCAACTATTTTCTTCTTTTAAGGAATGCCAGCAGGGCCTGCACAGATTATCTTGGTGCAGTCGTGACAGCGGCAAATGCGCAACGAGGACGAGGACGAGGACAAGGACAAGAAACAAACAAAGAGACAAAACATACATCAGGCCTAGCGCCTGGCCCCATCGCCGCCGCTGCCGCCGCCGCCGCCGCCGCCGCCGCCGCCGCCGCCGCCGCCGCCACCGCCGCCGCCGCCGCCGCCGCCGCCGCCGCTCTCGCCATCACCGGGGACTTGAGCAATCACTGCGATATAGTTGTCATCTTTCAAATGGACCAAGATGGGAAGGAATCGAGAAACATTTTCACCACTGACTCGTGCTCTCCCGCTATGCGAAATGCTGTACTTCAGGGCAATGTACGCTTTGACTATGAACAAATATGGAGACCAATAAAGACACACATACACTACTTATTCTGTCTTTGTTTTGCTCCTCACCATAGATTTAGACTAAGTCCAACAGCATAAAACAGGAGCAGCTGCAGCTGCCGGAGTACAGTAGTAGTAGGACTAGGAGTGGGAGGAGGAGTAGGCGTAGTAGTAGTAGTAGTAGTAGTAGTAGTAGGAGTAGTAGTAGGAGGAAGGAGGAGTAGTAGGAGGAGGTGGCATACAGTATGGCAGGCCCACAGGAAGGGTAGCGTGAGGGATAAATAAATAGTCAGACATACATACATACATACATACATACATACATACATACATACATACATACATACAGTAGTATGTAGAAGAGCAAAAACATGTATCCACAAGAGCCTGGAGCCCAAGAAGAAGCACAAGAAGGTGGACAAGCAGGAGCACAACAAGAGCCACAAGAAGAAGCACAAAGAAGGCCACAAGAAGAAGAAGAAGAAGAAGATGTAGACGAAGAAGCAGCACAAGCCAGAGCTGGATTGAACGCTTTAATCGAAGTGGCCGTGGCGGCTGGCCAGAATGAATGAGCGCTACTAAGGATGCGCGACGCCTTAATAGAGATGGCACGAGTGTGTTACTTTCAACCCCCTTTCGCTCTAGGGCACCTGTTCAAGCTGTCACGGTACCACGACGGTATCCACACGATATACGTGGCCGGAGACAATCGGTGTCTAGATACGGCGCTGCTCAAAGTTCGGCGACATCGACGACACTACCAGACCTACTGGCGTCTTTTGGGAAAGGTTGCCAGGGCCTGCGCGAGTTATTTCTGTGTGGTTCTGAGAGCGGCGAACGAAGACTTGCCGGCGGCAGGAGCGGGACGAGGAGAAGGAGAAGAAGGAGAAGAAGGACAAGGAGAAGGAGAAGGAACAGCAGCACCAGCAGCGTCACCACCACCACCACCGCCACCAATTAACCTACAGAAACACTGTGAAATACAGATTGCCTTTGAAATTGATCAAGATCGAAATGTGGTGAGGAAAAGTGTGATCCCAAAGGACTGCTCACCAGGAATGGCAACTGCAGTGTCTCAGGGGATGATGGGGCAGTTTGAGCTTGAAGAAATTTGGTGTCTTTTAAGGACACACTCATTGTACACGTTCTGTATTGCGTTTGCCCCTCAGCACAGGTTTAGCCTAAGGTGTTAGTAGCGGCGAGCAGCACCGTGAAGAAAAACAAATCCGACAAAAAAAACAAAACAACAACAACGACACAAAAGTACCAATGAAGTGGAAAGTTGTTGCCTACACAACAATTACAATTACAATGAAAACCAAACAAAAATAAAAATAAATAAAACAGTTACACGTGTCTCTGGGAGTGTTTATCATTAGAAATACTCGGTGTACTATGTATTGTATGTGTCTTGCGTTTGCCTGCCCCGCAGCAGAGATTTGCACTCACTCACTCACTATAATAATAGCAGAAAACACCACCATCATCACCATTCTGAAAATAAACCATATTTAAAGAAATACAACATATATGCAGGCGCGCGCACGCACGCACATACACACTAGCTACTGTATTCCAGAGTCAGCAGAGTAGATAGTAGTCGTGTTTTTGGCCTATTTATTAAACTCCACTAGCCTGATTCATCAGCACGCGGTTTCACGCCGCGGTTTATACTCGGTATATTATATACTTGATAAACTGTATTCTTGATTCCTGACCTAGTCGCTGGAGAGAAATGAAAATTGAGTGGAGGCACTAAGTGGCACCAGCCTGGGTAAAAAAAAACTCCACCACCTTATCATTTGTCTGTCTGTCTGTCTGTCAGTCCTATAAAAGAAAAGAAAAAGTTCAAGTACAATTTTAAACGTGGATCCACGGCAGCCTGGGGCTCATGGAGGATCACAGGGGGCTTCTAGAGCAGCAGGAGCACAAGAAGCAGGAGCGCAAGGAGGAGGAGGAGGAGGAACACAAGCCACCGCAGCAGGGGTTACGGATATTATCCTAAGAGCCGCAGCGGAAAGCAGACAGAGCGAAGCGACGCTGCGGACGATGCGTGATGCCATGTTAGAGATGGTCCTCGTGTGTGACACGCAGCCCCCTTTCGCTCTACTGCATGAGTTCAAACTGTCACGCTATCACGAAGGCGTACACTCGGTCAATTCCGGAGGCAATCCGTTTCTGAACACGCTACTGCAAAATGTTCGACTGTACCCGGAAGAGTACCCCGCCTATTGGCTTCTGTTAAAAAAGGCCAGCAGGGCCTGCTCGCGCTATTTTCGTGCAGTTATGAGAGCAGCGAATGAAGAAGAAGAAGAAGAAGACGACGACAGACGTGAGGACCGACGACGACCGCCTGTTAACCCGCACGAACACTGCGACGTACGAGTGATCTTTGAAATGGATCGAGATCGCAAAGAGGTCAAAAACATTGTGACCACAGAGAACTGCTCCCCACGAATGAGAAATGCAGTGTCTCTAGGGACTGTAGACTTTGACCTTGAGGAAATGTGGAAAATTTTAAAGATAAACTACGTATTCTGCCTCGCTTTTGCGCCTGGCCATAGGTTTACACTGGGAGTGTTGCCATGAATGAAGCGAAATGAAGAAGCACCAATCTAAAAGGTATTTGCTTTGCTAGTAGCAGTAGTAGTAGTAGTAGTAGTAGTAGTAGCAGTAGCAGTAGTAGTAGTACATTGTTATATTGTTATTATAAGACATGTTTATCTTTTATGTATTACAGTGATTATTGTCATGAATGTAATAAACAAAATGAATCACAAAGGCTTGAGTTTTACATTTACTTATTTTATTAATATTTTTTATAATTTATAAAAATATGGCCAAGGTGCTCATAAGCATTGAAACCCAAAGACTTTACAACTTAAAACATTGGCCTGTCTTCCATAGACCAGCAGCTGCTGTTGCTCTTGTTCTTCTGCAGGTTAGACCCTGAGGCCATCTCCTTCTTCAGGAGCGTGTTGACCTTGAGCTCTGGTCTGCTGCCGCTGCTGCTGCGGAACACCTCATAACACAGAGGACATGTGCGGCAGGGCTCATCAGTGTCCCAGGCCTGAGAGATGCAGCGTCGTCTGCACGAGTTGTATGTGTCAAGATAGTAGTGCTTAGTAGAAAAATTGGCAATTTCACAGAGATCAGGACCACGGACAGCTCAGATGGTGAATTTCTCACTCTCAGCAGAAAGTTTGATATCTGGAGCAAACAAATGCACAAACAAACACACACACTCACACACACACACACACACACACACGCACATCACACTCACAGGTTGCATGCTCCAGTTTAACCCTCCCGCGCTCCTGCTGGGTCAAACAGACCCAAAATTGTGTTTTTTTCCTTCATTTAAAACCCTACTGCTCTCCTGGTGGGTCAAACAAACCCCAAATTTTGGTTTATTTTTATTTTTATTATTTATTTCAGTCCTTGGGCCTGTGTACAACAGCTGTGTCTCATTTTCGTGCATGCACTACTGATTGCATACAGCAGGGGGCAATATTTTTTATTTTAATAAAGTGTCTAGTAAATGAAGGAAAAAAACAAACAAAAAAACAGCAAAGTGGGAGGGTTAAATGAAGGAAAAAACACAATTTGGGGTCTGTTTGACCCACCAGGAGAGCGGGAGGGTTAAATGAAGGAAAAAACACAATTTTGGGTCTGTTTGACCCACCAGGAGAGCGGGAGGGTTAAACATAAAAGACACAGTTTTTTTATGTTTAATGTATAAAACATTAAACATGTCAATGCTTATATTTACTTGTAAATCACGTAACATAAACCTCCAACGTGTGCATTTCATTCTGGGAATACATTATCGCCTTTTAACAATCCGTGCATGTTTGTAAAGTGAAAAGTAAAGAATCCTGCCTGGACAGGTCAGATATAAGGTGGACATGAGGCTCATTTAATAGATTTTGCAGACACTGTTGTAGATACTAGACACCTGTGTCTGTTTGGCCTATCACATCTAATATCATAACAGTGAGTCAACTGTTTGATATTCATGTTCTTTTCTCATCTGCAGCTTCCTGTATGAGAACACAACACACTGCTGGGGCCACAGAAATGTTGACTGATGAGACGCTCATGATTCATGAAATGGGTCAAATGCAGATGACAAAGAAAAGCCAACACTGAGCAGGAGGTACTGATCCAGACTTCTGCCTCTGTTTAGGTCTGGGACATGTTATATTGAAAACTCCAATAATAATAAGGGCTGCAAATGAATCATGCTCATGTTGAAATCATTATTTAATTTTCTGAAAATACACATTTCTCAAATGTGTGGGATTTAGCTGTTTGGATTTATGTAATAGTTTTCTTAATGTGTGTGTGAAATATTGGATATATGATGTATGCTGGCCTACAGGAGTCTGGCCTAAGTCTTCTGTCAGAAAGACTGCAGCAGGATCCAGAGGTTTGAATAGGAAGGTTTATTGATGATTGTTATGGATAAGAATAAAGACTGGGATTGTGACTGTAATTGTGTGTGTGTGTGTGGTCATCTAGAACAGAGAAAAAAAAGAAATATATATAAATAATTAGAACTGTACACACACACCAACAATAACAAATATACAAAAGAATACAAATAAACATATTGATTATACTATATGAGGAATGAAAGGCATTGGTTCGCAAGTGCACAATATTGACAGTTGCAATGCAAGTCCAACAGATGGCGCCAGAGACCACCTCATGACGTTATGTAGTTAGCGGAACGCGTGTTTAATGGCGGATCAGGTGGTAAATGACAACGTTGTATAGAAGTGATTAAGCTGGATATAGTGAAAATATTTGAAACAAGAGATAAAAAATACACACCAAACTGTATAGTATACATAATACAATACTCACTTCTCATTTACGCACAAACATGAACATTAGCAGGAGAAAGACGAACGTGTGCCTTTCTCAATCCGTGTATCATTCGTTCATTCGTTTTTCAATATAAAACCAAAAATAAGAAAACGAAAAAACTACAGTTTTCTTCGTTATTTGTCTCCAAAACCAAAATGAAAAAACTGATAACGATTCGTTTTTTCTGTTTTCGATTTTGTGTTTAAATGAAGAATGGAAAAAACGGATAACGGCCGTTTCCCGTTTCCGTGACTTCCGTGACTGCGATGCCGAACTTTTGCACCGCGTACGGACTGAACTAGGACTGACCCAGGTCCGAGACCAGACCGAGACCAGAGCGGGACTGAGACCGGGACCAGATCGGGACCAGAGCGGGACTGAAACCGGGACCAGAGCGGGACCGAGACCGGGACTGAGTCTCAGTAGCGCTCTGGTCCCGGTCTGGTCCCGGACCTGGTCCATCTGAACCAAAAGCTCTTAGTTCGGTTCGTTTTCGTTGGGGTGAAAGCGTCAGTCAGAGGCTCTGCACCACCTCGGAATCAACCGCGGTTCTTGATCGCGGAGGACCAGAGCAGCTCGGTCTGGTCTCGGACCTGGATCCGTCCTGATTCAGTCCGTATGCGGTGAGACTGGGACCAGACCGGGACCAGAGCGGGCCTGAGACCGAGATCGAGACAAGACCAGGACCAGACCGGGACCAGACCGGAGGCTCAGAGCCCACGGCAGGACCGGAGCTCGAAGCTGAGGCTCGGACCCCGTGGAGGCTCGGAGTCAAAGCTCGGAGTCCGGTCTGGTCCCGCTCTGGTCCCGCTCTGGTCCCGGTCTCAGTCCCGCTCTGGTCTCGGTCTGGTCTCGGACCTGGATCAGTCCCGGTTCAGTCCGTATGCGGTGCAAAAGTTCGGCATCGCAGTCACGGAAGTCACGTAAACGGGAAACGGCCGTTATCCGTTTTTTCCATTCTTCATTTAAACACAAAATCGAAAACAGAAAAAACGAATCGTTATCAGTTTTTTCATTTTGGTTTTGGAGACAAATAACGAAGAAAACTGTAGTTTTTTCGTTTTCTTATTTTTGGTTTTATATTGAAAAACGAATGAACGAATGATACACGGATTTTTCTCCTTGGCGCTTCCTCTGCGTACTGGCTACCTGCGCTGCAGTCAAGCCCCCAGGTTCCAAAATGGCCGCCTATTCAAGTCAATGGGCTGAGCTCAATGGCGCATGATCCCAGATTAGCCTAGCCCGGCTAGGTACTTCCGGTGGCTGTGGGCCGACCGAGCATGCGTAGTAGTGCTCTTTTCTCCCACGGGCACACGCGAATGCACATGACCACACGCACGGAGCGCGGGCTCGTGTATCACGTGATCGCTTTGACCAATCAGAGCGAGAGAAACGAGAGCGGAGCAGAGCGGAGCCGGAGCTAACGAATATAAAGCGTTTTTTAAGACAACTGAAGGATTTTGAGCGAGAAAAAGTTTATGATCTAAAAATAGGTAAAAATCGCCACAAAATCCGACATTTTGGAAAGTTGTAGGTGCCCTGTCAGCCGAACACGAGCAGGTTGTGATTACATTGCGCTCTATGAGAAAAATCTTCTCTCGGCCCATGGGATTTTTTCGACTGTAGTACCACTGAGTGGCCACTACGTCAACTCGAGGCAGCTACAAGCTAGCAATACTGTATCCAGTTATTTTAATAGATCCATGGCTGCAGTGCACATGCGAAAGAGAGGCAGTAATGACGTCCTCTTAAAGGGACGGCAGCATTACAGCGGGGAAATTTGTACAGTGTGTGTCATTACAGGTTTTCACTTTGCAGGACAGAAATCTCAACCAGTCAGACTTAAGGCCCATTCTGCTCTTCCTCCTCCAGAAGACGAGAGATACATCAGACTGAGTGGCCTAGTACACTGGTCACACACCTAGTCATGTCTCCACTGTCCATGTCCAGACTCACAGAGGAGGAGGAGGAGCAGGTCCAGACTGCAGCAGACCTGTGGGGCCTCTGGTTGCATCAGGCCTTCCTCCTGCACATTCTGTTTGCTGCTGTTCCTAATGTGTCCTAATAGTGATGTGTCCATAAAGTTTAGGTTTAACGTCTAATTTCCTCCAAAAGTGAAACAGTAAAATGGTGGTTTCTGTTCGTCTTAGCTGAGGAGCACCTAAACAGCTTTATCACTGAGGAAGTGTCCCATGATAAATGTGGCCTTATATGATCTTAACAAATGTATGAGACAAAACTAGAGTCATACAAGTTGCTCATAATAAGTTTTTCTGAATGTTTTTCAGTCTGTACTGATGTTTGATTCATGATGAAATGTGCCATTTACTTTCTGTCTCTTTTGAAAGTAACTAATTACATGTACTATAAGAATGTACTATTGTACTGCAGTTAAGCAGTGGTATTCCACCTGATCATATTTTGCAGTTTTTTTTTTCTGCTTCAGCAAAATGGGAACAACTCTTTGAGAGTACACTGACATACAGCTATTTGTACTCACCTATTAATGCAGTATGTGTTTGTGTGTGTGTGTGTGTGTGTGTAATGGGTTTAATGTTTGACTATTCACATTATGATAAAGTATTTACAGTATTTACAATCCTTTGATTGTTTAATAAACCATCTTTTCTCAAAGCAGAGATGTCTTTCTTTATAAACTGACTTAAATACATCCCCGGTATAAATGTAATCCTTTATCAATTTAAAAATACTTTATTAATAATTAACAATCTCATCAGTTTTTGAAACTTTAAGGTAATTTAGTCTATTTTAGATGTATCCCAGAAATATCGCCGTTTTGTTTTACAAAAGTTAAACATAAGTTTTCGTTTTTAGCCATAAGATTTGGATGAGAATTATTAGAATAACTTGGTCTGAAATTCCGACAGTTTGATTACCCGTGCATAATCTGCGTGGTACGTGTTGTTAGCATTAGCATTAGCAAAGTGTCTCGGTTGCTAGGCAACGGGGCGGCTCCATGGGCTACACCGGTCACATTTCAGCAACGGTGAGGGCTACAGCCTTCACAGCCTTCGAAAGCTGCCGCCCTTGAATTGGGACACGGCTAATACGGCTAATACGAATAAAAAATAAAAAATAAAAGTCTATCGTAGATATGACGTGTATCCGGTGGAGGTCACGTGTTTCCGGTCTGGAGTGGAGCTCCACTTTCCCCATGTGTCTGTAGCCAGACCCCTCTCCTCAGTTTCTGGAAATACAAATTATTTTAAAATAACGATTTGATTAATACAAACTATTAAAAAAATACAAGTTAGTACTGTATATTTTATAGTAATATCCTAATAAGAGTTTTATATGTTCTTGTTTAAATAATTTAACAAAAACATTAACGGTGTAAAATTGACAAAAAAAAAAAAAAATAAAAAATGCATTTTCTATTTAAGATAAATTTTTACCTCATTTATCTTTAACAGCTTCAAATCATTCCATACTCCTGTGGAAATGAGTAGAATAGAGGGGAAGAAATCTGAGAAATAAAAGCTAAAATAGAAAATGTATGATTTATGATCATTTGTGATAATTTATGATATGATCGTTTTTTTCCCACATCATCTTAAATAACAATATATTACAAAAATAAATATAAAATTTTGTGTTCTACCTAAGGATTATCTATTTCACCTTTGAAAAACAAAGACTCCTCAGAATATGGGGTAGAGGGATCAAAAGATAAAGACAGAAAGTTACTGGAATTGATTGACAATGAAGAGGTTAAAGATTTAATTAAGAAAATAAAAGAGAGTCGACAGTATTTTATGTCCCGTGTACTCCTCCAAATTATTTCCTCTCTATGGACTTATATATGCTATAGTCTGTTTGTCCAGGGTTATATTTCATCTAAGCATCACCAAGCATAGCAAACAATGAAAAACTATACCCTGAGTAAATATTCCCTCTGCAAAGTAAACAATATAGACTAGAGTGTGAAGTACAACAGCAGGCAAAAGAAGTTCACAAACAACTGAAAAAGACTTCTCTGTACACAAATAAATGTTTTATTATATACAAGCTCCACACTTTACATAGATTTATACTTGTATTGGAAACAAAAGGCATAACTGACATAGTTTAACTGTGCATGATTTATACAGAAATCCAGTGAGTTGTGGGCTTTCCTTGGCCATTTGGTTTAGTCCTGATTTAATTCTTGATTTAATTTTTTTCATTTTCACGTGATAAAACATAAAGCATAGAATATATTATACAATAGACTGTGACAGTCGATGCATAAGCTACTTTTCTGAGTCCTTTGAGTTTGAGATTCATGTTCACAATTATTATTTTTTCTTTCTTTTATATACAAAATAAATACATTATGCCTATTGACAACATAACAATTCATTTAACTTAAGTGTTTTTTTTTTTTAGATAATTTTGACTCCAGATGCTTTAATGTGAACGTTTTCATAAAATTGCATGTCAGCATTACTCCCCCTACTGGTGGAATAATAACTTTTTACCTGAAAAAAAAAAAAAAAAAACTACAAAAAATGGCAGACTATGTAACTTTTCTGCTAGTGTTTTTTCCTTGAATGTTCCACAGTATGGCGTCTACTTTAACTATCTCCATGGAGACAAGCAAACCACATCACCAGGCCAAGTTACAGGTCAAATCTGTGGAGAAGTGAGTCTGTTGTTCACAATAAACATGCACGTTTTTGCTGTAAAAATACCTGTAAATGACTAAAAACAAGATATAGTTGTTTAATGCCATACTGTGGAACATCCCAGGCAAAGCAATGACATCACCACGAGAGAAGCAGACGACGAACCCACCACCAGAAAAGTTACACAGTGCACCTTTAACAGAGTCCTTCTCAAAATAAAGACTAACACATCCCACTTCACACACCATTTGGCGATATTATAACACATCTGTACAGTAAAAGCAGCTAAGATTCACACACACATAAGTACACGGTGCTTAATTTACATCAGTGTGAAAAACAATACTTTCCATGTCATTTCAGATACTCAGATATTACATTTACAAATCTACAGTTCTTTGCACTTCCCCCTTTTACACCCTAGGGGGCGACATATGCACATGAAACAAAGTGAAGATTATTATACATAGCCCTCCTGTCCCATTGCCTGGTTTGTGCCAGGTCTACGCTAGGATGTCAGGGTTGGAGTGATTGCGTGACATATAATCGTGAAGCAGCACGTATGATCCTGGTTGATTGATTGATGAGCTGACAGTCACCTTGAATCTGAATAAGTCATGGTATTTGGCACTTTATTTATTAGCTGGGTGTCGAAAAGATGTAGGGAAGAAGGTGTATGGACTATAAAAACTGTCAGGAGCTCCAGATTACCACAAAATAATCTACAACCTACCAGTGATGTTTGAGCTGAAGAGGGAGACAAAAGTATATGCAACATAAAACAGTAGTAAAAAGTCATTTAAAGTTAGATAAAATGAGATAAAATGTATAATAGACTTTCAAGAGCTTTTAAAGATTTAATAATAATGTTCCCTCATTATAAGTTTACTTCAGGTTGTATAGATTCATTCATACGTGTTTGACTAATCCTGCTTTGTCATAAATCTAAGGCTTGAGCGCTCTGAAAATGTTTACGTTAAATATACATATAAAATATAGCATATAAAATATCACTTTCACTTTAATTTTCAACAATTAAAACATATACATTAACTTTGCTTCATGTTATACTCTAAAAAAAAAATCACAATGAGAAGGCGGAGCTTTGCATTTCTCTCGTTTTCAAACAGGAAACCAAATGATCAAGATCTATAATGTTCTAAAAACGTTATGATCAATGTTAAAGGTGCACTGCGCAACTTTTCTGGTCTAGTCTCCACGGAGATGTTATTGCTTTCCCTGGAATGTTCAATTTCTATTTAACATTCATTCATATTGCTCAAAAATACTATCATTTCATCTGTGAAAAGGGGTGGCTCTCCACAGATCTGACTCGTAATGTTAGGTTGTGCTGTAACCTGCTGGTCTTCCTCGTGATAGATAGTTTTAACCTGCACTGTGGAACATTCTAGACGAAGCAATAACATCTCCATGGCGACAAGCAGGTAGCGAAGTTGCACAATGCACGTTGAAATACTCGAAAAGCATAAAATGTCTTCTTCAAATCATCAAATATATAACCAATTCTTCAAAAACATTTCATCTCTCTCCACGTGTGAGATTGACATAAATTCAATTCCAATATTGCTACTCAGTCTTAATGAAAACCTGATTCGCCTTGTGGTTAAAAGTCGCTATTTGGCCCGCATAGATTTTCTCTTAAGGATTACACCGTTTGACACAATCTCCCCACCGTGACTTTTTCATGTTATCGATCTGATTGACAGCGTACAAATCAATGGCCCTGCCGAGACGGATATTTAATCCTGTAGTCAAAGCCGGCTCCCCCAGGTCCTCGGGGAGTGTCCTGGTTCTGGCCTGGTGAATTTGTCTCCATTAGATCATGATTGGTTTGTTCTGGTGTCAGTGTACAAGATGGAAATGAAAGATTAATCACAATTGAAAATCAAATCAAAAGTTGAAATTGAAGTTTGAATGGATGGTATTAGCAATCACAAGGCTGGTGTTTTTGAAGAACCGTAATTTCTGTCACAAACAAACTAATTTAATAGTGTCATTCTGTGTAAAAACGGCTAAATCTTGGAGTTTAAATCTTGTATTAGTTTGTCTTTTTTGTTGATTCTTCTGCGTTTTAAATGTGAACTTTGAACAGAATCCAATTTAACAAAAAATAATTCTGAAATCTCATCGCAATTCTTGGACTCAAACAGTTTGGTGTAATTTTTAGCTATTTTAAAAGTTAGTAAATTATATGCTTAAAAAAAATCTAATCTATCTGTGGGTTCCAACTTCCTGTCACATGGAGCCATTTTGAGGACCTTTGAAAAGACACAATGATTGGTTTTGATTGCTAATTGCTATGGCAACACTCCAGACATTTCATCATTCATCATTGAGACATGTGGGTTTCATAGTGATTAAGCAAATGAAATGCAAGCTGGTACCGTCCCAAATCCATTTAAGAGACGTTTAGGAAATAGCGATGAAAACCATGCATGTCACATGTAAGAAATGGCAAAATTTTCAATTGATTTTTTCAAGATATTTAAGGCAAGTTTGTATTCACAACAGGAAATGAACGATAATGTTAAAATACATTTGAAAACAGCTAAATATCAGACATAAAATTAAAACTGGAGAAGTTGGCAGGAGCAACATCAAGACTGAACTAAAGATTGTGTTAAGTTTTATGAAATTTTACATTTTATTGTTTGGTTTAGGTATTTTCTCTCTTTTTTTTTTCAACAAAATCCGAACAGAATTTGACCTTTGAGCTGCGAACTTCTCCAAAATGATAATTGCTATTTTATTTTCAATATATTTGTCTAATCTGTTACAATAAACCGTAACGAAAATGTCCACACGCTAACATAAAGTGCTTGTTGTTGTAAATGTATAATGATGACAATCTTTATTGGTCATAAGCACATGCAAAGTCTGGGATATACCATTGCAGTTCTTTTATTCAACACCAGATGGAGCTAGTACAAGCGAAAAAGTCACGCGTTTGTCCATAAGTGTTGGCAAAGTCGTTGTCCAGGTTTCCAAAGTTGAGATTTACTTGCGTGTATTGCATTATGTCGCCTTCAAAACATGTCAAACGAACACTTTTTTTTTTTTAAGGTGTGCGTATTTTCAAAAGTTACCATTAATTAAATATAAAGAAAGCTCAGATCTTCACAGTAGTCTTTTCCGAGCAAGTTTTTGTTTTGCAGCTTGTAGTAGACCTTTTTCACAACGGCAGGAAGTGCCAGGATGTAAGGTAAACGTCACTTCCTGTTAATGATTTTCTATGGCAAAATATCGGTGAAAATGTCTCCCATATTTTCCAACAGCTTCATAAATTTTCATCCAAAAAGGTCGACAAAGGATAAACATTCTGTCCATGAAGAATTTATCCACAACTATCAACGTAAGAAAGACGAAAACTTAAAGGCAACAAACAACGACTAACATTAGTGAACTACTACTCAGCAAAACTAACGCTATGGTCATGAATAAAACATAAGTAACTTGTTAACTCAGACTGATTCCAGAATTAAAATAAAAGAAAAATCGATTTCATGATATAGATATTAGCATAAACAGATAGATGTGTGTAGTTTGAATGCTATAGAAGTTTACAGATTACATGTGTAGCATTCGAACTGCACAAATCTATCTAAAATCTTTCTATGTATGCTAATATCAACATCACAAAATCAATTTTTAATTTTAATTCTAACATCAGTCTGAGTTAACAAGTTACTTATGTTTTATTCATGACCATAACGTAGTTCGTTTTTCCCCAGACATATCCGTTTTTGTGTCCTGTCCTGGGCGTCCGTTTTTTTTCCCCATAAAGTGACGCAAATGTCTGGGTTTTCATTATCATCCATTGGGCCATTAAACTGAGCGTCTCTCGTAGCTCTCTGTGACTCAGGAGGAGAGAGCAGACACAAACAGTAGGTCATGCTGAAGCGCAAACGTGCATTTAACGATGACTTGTACAAGAAATTCTCTATTTTCTGTCCCGGTCGAGACAAGTGGGAGGCCATGTGCACAGGTTGCGAGGTGAGAGTAGCTCAATGTGGAGGCCCCACCCTCCCACCCCTGGTAAGGTGTCCGGGTTTTCACAAACGGAAATATGGTCACCCTACAATAACGCTACTTTTGCTCAGTAGTTCACTAATGCAGGTCGTTGTTCGCCTTTAAGTTTTCGTCTTTCTTACCTTGATCGTTGTGGATAAATTCTTTCTTTGTCGACCTTTTTAGTTGAAGATTTCGTGATGGGGCAGATTTATAAAGCTGGTGGAAAACACGTGAGACATTTACACAGATATTTTGCCGTAGATAAGCATTAACCGGACGTTCCGCAAACCTACAGCGAGGCACTTCCGGCATTGTGAAAAAGGTCTGTTAGCATTAGCAATACTCAAGGCCTGCACTCTAGCATCTTCTTAAACGCCTTCCTGAAACTGTCGTCCAGAAACGCATACAGAAACGGATTCAGGCAGGAGTTAGCGTAACTTAAGCTGGTGATGAAGTAGGAGATCCCGATTAGCAGCGGCGTTGTCGGCAGATCCGTGGTTAACGCTACGATGGTGCTGAGGTGAAACGGCGTCCAGCAAAACAGGCACACCGCCAAGACGATGAAAACCATGATGGTAACTTTCTTCTTGGCCTTATCTAGTGCTTTAGCGTTGCTGTTTAGCCTCATGTTCCTCAGCTTGTACAACATCATCGTATACAGGATGCAGATCGTCGAAACGGGAATGGCAAATCCGAGAATTAGCGTGTAAATTCGGCTGGATTTGAACCACAGCGTTTCGGGACTGGGGAAACTAAGCACGCAACTTTTCCTCTCGTCGACTGGATTGATGTACACGCTGGCAAACACGGTGAAAGGCATCACGATCAGGATCACAAGGACCCAAACGCACAGAGAGATGATTTTGGCCGCTCTGTAAGTACGGTAAGGCATCCGTTTGGACCTTACTGTGGACAGGACAACTAAATAACGATCTATGCTCATGACGGTGAGGAAATAGATGCTGGAGAAGATGTTGTAGTGGTCGATGCTGAGTATGATTTTGCAGAGAACCTCCCCGAACGGCCAGTAGTGGAGCAAATGTTCTGCGATGTTGATTGGCAAAACTAGAGTGAATAAATCGTCCGCGATAGCGAGGTTTAAAATGAACATGTTGGTGACAGTTTTCATCTTGGGAGCTTTGAGGATCATGTAGATGACTGCGGTGTTTCCGGTAAGTCCCACAGCGCAGATCACAGAGTAAATAACCGGTAAAATAACGTAAAGATCGGCGTAGAAGAATAAATCAGAGGGAGGGGTGCAGTTTGAGTTTAAATTATAGTCCGATTCGTTGCACATAGGAGGTGCGTTGGATAGCACCGATATGTTCTCCATGATGATTCTCTGTGTTTGTTTTAGAAATTACAATCTTCTTATGTTAATTTCTTGAGAAAAATCAGTCCAAAGTTACCAAGTTGGGTAAATTCAAAACTCATCCACAGCTGAAAATGAGTTGAAAATGTTCTCAAAGATTGCAATTTGCCAGTTGATAATGAAGACACTGTTTACAAAGTCCATGAAGTATTGCTATTTCCTGCTAGAATGGCATTTATGGTTCACATGAAAGACGGTAACCAAGTCCGTTCATGACACAAGGAATTATGGATAATTGTATTAATAAGTTGCATTTCCAGTAGACTCACCAGCTGTCTGTACAATTATATCTAAATCAGGAAGTCATAATCCTTTTACGTCTTTCCACAAAACCAAATGGGTCGAAAGTGAATCCATGAAACGTACGTCTTCATTTTAAAAGTGTCTTATTTTTTTTCCAATGCTGATTCACTTGTCGCACGTTAATCTCTGGAACGCTCAATAAGTCCATTCACGCGGCAGAAGGTTGACGCGCTGACGCTGACTCCTCTGGCACTTTTCTTCTCTTTTCTTCTCTTCAGAAACTGTGAGCAGAAGATAAGATGATTACGCACGGACGGCGCATCACAGAATCTAAACAAAGGTGAGGGGAAAAGAGTCGCAAAGTACACAGGGGCTGTCCAGCGGGATTAGTCTAATGTCCAGTCAGACGTAACGTATGCGTGCCTTACCGGGCAACAAGTGCGGAGGCAGGGGGGCAGGGATCGCTGCCCGAGGACTAGGCACGTTTGAAAAAGGCAAATACAAACACAGACCCTAGTGGACTGTCATTAACTCAAAATCCACCTGTTAACTAGTTTAGATTAAAAAATTTACTTCAAAACATGGCGAATATGCGACAAATTGTGTATTACTGCTGATGTGTTGATTTCTTTTAAAATTTAGGATCTAATATCTAAAGTAAATTAACATAATCCACTTTGACACTACTGATATATGTTGTACTAAGCCTTGCGATGTTATAATTAATTCAAAATTACTTTAAAACCTCTGTATGCTCTAAAAAAGTAGATTAACAGATTAACTACTCTACATTTCTTTAAATAGAGAGAGAAAAATCAGTAAGTTTAAGATGAAGATTGAATTTTAAAAAATCAATAAAATCAACAAATATACAGTCGATTAAATTAGTTTAACTCAAAAATTGTACTGATAACTTACAAAAATCAGTTCTTAAGCGAAACAGATCTGAACAATACACGAGTTTAGCCGTCACTTTACAATTCTATAAAAGAGAAACAAAAAACATTTCAGAATTTTTAAGATAAAGACTGAATCAAAGCGCTAACTTAACTAACAAACTCAATTTGATCAACTCAAAAATCTCAGTTTGTAAAAATCAATTCAATTTGAGTGATAAATGACTAAATAATAATGTATAAATGAGTTGTTTACCCAGAGCTGTGTTGTGGTCCACTGCTCCGGCTCCACTGAAGGCACAGACTGCTCTCCCTGCACTACAACCCCCGACGCTTTCTCTCCTCCTCCTCCACTCTCTCTCTCTTCCTCTCACTCCTCCTCCTCCTCTCTCTCTCTCTCTCTCCTCCTCTTGTCCCCTTTCACCTCTTTCCCCGTCTGTCTCTTATCTACTTCCCTTCCTCTCCATGTTTTTTTGTGTGTGTTTTTTTTTCCGTCCTCCCTCGGATTATATCTGGTTTAGAACTACAGTGGAAAGGATGTAGTCCACTTTTAGACCCGCTGTAGTCCTAGATTAGACCAGGTTTAGATCTGGTGGTACAAACGAGAGCCACTGCCTTATGTCAGTCTCCCTCTCGCTCTCCGTTCCTCTCACGTTTCATCCTTTAACCCACACCTCTTCCTCTCATCCCTTATTTTTTACGCTCCCCCTCCCTGACTTCGTATGACACTTTTGGTGTTGCACTTTTCATGAAAACTATGCCGTGTTTGATGCTCTGAAGGTAATTTTTTTTTTTTTTTATCATAATGAAATAATAAAATCTTGAATCTCCCTTTATCTCATCCCTCTTTCTCTTCTTTCACTCCATCCATCCCCTTTCTTTCTTCCTCTTGTCTTGTCTCTTATCTCCTCCGGTCTTTTCTCCTTTCCTACCTACATAATCTCTCTCCTTTTTTCTTCTCTTGCTTCTACCTTTCCTGACTCTCTCTCTCTCTCTCCTCTTTCTCTTAAGCTTGTCTTCTTTCTCTCTCTCTCCTCTTTGCTCGCTGTCTCTTCTTCTTCTCTTACCACTACTACGACTATCTAACTATCCCTCCACCCTCTCTCTCTCGCTCTCATTTCTCACGCCGACTTCCCTGACTCCATACCCCACCTCTCTGTCTTTCTCTCTTCCTCCTCTTCTCTCACAGTCTCTCCTTTTAGTCTTACTACCTTGACTGTCTAAACCTTCTCTCTCTCATCTTTCACTCCTACCTTCCCTGACTCCACCCCCTCCTCCTCCTCCTCCTCCTCGCTCTCTCTTTCGCTCTCTCCTCTTCCTCCTCCCTCGCCTGAGCCAGTTGTCACTCTCTCCCCTCTCCGCGGTCAGACGATCGAACTCGTGGCTCTTTACAACAGCACAAGCTCCACAGTGGTCGCCCAGAGTCTCTGCATTTATTATCAGCATTTTTTACCGTGTTGTTTTTTTTTTTTTAGGACATGATCCACTCGATGCTTTAATTGAGTTCATCATTTTCCCACCAAATATCTAGGCAAATTCTGACAGATTCTCACGTTTTACTCATGTGGCGGTTGTTGAAACGAGGATACTCAGCACCAGCTCAGTCCTTGCTACGAGTGAAGTCTGTTCCATGATATCAATTCAGTCGATAACCTGATTGGGCATAAATTGAGGTAATAGGGCTGAAGTACGCCCAAGATGTCTCATAATGTTTTAGAACTTTGATTCATAAAAAGCCGTGAAGTAGTTTCATCGAAATAAGGGAGGTTCTTTGCAAAGATTTGTAACTTAATATTTATTTTATTACATTTTTTTTAAAGGGAGTTATTGATAGATTAATATCTGGAATCAGCAAATACTTAAAGGTTGTATGGAGGATTTTTTTTTGTTTCAAATTGTCAATGATAGCATTATAGAGATGCAGTAGCCTTGTAATTATGATGACCAAAAAAAAGAGAATAAAAATTCATCAACTCTGGACGTGGTGGGGCTAAACATTTGCCAATAGATAACGACACTGCCTCGTTATCTGTGAGCTGACAGGCTGTCAATCAATCCCCCTACGTTTCTAGCGTAACTGACTTGCCTGCGCGCCGCCGGTACGTGGTTTACGTACGTCTGTCACGCAGTCCACAGACGCAAGCCGCACAGACGCTGTTTACTCCACCAACGCAACAGTTCTTAGCGGCTTTTTTTGACCTATATCTTCCTCGCAGTTCGCACAAAGTTTGTTGCAATGGCAGACAAGAATCCAGGAGCAGTTCGCCGCAAAAGAAAGTCCGTTTTTGAGGTCGCTGAAAAAAAGAAGACAAGAGGAAAAAAGCAGCGAAGCCAAACTAAGGTGATTCTTGAAGATTCATTCCAGCGATGGCGCGAACTGAAGCAGACGCAGGGTCTAAAGACTGACGCACTGGTCGCACAAATTACTCCTGGACAGGTCACTTCTGCTTATTATGAAAACGTACTTTATTTCCAAGAGCTAGACAAACGTTTTTCAGGACACGAAAGCGATATCCTATGTCTGAAAACGTAATTTTCAAGGCAAAGAAAGAGTCCGCTTGCTGCTGCGTGTTGTAGCTAGTTCATTCGCACTGAATCTCTGCGCAACTCTTCTCTGCACCCCTTTCCTGCTCCTGTCCCCGCTGCCCGATCCGCTCTTCCCCCTGCTCCTCACTCCTCCGGGCACGGAATCTCCGTGCACCGCTCCCCTCTCCTCTCCTCTCTCCCCTCCTCTCTCCCTGCTCCGCTCTTCTCCCTGCTCCTCACTTCTCGTCCGCACACGAAATGTCCGCACACCCGCTCCCCCCGCTCCTCACTTCTCCGTCTTGCCTAACCAACACTGTAGTTAGTCGTTTACAAGTCATGTGCAGCGCACCGGCTGTAAACAAACCTGTTTCTGGCGTAAGGAGGAGGAGGAGGAGGCGTTTCTACGTAGGAGCTGTAGGGGAGGGGGGTGGTTTCACGCATGCGCAACATTTGAAAAAGGACAAACAGTCGCTGGATTTCTCGTTCCTTGGAAAATCCTCTATACAACCTTTAAAGCTTGAAGGTGCACTGTGTAACTTTTTCATTGGGGGTCTGTCACCTGCTTGTTTCTATGGAGATGTCATTGCTCTGCCTGGAATGTTCCACAGTATGACATTAAACATCTCTACAGTACAGTACAAGTCAAACTTCAACGTAAAGCCAATGACACTATCAAGGCACAAGTGTTTGGACCTATAACACATGTCTTCTAGGTCAAGGACTAAGACGCTATAAGAACTGCGTTAAAATGCTGTTTACCTGCCAATTACATGCAGATTTATAGGGAGTGAATGAATGAATACTGATTGAAATTATACAGGGACTTTGATTACTTGGAAAAACTCAATGGAATACTCATATATCCTTGTTATTTGATCAGCTTCCTTGTTCCTGTTTGTCACTGTTCGCCAATTACAGCTGAGTATCTCCGGCTCTCCACCAATCACCTTTGAAGCTATTTAAAGGTACCATATTACGCTGTTTTTTGATCCATGTTATAATATTGTTTCCTCTTCAAAAACATACCTGTACTTTGGCTTTTGCTTGTGTAATACAGAAAGTGTGTTACTGTTTTTAAACTCCATACACCTTCACTGGAATCATCTGAAATTTGCAATCTCTACTGAACAAAAGGTAAAAGGCAGATGTTCAAAACTCTCACTAGACAACATCACAAAGTGGAACGGAGCATTTTGAGCTCTGGAGATGTGAACAAACTATTACTTAGTGTTACTCAAACATGTGTGAATGAAACAAAACACAACTCCAGGTCTGTTTATGAGGAGGTAACAACATTATAACATGGCTTAAAGGTCACAAGAGTCAATTTTGTGCAATATTGGACCTTTAAATACACTACTGGTCAAAAGTTTTAGAACACCCTAATTTTTCCAGTGATTTATTGCAATTCAAGTCGCGCAAGTGCAATGAAGAGCTTGAAATGGTACAAAGGTAAGAACTGAACAGACAGAGGTTAAAGATAAAATACAAAACGCAAGTCCAAGCTCTGCCAAAACTACCTCAGGAAAAAAAGAATAAGATGGTAAAGCTTGAAAACATGGAGCGTCCAGCACAGTCTTCAGACTTAAACCCCATTGAGCTGGTTTGGGATGAACTGGACTGAAAAGTGAAAGTCAAGCAACCTACGAGTGCCACACATTTATGGGAACTTCTGCAACAGACTTGGGAAGAACTTTCTGAAGAATATTTTGATTTCTGTTGTAAAAAGAACGAGCCACGAGTGTGTTCAGCTGTTATATCTGCCAAAGGTGGTCACATTCATGAATCAAAAGTTTAGAATACGTTTTGGTCAACAGTAAATGGCTAAAAACTGGAAAAAAGTGTGGTGTTCTAAAACTTTTGACCATTCTGTTTAGGGGATGTAACTCTCCTCAAATCCATCTCAGCTCGAGCAGCAAAACCATCAGCCAACCCATCCTCATCTTCCTCTCTACTACCACACTTTAAAGGGCCCAAATTGTGCTGTTTTCTGATCTGTTATAATGTTGTTTCCTCATCACAAACAGACCTGGAGTTGTGTTTTGTTTCATTCACACATGTTTAACTCAGAAACTCTGCATATTTAGGCTGAGTTCTTCTCTCAAACAGAAAACAACGAAACGCTCCTTACTTCTTCTCTAGGATCATTTGGATACATTCAGTGCTGACATTTTCAATCTCTACTGAACAAAAGAGGTAAGAGGTAGCTGTTTACTTTAAAACAGCTTCATCACAAGGTGGAACAGAACGTTTTGTGCTTTGGAGAAGTTCACAGACAGATAATCCAGGATTACTCAGACGCGTGAATGAAACAAAACACTCCAGGTACGTTTTTGACGAGGTAACAACAGTATAACACGGCTCAAAGCTCTCAAGAGTCAGTTTTGTGTAATATAGGACCTTGAGGAAGCTATAGCAAGTCCACGGTTCTCTCATTACCATTGTCTCTCACATCTCTCCGTGTGTGTGTGTCTCTCCAGGTTGAGATGGTATTACCTCAAGATGTCACTACAAGAAAAAAAAAGCAAAACAAACAGCAGTTCCATCTGGCTAGACTCAAAATGAGATAAATGGATGCGTTAGGAAGATAATAACTTAATAATTGCTTTGGAGCAGTGACAGACGATGCAGTGGAGGTGCAGAGCTGGATATGAGATAAGACACTTCCCCCGGGCCTAGACATATTACGCAAAATCGATTTTTATGAGATTTTAATCACCTTTAACGCTGTTTCTTCATCATTTACTTGCTTCATCATTTAGTGCTAGTCTTTTGGTCGATTAATGCATGTTTGAGTAATTGTGTTATTGTCCTGCTTTTGACGCTTGAGTGCTCAGAAAATTTCTCCTACCACTTTCTCCATCTACTGCTCTATACTGCAATTATGTGCAATTATGAGGAAAAAAATCTGTCTGGTTTGTATATGTAGGATTAAGAAATGTCACAATTTTTTCAACAGCAGAAACAGGTAAATGACAATCTTGTTGCTATGGTGAACAGCTACTAGAAAGGCCAAGGAAGGCAGAGTCTGGAGTTTTAAACAAGTTAAGTGAATGCATTATTTCCCAAAGACTAGGTTGCGACCCTCAGGTGGGTTGCAAAAGAGTTTTATTATTATTTTTTGGGTCACCTTCTCTCGATCTGCATGTAGGTTGAAATGTTAAGACATGTTTTGTATAATTTATAATCGTTTTGTAATTATTTTATTGACTATTTTGTTCCAATATTGCTGGTTCAATTGAATGTTGAAAAGAAAAAGAAATGGGAAATGTCCAAATAACTTGAGTAATACTAATAGTTCAAAGAAACACGATCACTCAGTCAACAATAAAATATTCTCATTAATGTTCAATAATGGTTAAATCCACTTTTATTTTGTGATTTATGAATAATGTCTATTGACTTGGGTCACGAAGGTTTGTGACTTTTAAAATATGGATCCCCAGAAAAACAGTTTGGGAAACATGGAGTTAATGGATCTGTTTCAATCACAAAAACTCATCCAACAACCACATTTCAAATAGAGCTGCTAAACTGGGCAGCACCTGAAGGACTAAAGGGGAGAGTTGCCAAGTTTACATGAGAGTTTTAATTCTGAATAAAAATAATTTTATTTTAAAGACCATGTAAACACTTAATTCGTAATGAAAATGATTATTATTCAGAAGTAAGTGGGTGGTTTATTCCAATTTTAAAGCTGAATTAATTTATTCCTCAATCATGTAAAGATTTATTCTTCTTAAAAATGATTTTGTTCATTCAGCGCGTGCTCGTTGAGTCGCTCTTCTGAAGCGAACCGGATGATCTGGCTCTACCAGTCCTCGCTTTGGACTTTCATCCTCTGCTCTTTGGATTTGCGAGCGGGAAGCAGGAGTGGGTTGAGGTAACGCAGCCGTTGACTCAGTTTTTCTTCTTCCTCTCTTCTCCGACACCCTTCCCTTCCCTTCTCCTCCTCAGCTGACAGACGTAAAGTGTGATGAGAAAATTCTCCAGCTGCTGCTTCATTATCATCGGAATGACTGCGAAAAAAGTTTGTATGTTTGTGTCCGATGACAAAAAAGTAGCAGCTGAAGTGTATGTTTTCTTTTGGTCGACAAAATACATTTGTGTACCTGTCCAATCAGAACCTTTCCCCACCTCCAGATGCTGAGTGGAATTAATGAAAGCGATTTAACGTGTCAACATCAATATTATTTCCATGTAAACTCGAAGAATATTTTAATTCCGATCTATTTATTTATTTATTTAATTCAGAACAATTCATTCGGAATTAAAAAACATAATGTAAATGTGGCCAGTGAGGGGGGAGGAGGGGCAGGATCTGGAGGTATAAGGAACTGTGTCATCGGTCTGACAGGTATCCACACTTCCAAAAGCCTGTAATCAGGAAAGTCCTGTGTGATGTTACGTAGCACTTACAATTGTAGTACCCAGCACACACTCTTTTTGATCAGAGAAGCAAATATTATATAGATTTCAGAAAATTGCTCAAAAATTACTAGGAGCAATAGATAATGCTTTTCAAACACCGTATGAAAGTTTTTAAAGTTGATTCAGTGTTTAGTTTCACTTGACTTTGAAGGTACACGACGTAACATGTCTGGTGGTCTGGAAAGTCTGTCACCTGCTTGTCTCCATGGAGATGTGTCTAGAATGTTCCACAGTATGGCCATAAACTTCAGGTTAGATTTGTGGATAGGCGACCCCACTCACAGTAAGAATGGATGATTTAAGATATTTCTGAGCAATAAATAACACCTGTAGTTGAATAAATGCCAGATAGATTAGTTTAATGCCATACTGTGGACAATTTAAACCAGGGTTGTCAAACTCAAATTCACAGAGGGCCAAAATTAAAAACTGAGACTAAATCATGGGCCAAACTAGATATTTATTGAAAAATTTCAACAACATCTGCATATTTTTTCTTCTTTCGAGATATGTAATGTTAAATCTTTTCTTATTAAAATAAATGTTCAATTTTAGTTTTTCTTAAACACTGAGTGAAGAACAAGCATAAAATAAAATAATAACGACATTTTAAATAAAGTAAGACCTTTTATGACTTTATATGCGGCACGAATGTTTTTACACTCCATGATTCTGTCCCATATAGACGACTGCATAACCACATGGTCACTCGCTGCTGCACAACACTCAAACCCATCGAATCACTTTTTTAAAAAGCCATAAAAATATTGGACAGGAAACCATTCTCATTTCACCACTGCACTATTTTAGACAAGTATAATTTTAATAATTTTATTGGTTTTAAATATGGATGTTTTGTCTATGAAGTTTTGCATGGACTTGCCCCTCCTCCATTACAGGATTTTATTAAAGTAAAGACTGTGAGTGGGATGGGAACTAGGGCCACAGCCCGGGGGAACTGTGACGTCCCACACAGACGCTCAACATTCGGACAATGTGTGTCTCAGTCAGAGGCACAACATTTTGGAACAGTCTGCCACTATCAATAAGAGAAACTCCAACTCTTGCCACCTTCAAGTCCTACTTAAAAAAGTGGCTAAAGAAAAAACAGACTTGTGGACACTTTTAGTATAGATTTGTTACTTGTTTTTGCTTTGTTTAAATTTGTGGTGTTACCTGCCAAGGGACTACAGATGGAAATTAGCAGTCTTGCTATAATCTGGCATATTTACATTGCAATGTTGTAGATGTTCATTAATATGCACTGTCCCTATTGAATAAATAAATAAATAATGTCTCTATATCTTGTAACTTGTAATCTGTAATCCGTAGCCGGCGGGCCAGCTCTAATACATATGTGATATGATCTCGTGGGCCAGATATAATTATGTCACGGGACAAATTTGGCCCTCGAGGCTGAGTTTGACATGTCTGATTTAAACCAAAGAATTAACATCTCCCTTTAATTCTGCACCTTTAATGATACATTTATACAATGGTTTACAATTAAGAAATGAATAATTAAGCAAAGCTTGTGCAAGTTAGAGAAAGAATAGTTTATCTGTAGGTCACGTATCAGACATATTCTCCAGAGGCACAGCAGATGGCGCTCTGAATTGAAAATGACCTGCTGCCACCGTGAATATAGAGCTGATTCAGAGGAACTGGCAGCGAGTGACCGTTTATCTCTTAATGTTTGCTATTTTCTCATCAAAAACATACCTGGAGTTTTATTTTGTGTCATTCGCACATGTTTAACACCCAACGAACCTTGCATGTTAACACCCTAATCCACTTTGTGAGGTCTTGGGGTGATACAGGAAGGGCTCCGGTGGCTTTTTAAAACTCCACAGACCTTCACGAGAATCATCACAGGACACCTAACAGACATATCCTCAAGAGGCTCAGCAGATGGCGCTCTGAGTGGAAACTGGCCTGCTGCGATCGTGAATGTGGAGTTGATTCAGAGGAACTGGCAGTGAGCGGCCGTTTCTCTCTCATAGTTTGGAGCCAGCCCAGGTAATCCGTCATGATTTCTGTCACACTCAGGAAGCTTCTGGCACCCTTAACTTGAATACAGACTTTAATTTGGGAGCAAACATGAAGCAGACGAGCATTTTCGATTTGGTTCTTTCTGGATGAGTGCCTTTAACAACATGAACAGCTGCAGCTAAATATACACAATAGCAAACCATAATGAAATGTCATGTATGCCAAATCATGCTCCACGGTCTGTACTTTCAGCTGCGCGCTTTTGAAAAATCCTGTGTTTTTTTTTTCAATATTTTTCCTTTAAAGGTGGATGGTGTTATTTTACTGGTAGAGCATCTGTCATCTGATTTTTTTCATGGAATTTTAATGGTTTTGCCTGAAATTTTCCACAGAATTGCATTGAACTTATCTATCTTGCATTTACTCAATTACAGGTGTTTTTATAGCTTAAAAAAAATCATAAGCAGGGTCAACTCTCCCGCAAATCTGACGTGTAACATGACTTGGTGGTGTCACTTTTTTGTCTACAAGGAGATACATAATTTAATGCAATTCTGAGGAGCATTCTGGACAAAGCTTCAACTTATCTTTAAAGACGAGTGTTACGTGCCCCTTTGCGCATCCCATACAATATTTTACATTTATGTTTTGTGGCGTGTTTGGTCCGGGTATAAACAGTGTTGGGGAGTAACAGATTACATGTACCAGAGTTATGTAATCAGAGTAAAAATTATGAGTAACTGTATTCGGTTACAGTTACTGTTTCATTGAGTGGTCATTAGATTACAGTTACTTTGTAGAAATAAATGAATTACACTGTGGTATTTTCCTGTTTTTACATTTTGGGCTATATCCCTTTTTTTTTTTTTTTTTATTCCACTGGTAATTCCACTCATTGCTGGACACTAAACCAGGTCCAAACCAGGTCCAAAACCAGGTCTAAACTAGATCTAAACTAGATCTAAACCAGGACTAAAACCAGGTCTAAACTAGATCTAAACTAGATCTAAACTAGGACTAAAACCAGGTCTAAAACCAGGTCTAAACTAGGTCTAAAACCAGGTCTAAAACCAGGTCTAAAACCAGGTCTAAAACCAGGTCTAAAACCAGGTCTAAAACCAGGTCTAAAACCAAGACTAAACCAGGATTAAACCAGGTCTAAACTATGTCTCAAACAGGATTTAACAGAACTAAATCATGCTGCGTGGACCGTGCCTCCTCCTCTTCTATCAATAATATTTTTAATTTGATTAAGTAAAGTCTGGGCTTTTTCTTGTCTTTTAGCAGACAAAACGTCTTATGTTACGAATTCCTCGTCTTTGCTTCTCTACAGCAAAACAAGTAATCCAAAGTATTCAGATTACGTTACTCGCTTTAAGTAATTTAATGGATTACATTACAAACTACATTCTGGGGTATGTAATCTGTAATCTGTAGGGGAATACATTTTATAAGTCACCTTCCCAACACTGGGTATAAATAGGCTGTTTATCAGTGGTGCACTCTCTTGCTCCTCTCTCTCTCCTCCTCACAGGTTCTCACGCCGGGCTGGCTCTCCTGCTCCTTCGTTCTAGTAACTTTTTGTTAGCCATTAGTCTTTTGCTTTGACCTGGTGCGACCGGCTGTCCTGGTTTCACTTTTCCGTTGGGTTTAGGTTTGTTGGATTTTTTTATCTTTCGTTACGGGTGCTGGCACCAGCTTCTACGGCCCTGTATGGGGTTGGCCCAGTGTCGCACCTTTTGGTTCTGTTTTGCTGGCTCATCAGGTCCACCTTTCTGTTGTTTTTCTGGGCACGGGTTAAGAGTTTCTTTTTGGGTTCCAAAAAAAAACCCTCTCTAATCCTTAATTTGGTTTCCGTGTCCTTCTTAAGTATGTTGGGACTAATTTTTTTGGGGTTGTAACATATTTATTTTAACAAAGAGGAGGTAACGGTGCACCTTTAAAGTGGAACTAAATAAATCAGTGTTTTTCACTACTAAACTGTCTGCATGGTGTTTTAATCGCATTATTTATTAGGGATGTAACGACATCCAAGTCTCACGATATCATCATGGTATGAACCTCACGGTTACGATATTTATTGTGATATTTTATTTTAACAAAACTGTGAATATGCTACTTTTTCTTCTTAAAATGCCTTGAGAAGATTTAATCTAAAGAACTTAGACTTAAAATTGCGTAGAACTGTTAATTCTTCATGTAGTCTGCACTGAAATTGAGCAAAGGATCATGGTCTATGTAGTTCCCTTTGTCTTTTTTTGTCTTTTGCTGCACCATAACTCTTCATTTAAGCAAAGAGACTTGCAATTCGATATATTGTGATGGTCCACGATATTATTGTGAGAACTTTGACAATATGACATCGCAATACTTCGGTTATTGTTACATCCCTATTATCTAGTGTTCCTAGTTCTTTGGAAATTTTAGTACAAACTAGGCAATTTGCAGGTCTACAAGATAAAGTGTTAAGAGTGTGTGCTGCCTCCAATGCCCACTGCAATTCCAAGTAATCTTTAATCACTCAGGACTGCCATGATTACAGCCAGGTAATAGGCTCTATTCACACTAAAATCACAAACCAGGAAGACATTTGGAAAAGTGCGATGACAACTACTAGTAGTAAGTAATAAGCCTGACAAAATCTAGGAAGAATGTTGTTCGGCTAATCAACAATTACAACCATACCTCAGCGCACAGGGTACACGCGATTACAAGAGATGAGGCGCAAAATTCAAGATGATTCCGAACAGCACGTACGTCTGCAGTCTTCATTTTACCGCTGATCACATTTACTTCAGTGAGTTTTATCACAGTCGGTCGGTGAGCCCAGTGTCGGGAACTACACCAGAAGTTGTAATGTCGTCCTGGTTTGTGGCGGAGGTGTGAATAGAGTCTATACTGATTGAGTTTGAAGTGTGGTTATCTGTTAGACCAATCGCACTGTTCCTTATACTTCCAGACCAGCTATTTTTCCCCTAATCAGCTTATGCCACACTGTGCTTGCAAATGTAAAATATATTTTCACAGTTAGGTGAAGGTTAGTGTCAGGATTATGGTTAGGTTAAATGAACAGTTAATTTGGTTAAGAGTAGTATAGGGAGAGGTTAGAGGTTATGGGTAGAACTTGGTAGAACTGACGCCTCCAGACCCACCACTCGCTTTCCACTTTAAGCTCAATTTATGTTGCTGTGAACCTCCTCCACAGAGCGTCTGCGTTGACCAATGCGCACCTCTAAAATTTTCTAACTACACTTCGAAACGACGCAGACAACAAGGGAAAGCGACACAGACAATAAGAGCTGTGATTGGTCCTCTCCACCACCGCTCTACATACATTTTCGATACTCCACTTTCCTTAGGGTGACCATATTTCCGTTTGTGAAAACCTGGACACCTTGGGGGAGGGGGGAGCGGGGGGTCTCACCGTTTCTCGGATTTTTTTTTGTGTGCAATTTTGCATGCTTTTTTTTTTTTTTTTTTTACAGCGTATGAACGCGTATTGTGTATTACAGGCGGGTAATAATTACACACGGGTGGGTCAGTATTAAACCAGGTCTAAACCAGGACTAATCTTGGATTTAAGAGAGAAAACGCCGAGCAGTTTATCCGCAAAGCGCGATCGAGCAACTGCCGCGTTTAACTCCGTGAGGTGCGGAGCTGAGCCGGTCCTTTCTCCTGCGTCACCTCCGAGCCCGTCCTGACGGTGAGTCCTGTTTCAGTTCTGGTTTAGTCCTGTTTTAGTCCTAGTTCAGTCGTGGTTTAGTCCTCCTCTTCAGTCCTAGAATCAGTCCTGGGTTAGTCCTGGTTTAGTCTTGGTTCAGTTCGTGGTGTAGGCAGCGCAAAAGTTTGATATAATCTCAGGTTAACGGGCAGGTGTGGTCCTGTCCTGCGCGGTTGCGGTGTTGTACTGGGGGTCTCCAAAAATGGACCCGTGCAGGACTCTGCGCTGTTGGGCTCCATTACGGAATAAAAGAATCTTCAGTTCGTTACATAAAGAAGGAGGAAAATAACACAAGGACGACAGCAGCAACAAGTTTTAAGAAGGAAGTAAAAAGTGTTGTAACTGTCCTGTGTGAGAAAAGTGTATAAAGTTTGTGCTGAGGGGTTTTACAGCCTTAAAACAGATAGAATAATTGTAAAATATAAAGTTGACTACTTTGTGGATTTCACCTGTCATGGGTTATTTTTAGAATGAGGGACACTGTACTCTCACCTCACAACCTGTGCACATGGACTCCCACTTGTCCCGACCAGGACGGAAAACGGAGAATTTCTTGTACAAGTCATTGTTAAATGCACATTTGTGCTTCGGTATGTTGCAGACTGACCGACTGTTTGTGTCTCGCTCCTTCTGAGTCACAGACGCTACGAGAGACGCTCAGTTTAATGCCCCCAATGAACGGTACTGAAAACCCGGACATTTGCATCACTTTATAAAAAAATATGGACATGTCCGGGGAAAAACGGACGTTTGGTCACCCTAACTTTCCTGCTTCATTTTATTTACACGAACGCCATTTTTAATTTTTAACCTCCTAGCTTTGTGGCAGCAAATTACTTACGGAATTACGACACATAGACCTCGACTCAAATCCTTAAATAAAAAAAAACAATGGTGACAAGGCAACGGCAGCAGTGTGCGTTGAGTCAATGCAGAACTATAATTCAGCCATTAATCCTATAGGTACTGCTCAGTTTTGCCTCACATAAAGGGGCATTGTGTAACTTTTCTGGAGGGGGTCCAAAACCTGTTAATGCTTTGTCTTGACTTGTCCACAGTATGGCATTAAACTAATCTGTCTCAGTTATTTAACTACAAGTGTTATTATTACTCAAATCATCTTCACATAATCTATTCTTACTTTGAGTGGGGTCGCCTCTCCACAAATCTCACCTGTAATTGAATAATATGTTAAGTACTTGATCTGTACCTGACATTTTTCATCTCTTCTAGTTCAGGAAAACACCATTTACTCCATTCAGTGTTTTGTAAAATCTACTGACGATAAAAGCCTTATAAACAATATGTTCTGGGAGAGAAAATGCTGCTAGGGACAGTTTTATTCGATCCGAGGGACACTGTTGGATGTGAATAACTGCTTGATTCTCTGTCATGGATCAAGATCACACTAAGTGAGGCTTCATTATCAAAGAGCTATCTGAAATTCTCTCTAGCAGTGGTGGGCCGGACTGTACACCCTTCAGAGGAGCCCTTTCAAATACACACTTCAGACACAGGGCTAGATGGAGTTTTATGAAATTGAGAAAAATGTGACTCTTAGAAGCCCTGGTTTATTAAAGATGTAACTTACCAACAATGGAAGCTATGTTTGTAATCTGTAGAAAATTGCACTGTTGGTTATTGTTCCTATTTCACTTGAAGCTTAATCTGTTATAACAAAATTTTGTGTTTCTATAGGGACCCCCATGAAATAAAGCAGTGTGTATTTTTGTGTGTATTTCTTTTTGAAATCCCCAAAGTTTGTGCACAGATGGAGGAGACGACGAGGCCTCATGGAGCTCTTTGAGGACATGCACTGGACACGCTGAGCTCCAGGCCTTCAGATGTTTTCCTGTGGCCTCTTTTCAACAAGACCAACAACAATATTCATGCTAAATCTGAGAAAAATATGACCCAAAATGCTCGTAAAGTTTTTGTCTGTGTTCTTAGTCAGTGTGGAAGGTGCTCACTGGAGGCTGGGAGCTACAACTGCCAGAAAAATATAATAACAATAAAATTAATACATCGGACTTAATGTATATAGCCCCTTTTTGGACACTCAAAGACGCTCTACAAAGAAGTTGGAAGTAACACTGTAGAAAACTGAAAGGAATTATGGGGGAATGCCGCACTGAACAGGTGAGTTTTTAGTAGTGATTTGAAGTAGTAAAGCTGTGAGCCCGAGTTTCTTATGGTCTGGTGCTTTGTCCTGATGAGGTTGGTGTCGGCTGATCTGAGGCGGCGGGTGGGACAATGCAGACGGAGAAGGTCAGTGAGATCAGGAGGGACTTGTAGGTGATAAGGAGGACCTTGTATTGCATGTGGTTTTGTACAGGGAGCCAGCGGAGTTGTTTGAGGACAGAAGTGATATGGTCTCTGGAGCGAAGGCCTGGAGCAGAGTTCTGGATGTATTGTAGTTTTTGGAGGTTATAGTCAGTGTTGGGGAGTAACGGATTACATGTACCGGAGTTACGTAATCAGAGTACAAATTATGAGTAACTGTATTCAGTTACAGTTACTGTTTCTGTGAGTGGTAATTGGATTACAGTTACTTTGTTAAAATAAATGGATTACACGGCGGTATTTTACTATTTTCACATTCTGGGCTAAACCAGGACGAAAACCAGGACTAAAACCAGGACTAAACCAGGAATAAACCAGGTCTAAACCAGGTCTAAACCAGGTCTAAACCAGGACTAAAACCAGGACTAAACCAGGACTAAAACCAGGACTAAACCAGAACTAAGACCAGGACTAAACCAGGAATAAACCAGGTCTAAACCAGGACTAAACCAGGACTAAACCAGGTCTAAACCAGGTCTAAACCAGGTAAACCAGGTCTAAACCAGGACTAAACCAGGACTAAACCAGGGTCTAAACCAGGTCTAACCAGGTCTAAACCAGGTCTAAACAGGGTAAACCAGGTAAACTAAACCAGGTCTAAACCAGACTAAACCAGGTCTAAACCAGGTCTAAACCAGGACTAAACCAGGACTAAACCAGGATTTAAACAAGACTAAACCAGGACAAAACCAGGATTTAATAGGACTAAACCATGCCGTGTGGACCGTGTCTCCCCCTCTTCTATCAATAATATTTTTAATTTGGTTGAGTAAAGACTGGGCATTTTTATTTTCTTTTAGCAAATAAAACTAAAATGTTTTGTGAAGATGTCCTCGTCTTTGCTCCTCTACAGCAAATCAAGTAATCCAAAGTATTCAGATTACGTTACTCACCTAAAGTAATTTAATGGATTACGTTACAAACTACATTTTGAGGTGTGTAATCTGTAATCTGTAGGGGAATACATTTTAAAAGTCACCTTCCCAACACTGGTTATAGTTGTTGTAGTTGTGGACGGGAGACAGAGGAGAGGAGATAAAGGCACAAACGAGGATTTCTGCGGTGGGCTGGGAGAGGGAGGGCGGCGACGGGCGATGTTGCGGAAATGGAAGTAAGATGTTTTAGCGATGCGGCTGATGTTGGTTCTGATAGAGAGGGTAGGATCGATAATGATATCAAGGTTGCGTGCGGAGGGGGAGGGGGTAATGGTATGACCATCGATAAAGAAGAAGATGTTCTGAGCAAAGGGGAGGAGAGCTTTGGGTCCAGTAATAAGCAATTAGTCAAAGGCACTTTAGTATTAAAAATGAAAAAAGCCTTTATTGGACTGGGCCAAACCATTATTTTAAAACACGATATAGCGACCCACAGCAGCCTTCACCACGCAGAAGAACATTGCTGTTTGAAAGGTTTTGAAGCAACAATTTAGCTTTAAAATAACCTTTAACCTTGGATAAAAACTTTTGGAACTTTTAATGCACAAGTAATGTTTTTGCTTCTCTTTTCTGATGGTAAGTCATTTGTAGTATCAGAATGCAATATAATAACACTGAGTATGTCTCATTCTTGTAGGACATTTTGGATCCATGCTTCTCAGAAACAGCTGCTGGCTCCAGATTAGTCTAAACCTCAACCTCCATAAGAGCTCTGCTAATCCCCCTAGAGAAGGTACATTCAAGAATACTCAAGGAATGCTCAAAATGCCACTCCACGATTTAAGATAATATGGTTTCCTGGGATCCAGAATAACATACACAGTTCTCCAACATTAGTAAGTAAGTTTTATTTATATAAAGCTTTGCACAGACATACATGTCACAAAAACACTTTGCAGAGAATTTTTCAATCACTCCGTAACCGGTGGTGGTAAACTACTATTGTAACCTGGGGCAGATTGACTGAAGCACAGCTCCTAATCTGCGCCATCGGTCCTGCCCAACCAACACTCACACACACACCACTTTCATACTAGGCTATGTGGGTGAAGTGTCTTGCCTAAGGACACAACAACAGTTTTGCAACTGGTGCCCCGCTGTGGCACCTGGAATTCCCACTGGTCTCCCATCCAAGTACTAACCAGGCCTGGCCTCACTTACCTTCTGAGATCTGACGGGATCAAGCTTTGACAAACCAGTATGGCCACAATATTTGACCAAGAGTCTGGTCACTGTTGAATCTCTCTATGTTCAGATGGCCATGATTGACAGGTGGAACAGCCAATAGCCAAGGGACATGCATGGTCTGTATCAAAACAGAAAACAGAAAAGCTGCTTACGATAGAAAAATACCATTAATAATCTGGGGTCGATGCCCAAGGACACTAGCCTGATTCATCAGCCATTTTCACTTCGTGGAAACCGTCTGACCTCGCGACATTAGAATTTTTTTGCTCGACGATAGGTGGGTACTTTTTATTATTTAACCACTCGCTGCTATTTGGTCATGACGTATGTAATGCCCCTGCTAATGGGGCTGACTGGTATATTAAGCTTTTCCCAAATCCCATAGGAAGAAGGGCAACAACGTCTTTCCCCTTGATGAAATTCACCAAACATTCTCTTTATTCTGGCTTTAAATCCTCGATCTTGTTGCCAACACAGAATACATGGCTCTTCACTGATTGGCTGGTTCCCGAACTCGCACTTCCGAGGTTTCTGTGAACTGTCTAGTGTATTCTGATTCCTGACCTAGTTGCTAGAGAGAAATTAAATTGAGCGAAGGCACTAGATGGCGCCAGCCTGGCTACAAGGACACAGCGACAGCATTCATCTGTGGGAGCTGGAACTGTACCATCAACCTCTGAGTGTGTGGTTCTGACCGTTCAATCAATGATGTTTCATGTAGAGAGTGGGATTCGAACCACCAACCTTGGGATCCGCGGACAGACACTCTATAAATTATATAACTGCAAAATAAATAGCTCAACCATTTCACTACCAACTGACTTCTGCAGACTAGCAGATACTCTGAGGGCTACAAATATCTATACACATCAACAAATCCTTTTATTTACTTACAGAAAAGTTTTTGTTCAGTGGGATGCATCATATCATCTGTCTTTTAAGTTGAGATTGTCTTTGTGATTGCACCATCAGTTTCTTCTGCTGTGCATCCATCTCTTCTGTTACAAGTGTCAGAAACGTCAACCCGCTGACGCACTCGCTCTCACTGCAGTGTTCAGCTGCTCACTGTGGAGAATGCATGGGCCAAGCTGCCAATCAATAGAGATCCTTTGTGTTTTATTTCATTGCATTTCAAGCACATGGCAATGTTAATTTAGCCTGTTTGAGATAACAGTGTGGTGTCAAGCTGAATTTATCTTTGTATGTATCTGTGTGTTTGAAATGTAAAAGTCCTATATGACGATAATTGTGTCTTGTGAGATTTTAACTATGTTTAAAATTGTTACCTCCTCAAAAACAGACCTGAGTTGTGTTTTGTTTCATTAACACATGTTTGGGTAATCCTTATTATTGGTCTGTCTACGTCTCCAAAGCTCAAAATGCTGTTCCACCTTGTGATGTCATGAAGCGGTAGTTTTCAAGTTCACAGCTCCTTTTACCTTTAGTTCTGTAGAGATTAAAAATTCCAGGGCTGAAATCTTCCAAATGATTCTAGTGAAGGTGTATGGCGTTTAAAAACACAGTGGAACACTTCTTATAATACCACATGGCATCACAAGGTGGATCGTTTCCTGTTTGAGAGAAGAACCTTTTAATTGACATTTTATTTATTGAACACCATAAAGTAAAAAGCAGATCTGAAAACTAAAATAATCCAATTAATAAACGCACATTGTTGGACACTAACCATCTGGAAGCAGCTGCCTGGGGCTCTCCCAGACAGCTGCTCCTTTATCATGTTTCCACATTAAAGAGAAAATGGATTAAACCGGCGAACATCAAGTATTAAAGAAGACATATTATGTCAAGTCAATTTCTCAGGACTTTTAACCACGTTATAAATGTTTCCCTTCTCATTTACCCTCTGAAGTTGTATTTGGAGTGATTTGTGCACGTCTGAGCGATCTATAAGACGTCATTTTTGCTGATCAGTTTCCATTTTCATTTCCAACGGTACACGCAAACTGCTATGTACTTACTTCGTTCTCTAATTTTATTTTCTTAATTGGGGTGACAGTAACTCAGTGGTTAGAGAGTGGTCAATTCCAGCTCTCACCAAATGTTGTCATTGTGTCCTTAGGCAATACACTTCACCCACCTTGCCTAGTATGAATGTGTTGTATGTGAGTGTAGGTTGGAGGGGCAGACGACACACAGACGCACTTTGGCAATCTCGTTTTTGTCTGTCCCAGGGCAGTTGTGGCTACAGCAGTATCTTACTCAGTGAGTGAATGAATAATGACTACAGTGTACAGTGTAGTGTGGATTGGGCAGTGTTGTGTCTTACTATTGTGATCTGCAGCTGTCCATAGGAGAGACCAACAGCACAGATCTTTGACGTTATGACCAATGAAAAACTGTAGTGAATAGGGCTTGGTATCATTCAGAAGTTGCCGACACGATATATACCTCAATACAATGAGCTTGTGATTTTATACGGTTCACTACAGTATATTTCAAATCGATTTGATACAGTTCAATAAAAAATAAAGGCTAAATCATGGCTGTGATACTAAAAGTCTTTGTTAAACCACTTCTTGTGCAAAGTCAATATGAAAGACAAACATTTTAATCATCAAAACAGTGAATTTGACAAAGAAGTTGCATAAATGAGTTTCCTTCTTCTGAACAAGCAACAAAACTGTAACACTGTAACAAAACAATTTAGTAAAATATACCAAACATATTCTTGGCAATATATCGATACAGCAGCCCATGATATCGATATTGTATCATCACTTTAAACAACACGATATATCGATATTCCAGTATTTTTGCACACCCTTAGTATCCATCCATCCATTTTCTTCTGCTTATCTGGGGCTGGGTCGCGGGGACATCAGCCTAAGCAGGGAATCCCAGACTTCCTTCACCCCAGACACTTCCACCAGCTCCTCCAGGGGAACTCCAAGGTGTTCTCAGGCCAGCTGAGAGACATAGTCCCACCAGCGTGTTCTGGGTCTCTTCCTGGTAGGGAGGAGGCCCTGGGGAAGAGGAAGGCCCAGGAGGCATCCGGAACAGATGCCCGAGCCACCTCAACTGGCTCCTCTCCATGTGGAGGAGCAGCGGCTCTACTCTGAGCTCCTCCCGTGTGACCAAGCTATTTCAACTGATTGTATCCGCGGTCCCCTAGTAGTTCATTTTAAAACAGTTTGCAGTGGTCCAGAGTTATTCCTCACTTACTTTATGCCAGGGGTGTCAAACTCAAATTCACAAAGGGCCAAAATTAAAAACTGGGACTAAGTTGTGGGTCAAACTAAATATTTATTGAAAAATTTCACCAACATCTGCATGTTTTCTCTTCTTTTGAGATATGTAATGTTAAACCTTTTCTTATTAAACTAAATGTTTAATAATAGTTTTGCTCAAACATTGAATCCAGAAAAAGCAAAAAACCCAACATTTTAAATAAATAATTTCTCTATAGCCTCTGTAGCCGGCGGGCAGCTCTAAAACATATTTGATATGATCTCGCGGGCCAAATATAATTATATCGCGGGCCAAATTTGGTCCTCAGGCCTGAGTTTGACATGTCTGCCTTATGCATTCTGGGCTTATAAGTGCTTTTCTATACTTTCAGAGGCCAGAACAGAATTTAGCTGTTACAGTAAAGCTAACAACTTGCATCCTAACAGCACACTTCCTGAGTATCAGACAGTAAAAGTTTTATAGTTAGATCAATAGATTTACAATACATGCAGTTTATCTGTACTGGGGCAAGACGTGTTTTGGTAATACTGAGAGGAGCAACTTTATAAAACCTGGTCAATAACATCATCCGAAAATACTGCAAATGCATATTGGATTTTTCCTTTGATCAAGTTTCAAATGATTTTAATCAGCATTAGTTTCATGGTTATATTGGTAATAAGAGAGGACAGGAGCATTTAAACTTGTAATTATGCAGATTGTGTAAAGACCTTCTTCTCAAAGTGCAAAATGAGCAGACACTGTGTAATTTATTAGAAGCAACTCTCAGAGGATTGTGCGTAACCTGAATTATACAAACATGCCAGTTTCTCAATTACTGTTTATCAAATCAGTCTTTTGTTGAAATGTGCAGGGTTTTTCTAATCTTTGGCTTATTTTACCAAATTAGACCTGTCAGAGCGGATTGGTTTTCTTTCACTCAGAAAAGTTTGTTTCTTGACTCTACATGTAATGAGGTTTGGGTATTTAGCTGAGAAGTACAAGATGTAGTTTTAAAAAGCCTGTACAAGACTTTTTTTCCAAGAATATGAGGAAAATTTGTTAGACATTTGGTATAATCAGCTCTTAAACCCCCCCAGGTCTAAAAAACCAGGACTAAACCAGGTCTAAACCAGGACTAAACCAGGACTAAACCAGGACTAAACCAGGACTAAACCAGGACTAAACCAGGACTAAACCAGGTCTAAACCCAGGACTAAACCAGGACTAAACCAGGACTAAACCAGGACTAAACCAGGTCTAAACCAGGACTAAACCAGGACTAAACCAGGACTAAACCAGGACTAAACCAGGACTAAACCAGGTCTAAAACCAGGACTAAACCAGGTCTAAACCAGGACTAAACCAGGACTAAACCAGGACTAAACCAGGTCTAAACCAGGACTAAACCAGGACTAAACCAGGTCTAAACCAGGTCTAAACCAGGACTAAACCAGGACTAAACCAGGTCTAAACCAGGACTAAACCAGGACTAAACCAGGTCTAAACCAGGACTAAACCAGGACTAAACCCAGGTCTAAACCAGGACTAAACCAGGACTAAACCAGGTCTAAACCAGGTCTAACCAGGACTAAACCAGGTCTAAACCAGGACTAAACCAGGACTAAACCAGGTCTAAACCAGGACCAGACTAAACCAGGACTAAACCAGGTCTAAACAGGTAAACCAGGACTAAACCAGGTCTAAAACCAGGTCTAAACCAGGACTAAACCAGGACTAAACCAGGTCTAAACCAGGACTAAACCAGGACTAAACCAGGTCTAAACCAGGACTAAACCAGGACTAAACCAGGTCTAACCAGGACTAAACCAGGACTAAACCAGGACTAAACCAGGTCTAAACCAGGACTAACCAGGACTAAACCAGGTCTAAACCAGGACTAAACCAGGTCTACTAACCAGGACTAAACCAGGACTAAACCAGGACTAAACCAGGACTAACCAGGACTAGGACTAGACCAGTCTAAACCAGGTCTTAACCAGGACTAAACCAGGACCCAGGACTAACCAGGACTAAACCAGGACTAAACCAGGTCTAAACCAGGACTAAACCAGGTCTAAACCAGGTCTAAACCAGGTCTAAACCAGGTCTAAAACAGGTCTAAAACAGGACTAAAACAGGACTAAACTAGGACTAAAACAGGATTTAACAGGACTAAATCATGATGTGCAGCCCGTGTCTCCTCCTTTACTATCAATAATATTTTTTAATACGGTTCAGTAAAGTTTGGGCTTTTCATTTTCTTTTAGCAAACAAAACATCTTATGTTACAATTTCCTCGTCTTTGCTTCTCTACAGTAAACCAAGTAATCCAAAGTATTCAGATTACGTTACTCACTTTAAGTAACTTAATGGATACCTACTGGGCTTCATAGTCTCACCACACTTGCTTTATAAACCTCCTCCTTTGGAAGCACAGTAAAGGGGTTTAAACACTCAAAATCATGTTCACGTTTTGAAATCATACTATGTTGATTTTTCAAGTCCCCCTGAGCCTGTATTATTGATGGTAAATACATTTCTCTTGATTAAGACATCTAGTTGGTCTCCAGCCTTTTATTTCCACCCTTTCTTGGACAAGCTGACAACTTCTACAACACTGGGCACTGCAGTTTTCTAACTTGTTTCTTTTATTAAGTTGTTTTAGATGAATATTATGACTGAAAATGTACAAATTATAATACGCTGATCCACAGGTGTCGTAGCTTATAACTATATAGCAACCTGAAGCATGTGTTCTTTAAAATTAGTAGGTTTTAAGACAGTAAAAATCTGTTACAGCAATTTTAATAATAAGCACTCAAGCCTCAAATGCAGCAGGATATTACAGGAATACTCAAACAAGCATGAAGGAACGTCATTACAACATTTTACATATTCTGTTCCTGAAGAGTGTAACAGGGATGAGGGGGAATGCGGAGCGAGAGTGCATTTATGTGAACTTTTCCACTGGCTGTGATTGGCTGAAAACCAGACGCGGTGTGGGAACATGGTACAAATAGAGTAAATTATCTTTCAATTTCATAAACAGTGTGACGGAAATGAGCTCTCAGTATAATGCATCCATTTTTATACAATCATTATTTCATCAGTGTTGGCCAGGGAGCTATAGAGTCCAGAATAGAGTGGGAACAAGAAATTAGATCAGTATTAACAGAACAATTCACTAAAACTTGGTGTTGAAAGGAAATTGGGACAGTGGGGGTGCGGTTAGGGTAAATGAGTTTCTACTTTAGAAGACTCAAACTTTTTCGGACATTAAAAGAGGTGATTTTGACTCACAGTGAAGGGCGGGGTGATACAAGTATTGCTTTGTGTATAATCATTTACCAAACAAACCCAATCTACTTCATTTCTGTAGCATATTTCATAAACAAAGAACATTTCCAAAGCCCTGCACATAGAGAGAGAGAAAAAAAAAGTATAATTTAAAGGCGCTTTGTGTTACTTTTCTGGTGGAGGATCCGTCAAATGCTTTTCGCCATGATGATGTTATTGTTTTGTCTAGAATGTTTCCCAGTATGGCATTAAGACTATCATATTTTCCACACTATAGGGCGCCCTGTCACTGAATGGTCTATTTTCTAACTTTTTTCACATATAAACCGCACTGGACTATAAGGCGCATTAAACGAAACACAACAGTTGGATGGGTGAGTGGGACTTTGTTTGTTTGTGGCGTTCACGGTGACTCTGGGTTTGTTCAGTTGTGGCGTGTAGGGAGGGTGCTGTCTGGGATCGCTGGATTGTCGGCGTGTTCGCAGTGACTCAGTTGTTCAGTTGTGTCTAGAAGTGGCACATCGCACTCGCTTTTTTGGGTTCGTTTCTCCGTTCCGTTCCTCGTCCGCGTGGAGTGATGAGTGTGTCTGTGGGTGTTTTTCTCTGTGCGGTCGCTGTCTGCTCCGTGTGTGTTTGCGTGCGCTGCGGGTGGTGCGGCTTTGTAGTTTAGTGAAGTCGTGCTGGGACACCCGAGTGGATTCGTGTATAGGGCGCTCTGGATTGGATCTGGATCTTTTTTTGATGGGGTTGGAGGCTTATGAGGGCGCTCTGTCGTGAGGAAAATACCGTACGTTTATGGTAAATGGTCACATTTTTCTATAGCGCTTTTCCACCTTCAAGGCCCTCAAAGCGCTTTACAACAAGGAACCACTCACCCATTCACACGCACATTCACACACCAGTGTACGCAGACACTGTGGGCAAGGTGGGTTAAGTGTCTTGCCCAAGGACACAACGGCAGCATTCATCTGTGGGAGCTGGAATCACACCAGCCAACCTGCGGGTCAGTGGATCTGACCGCTCAACCTGTGATGTTTATGTTGAGAACGGGATTCAAACCTCCAACCTTCAGATCAGTGGGCGAATGCTCTACCAACTGAGCTACTGCCGCCCCCGTTTATATGATGACGGTCTGAACAAAAGACGTGGCGTCAAGATTTCACTTTTTATTCCGTGTTTAGATGAGTTTTTTTGGGAGGAAATCTGCGTTCATACGGTGACTCAAAAGCGTGTGGAATTCGATTGGATATTCATGCCAGAAGGCTAAAAAAAGTTCTCCCACCACCGACTGGTTCTCCCAAGTCTCGTCCATACCCATGTGGCTCGCTTGCGACGAATTGGTGCATCCAGAATTTGACAGAGGTAACTGTGAATCCTTCTCTGTTCACTAATAGTATCTCTGCATATTCTTCACATTTGTTGGGATGCCTCCTGTAAGTTTATTCGAGCTGCCAGAGCAGTTTGAAGGTCCGACACATAGAAATGATCCGACATGTTTCTGTGTACTGTATGTATGTGACGTAAACGTGTACGCGACGTGAGCAGATCTGACCAGAGTTTTGCGTCTTGGGCAGTGAAGACAGAAACACTACGGCGAAGCATATTCAACTTATCCACTCTGGAGGGTGTTGTCAGATTTTTGCGTTTTTAAGCCCCAAAAACGCCGTCACCATCTAAACAAAAGGCACTTCCGATAAAATATTTTGACGTTTTTACCCGGAAGCGTTCTTGTGTAAACAGGCCTTAAACCTTTCTATCTTCACGGAGACCAAACCAAACCAAGTTACAGGTCAGATCTGTGCAGAGGCGAACCCGCTCACAGTCAGAATGCTTGTTTTCCTAGGTATTTTTGAGCTATAAAACCACCTGTAATTGAATAAATATAAGGTAGAGCAATGACGAGCAATGACGTATCCATAGAAACACTAACCCTAGCCCTTTAATGAATGAATGAAATTTAAAATAAAGCCTTTCTGGTTAAAAATAAATACGTATATTAAAAAGAACTCTCTAAAAATGATCTTGTGTCTGAATATGATGTAATAACAAAATTGTATATTCCATTTATCCATCCTTTAAAGATGAGTGCGTAGTAATTTACCTATTGTGACGATTACAATTCAGATTTGATTGTGATTCCTTTTGCCATTCTCTTCACGTGATTGAGCTCCTATACTTCCTCAAGATGTCTTCAGGGTCTTTTATATAAGGAAAGTGTTCACGGATACAGCAGCCTAAGAACCTTTGCTGTGCCTCGGGATCTGGTCTGTTTGATCTCCTCTGCTCGTCTCAGCAGCTAGACTCGTCTCAAGCTCGTCAAATATTTCAAATCAACACATGAATCCTGCTTTAGTCTCCGTTTTCCTTTTGTATGTCCATGTATGGAAATGTTTCCTCCTCTATCAATCATACTTTGGCTTAAAAACAACAACGTGACAGTCTCATCCATCACTTAAGACTTAAGAAAAAACACAGCCAAATGGATGGAAAGGTATGGGTCTGCAGTATGGATTGGAAAAAAATGTAGTAACAGCGAAAAATGTAGCAATAGGTCTGTTCTGATTGCTATAAAGCATGTGTGAATGAAACAAAACACAACTCGATGTTTTTGATGAGGTCACAACATTCTAACATGTTTTACAACTCAGAAGAACCCATTTTGTGTAATATAGGACCTTTAAATACATTTTTTTCAATTACATTTCATTTAATGCACTGACTGGGCTATTTGACTAAAATTAATCCAGATTTGAAAGTAGTTTCTAGATTCATACAAGGTCGTCTTAGTAAGCCAAAACAGTAAGAAAAATGTAAGGGCATTTAATTGGATTCCATATATGAGTAAAAATGTATTTATTATGTTAATGATCTTTCCCTGTTCAATTTTACTCAAAAACATTTTTATTTTAGGCTAAAATAGAGTAGTTGGGTCAGTAACTGTAAAGTAAGTTGAATAATGGCAAGCCTCCTGCTTTATAACCTTATATTAACTGCGCCTCTGTTTTTCAAGAAATGACATGGTTTGTGGTGAAAAAGGAGTTGAACCGAAAGACAATGCGCTCAATTTACTGGTCAATCTACGTTCATACCCTCACCTATGGTCATGAGCTGTGGGTAATGACCGAAAGGACGAGATCGCGGACACAAGCGGTTGAAATGCGGTTCCTCTGCTGGCTGGGCGCTCCCTTAGAGATAGGGTGAGGAGCTCAGTCACACGGGAGAAGCTCAGAGTAGAGCCGCTGATCCTCCACGTCGAGAGAAGCAGCTGAGGCATCTGCTGGATGCAGGTTGCCTCCTGGGCACCACCCTCAGGAGGTGTTCCGAGCATGTCCCACTGGGAGGAGGCCCCAGGGAAGACCCAGGACACGCTGGGGTCTATGTCGCTCAGCTGGCCTAGAAACACCTAGGGGACCACCTGAAGAAGCTGGAGGAAGTGTGCGTGGAAAGGGAAGTCTGGGAGTCCCTGCTTAGACTGCTGCCTCTGCAAGTGGAGGAAAATGGATGGATGGATGGATGGATGACAGGGTTTGTCCAGTCTAGTCCAGTCCAGCCTGGCAATGCTTCCTTTGTGGGGAGTATTATACAAGGGCTCTTCTCTATCAGCATGTTCTTGATTAATCTGAGTTAAACAATTTGTTCATATTTTGATTATTTACTATTATTTATATTTAGAATTATATAGGGATCATCACTGCTGTCAGAAATATAAGATCTACCAACCTTCTGATGAGGCCTTTAGTGCTGCCGTTGACAACTCTTTTATTTCTCAGTCATTCCGTTGACAGCTCATTATATATTTAATTCTGACTGAACCATGCAATTGTGCCACTGTACCGTTTGAGTAGAGAACACGCTACTTGTACAAGTGTTTTAGTCCATGAAGTGAAAAATAGCTCCAACTAAAGTAAATACTGAATTTGTGTCCTTGAGCGAGACACTTTACCCAACACACACACAGAATTTTCAGTATTACCAAGTTAGGTTTCTTCAAGGTTAGTGTTCACCTGCCAACTGAAGAGGAGCAGATTCTATATTCTTCCATATTGTCATTATGTCTCTGAACAAGACACTTTTAGCCTGATTCATCAGTCGGTTTCACTTTGTAGAACCTGTCTGACCTCGCATCGCAGCATTAGGATTCGTTCACTCGACTGTAGGTGGGTACTTTTTAAAATTTAACCGATCACTGCTATTTGATCGTGACGTATGTAATGCGCCGCTAACGGGGCTTATTGGTATATTAAGCTTTTCCCAAATCCTGTAGGAAGAAGGACAATAACGTCTTTCTCCTTGATAAAATTCACCAAACATTCTCTTTGTTCCAGCTTTAAATCCTTGATCTCGGGAATTGTTGCCAACACAGAATGTATGTCTTTTTCTACATCCATCTCGACCGCTTTGTTTCCTGTTGTTTTCAATCAGTCAATCAATCAAACTTTTTTTTATAGAGCGCTTTTCGTACAAAAAAAGCAACACAAAGCGCTTTACAGTGATTAAAAACAACTCCACATTTCCCATTTCCACATTATTAATTTGATCATACATTAACGATACTTATATATCAGTGCTTCTCTTTTGCTCAGTCAGCACAGACAGGAAAGAAGTAAGATTCAGCCTTCTTATAGATCCTGTCCTTGATACTTTTTGTTCCATAGAAATAAGCAACTCCAGGGCAGAAATTATCCAAATGATTCTAATGAAGATGTGTGGAGTTTTAAAACACAGTATAACCAGATGAGTGTTTTCAGTCTGAGAGAAAAAAATGAATAAATATGCAGGGTTTGATTATTAAACATGTGTAAATGAAACAAACCAAAACACAACTCCAGGTTTAAACTTCAGATAGACAGCCTCTTTACACTGATCTGAGCTTTTAGTCTTGGATGGTTACTGCTTTTGGCGCATTTCCCAAAATGTGTCTCTTGCCTAACAGATGAGACAGACCTTTCACAACATGGATTTCGTTTCTGTTTGATTTACGTCAGTGTTCAAACCCAAGGCCCCTCCACCCTTCAGTGTCACAGCAGGAAGAATGAAGCTCCCATATAAACCCAAGAAATGACCAGAAATTGTAGATAATGATAATAAAACCCCATTTACAGTTTGTCCTGGTCTAGTCCTGGTTTAGTACCTGCTTTAGTACCTATTTTAGTCCTGATTTAGTTCTGGTTTAATACCTGGTTTAGTCCTGGTTTAGTCCTGCTTTAGTACCTGGTTTAGTCCTGATTTAGTCCTGCTTTAGTACCTGGTTTAGTACCTGGTTTATTCCTGGTTTAGTCCTGTTTACTCCTAGTTTAGTCCTGCTTTAGTACCTGGTTTAATCCTGCTTTAGTACCTGGTTTAATTCTGGTTTAGTCCTGCTTTAGTACCTGGTTTAGTCCTGGTTTAGTACCTGGTTTAATCCTGGTTTCGTCCTGCTTTAGTCCTGGTTTAGTCCTTGTTTTGTCCTGCTTTAGTCCTGGTTTAGTCCTGGTTTAGTCTTGCATTAGTACCTGGTTTAGTCCTGGTTTCATCCTGCTTTAGTACCTGGTTTAGTCCTGGTTTAGTACCTGGTTTAGTCCTGGTTTCGTCCTGCTTTAGTCCTTGTTTAGTCCTGGTTTCATCCTGGTTTAGTCCTGGTTTAGTACCTTGGTTTAGTCCTGGTTTCATCCTGTTTGGTTTAGTCCTGGTTTAGTACCTGGTTTAGTCCTGGTTTAGTCTTGCTTTAGTACCTGGTTTCATCCTGATTTAGTCCTGGTTTAGTACCTGGTTTAGTCCTGGTTTCATCCTGCTTTAGTCCTTGTTTAGTCCTGGTTTCATCCTGGTTTAGTCCTGGTTTAGTCTTGCTTTAGTACCTGGTTTCATCCTGATTTAGTCCTGGTTTAGTCCTGCTTTAGTACATGGTTTAGTCCTGGTTTAGTCCTACTTTAGTACCTGGTTTAGTTTTTATTTTATCCTTGTTTCCTGGTTTTGTACCTGGTTTAGTCTTGTAATGTTACACTTTGTTCAAAAAAACACTCTACTTTTCTTTACATTACACCATATTACTCGATGTTTAGTCAGCGATCCATTTGAATTAACTTTAAGCAAACTGAACTGATCATTTCTTGTAAGGAAAACACTGTTTGGGTTTACGGTGCAATGGAGACACTTTGAAATATGAGTAGGAAATGTGGCTTTGAATGCAGTGGGGTATAACAGTCTCTTTCACACTCAAGCACAAATATGAGCCCAGCTTTACACTTGCCTGGCTTTCTCAGTAAGATCAACGTGGATGTCAGAGCTAAGTGGCACTTGAGAAAATGTGTTTACTGCAAAATACGAGTTTTTATAAAGCCTGGAGGAGGTAGATGGTTTTGAGAGAATATTAGTGCAGTACGATTTATGAAATACTCACGCTGAATTTACTCCTGGAGCTATCCACCTTATTTTGAAGTTACTGTGGGCGTCGCCATCATCATTCGGGTTGTGTTATTTTGCATGGGGCTGCCTATTTTGAGAGCAAATAAGTTCAAGACGGACTATAAAGCCAATTTAAAGTCTTCTTTAAAGAGTTGGTGCAATGTTTACTTGAAAACTGAACATTTTACACAAATAAACCAACTTTATGTCATATTTAAGATACAAAACATTTCCCAAATTCTCCAGAGACATGAATGGGATCCCTGTTTAACCAGTGCCACTGTCCTATGGATTTGAGCTACCCGTCGATTTGAGCTCCCGAGGCAGAAGTGAAGTAAAAAGTCACATTTTAAAAGTGTATTGGTTTTATTGTATGTTTTGACCAGTTAAGCATGTAAACATCGACATGTGTGTGTTAGATTTGAGGCAGAATACCTACGTTAGATGATTGAATAGTTTGTATTTAATATTTGATTTTATTGTGAGCATTTTCACTACATTGTATTTTATTTAGTTTCCATGTGTAGCTTTGTAACCATGTTGTAACTTTGTTTAGAAAGGTGTTGTATAAGTAAAATATCACTATATTATAATAAGAAATTCACACTGTAGCCTGTGATATTTATTTAATATAAAGATTTTAGTGTTTCCAGTAATGTCTTTCTTTTATATAGTGGGAGCCTTATTTGATAGAAGATATCGCCTGTCGAAATGAATAATGGTGATTTTACAGGGGAGCATTATTCGATGGGTAAATTCGCCTGTCGATATGTGCTACCTTTAGCAAGATAACTATTTGGGCAGAATACGACTGTCCAAATGAACTACCTACGGATATTCATATAAATTGAAATTGTACATGACTAAGGTATACAGTCTGATCACCGTGCGCAAACAGCATCAAACCCGCTGTCTCTAATCCAAAGAAATATGTTGTAAAACTTGGGACGTTAGGCTTTATTGAATCTATACAACTGTACACGGAAAAACGTAAAGTGTGAATTGACCACAAAAAAAGCGTTTAGAGACCAAAGTGGACGGGGTGGAATAAGGTGGATAGCGATACTTTAAGTATTTATTAAAAACTGTCAATGTTCAGCTCATGAGTCACTCCCTGAGGTGAATGTGAGGTACATTGTTTACGAGACTGTCATGTTTCAAAGGACCATGATGTAACTTTTTGGTTAGGGGTCCATCACCTGCTTGTTTCTATGGATATGTCCTTGCTCTGCTTGGAATGCACAGTATAACATTAAACAGCTCTTTCTTACATTTATTAAATTACATGTTGCTCAACAATGCCTAGAAAAACAGGCACTGTGACTGAGAGCGGGTTTGCCTCTCCACAGATCTGGGCTGTAACTTGGTCTGGTTTGGTTTCCATGAAGATAGAAAGGTTTAACATCATACTGTGAAACATTTCAGACAAAGCAATTGACAGACTCTCCACCAGAAAAGTTACACAATGCACCTTTAAAGCCAAAATATTGACAAAAGCTGAATTGGTGCTTTCCTACCTAGAACGTTGTGTACATTATTATGCAAAACTGACTCTTGTGAACTTTTAGCCATGTTATAATGTTGTTATGTCATTAAAAACAGACCTGGAGTTGTGTTTTGTTTCATTCATATGTTTGAGTAATCCTCCATTAGTCTATTTCCAAAGCTCAAATTCCTCATGAAGCCGTAGTTTTCGAGTTAACAGCTACTGTTTACCTTTTGCCCAGTAAAGATGAACAATTCTAGGGCTGAAATCATCCAAATGATTCTAGTGAAGGTGCATGGAGTTTAAAAACAGAGTGGAGCACTTCCTGTATTACCACATGACATGACAAGGTGCAACAGGAGTGTTCCGTTTGAAAGTAGAACTCAGCCTAAATATGCACAGTGTGTGTGTTAAACATGTGAATGAAACAAAACAGAAATCCACGTATGTTTTATAACATTATAACATATTATAACATAGAGCAGAAAATAAAGCAGGTCTATTTTGCGTAATTTAAGTCTGCTTTAAATAAATAAATATCTGTGGTGTTTTGCGTGTGCTAAATCCCTTTCTTTAGCACACTGTCCTCTGTGTAATGGGGCATTGATCTACTCGGGTCACTGTGACACTAAACACTGGATTAGAGAAACGCCGGACACTTCCTGCTCCTGTGACACATGCATTAGTCACCAGCACCTCGCCTTCACCCTGCCACTGACAATTTACAGATATACATCCCAGAAGACACCAAAAAGCAACATTTATTCTTTTGCTGGCCCCTTGTGGGTAGAGTTGGTACTATGGTGACTACTAGCAATAATTTTTATAATGCCTGCGTGATGGTAGAGTGGTTAGCTCACATGTACAAATTAGTGACGGAGCTCCGGAGCACGTCTCATTTTTTCTGAAACAAATTGCTCCGAAGCACTGCCTCGGAGCTCGTCTCGCAGCAGCCGCTCATGTGACCAAAGTGTGGAAGTGTCGGTCCCTCCCCCGACTGCTTTGCTCTGCGTGTCGATTGCTTCAGTGTATCGAAGCGTTTCATTGGCTCAGCGAATGTTCCGCTCTGTGATTGGTTCAGAGTGTTCAGCGCACTTCCGTGGTTTGACAAGCGCTAAACTGCTACAGTATAAAAGATGCACCAATATTTCTTAAAAATGTTGGGTAGTGAGGAGTATTAAGTGACGTTAGTGGTGATTTTGGTGACTTTTGGCATTTATTTAATTTTCAATGGCATCTACAAGTGGAAAAAAAGCGATCCATGGTTTGGGATCACTTTGATCTAATTCCACCTAACAAGGTAACATCTTTTCTTATTTACAGCCATTTATGTTGCTCTTTACATATTATTTTAAATCATCATTATTATTGTTGTTGTTGGTACGGTGTCGCTCTGCACACAAGTATTGTCTTACACTAACAATACTTCATCGATGCTGAGACACCTGCGTGCCAATGGTTAAATTTGTCCACTAGAGGTCAGTGTTTCTCCGAGGCCTTAGACACGTCCAACCATTTGAGACAATATTGCGACTGAGGTGTCAATGCTTCACGAGGCTCCATTCGCCCATCACTAGTACAAATCTTTGGTTTCTGTTGAAAAGTTTGTCTTGCCTAGTACAGTCCATCCATCCAGTTTCTTCCTCTTACCTGGAGGCAGTGCTCTGAGCAGAAAGGCCCACACTTCTCTTACCACACACTCTTCCTCTATCTCCTCTAGCGGGATTCCGAGGTGGTCGCAGGTCAGCCCAGAGACATAGCAGCTCCTCACCCTATCTCCGAGGAAGTCCCCAGGCACTCTCCGGAGGAAACTCATTTTGACCTCTTGTATCCGCCTTCTTGTTCTTTTGGTCTTTACCCTATTCATTAGCCTTTCGCTCTGGGGATAAAACTGTTAAAGCGGAGGTCTGTGCTTTGAGGGTTTGAGGGTCTTCCTCAGGGCAATAGGGAGAAGAGACCATGTTTGTACTGCAGCAAACTCTAGCTCCATTTGTCACTTAAGACAGTAAAAATCATGTGAGCAAAGTCTCCACAAATCTGCACTGTATCTTGACCTGGTTTAAGCACCTGGTTTAAGCACCGTGGCATATTTGTAAGTGGACTTCAAGGTAGTAAAGTTGCCAGCAACGCCACCTGGTGATACCAAGACACAGTGTTTTCCCCACCCACTATAGGCACACAGGTTCATTGACTAAATATGGCATGAGACTTGAATATACTTTACAATGAATTTATTATCTGTTTTTGCAAAGGGTTAATCACACTTATCCTCGACCAGTCCTGTATGTTCATTGTCCATTGGGTCGCATGGCCTCGTTGCTTGGAATTACCTTAGGACCATTATCACAGTCAATATCGCGCCTCACAGTAGCGCTTCCCACAAGACGAAGACTTCAGAGAGCGAGTCCTTTCACCAAGGGCCACGACCACAGAACAAACCAGGCACACGGAGAAAGAAAATGGGATGCTTCCCGCCAGCAGGAGCCTAAATATAACATGTTACATTTAACATACAATACACATGACAAAGAGGAAGACAACATAAAGCATAGTGACGTACCGTATAGAATTCACCGCAGCACGTCACCCAAACATGCCAAGGACCGCCCAGTGTTGAGCCACAAACGCTAAAAAACACAACCCATGTTAACCTTGCGCACGGCTACTGAGCCAGCAAGACGATTTCCCCACTTACCCCCATGATGCAGCAGACTTTTTAAAAATTTATTTTTTACAACTTTTCAAATCTTTTAACCGTAGTTGTTTTCCCTTCTCATTTACCCGCTTGAAGTTGTATTTAGAGCGATTTGTGTGTATTTGAGAAATCTTTAATTATTTATTTTCAAGATGCCATATTTCTGATGATCAATCCCTGTTTCCACCACCACTGGCAAACTCCCACTGCTCAGTACTTACTTCGTTCTCCAATTTAATGTTCTTAATCGGTTAATTGGTAATTAATAGATGTAGAATTCAGCAGCGTTGCATAGTAATTTTCGCATAAATGATAAAAAAAATCCATTATTCACTGGTGTGATCTGCATAATAATCCTCGGATGTCATAGATTATAACTATATAGCAGACTCAAGCTCAATATTTGTTTAGAAAAGTTTACATAGTGCCCCATTTAAAGGAGCAATATTTTAGTTAGAATGTTGTTTCCTCATCAAGAAATGTACCCAGATTTGTGTTTTGTTTCATTCACAGATGTTTAACACACAAACCCATGGGAATATTTCAGCCTTAGAAAGTCAGTCTCTGAAGAAAGGAAAAAAGGTAGCTGTTAACTAAAAAACTACTAGTACTCCTACTCCTACTTCTACTTACTCAAACATGTGAATGAAAAACACAACTCCAGGTATGTTTTTGAGGAGGTAATAACATCCTAACATGGCTTAAAGCTCACAGGTGTCACTTGTGCGTAATACAGGACCTTCAAGCTCTCGTCTGGCTCCAGTTTAGCCTTGGTTTCATCCTGGTTTAGTTATTTGTGTAGGCCTTAGTTTATCTCTGTTGTACTAACTGGATCCTTCGTCTCAAATATTTATCTATTTCCGTGCACCTTTGACACATGCATTACTCTTCTGCTCCTTGGGCCTTGACCCCTCATGTATTATCAAAGCCTCTCCATCCCCCACCTCCCAGCTCACTCCAGCAGCAGCTAATGGGTTTTCATATTCACAGAGGGAACACCACTTAAACATAAAATGCCTTGACATTTGTAGAGCTGCTAATGGACTGAAGTTGGGTTAAATTGTAGGGTTGTAAGGAACATATTTGAAATGGTGGTATTTTATTTATTTATTTATTTGAGTGGGCCGGAGCATGTTAATGGACAAACATGACATAACATGAATGTAAACACGTCGGATGGTAACCTGAAGGGAATTTCCCTCCGTTGTCACAAAGGGTTGGGGTCACAGGACCAAACAATAAAATATTGCACACTCCATTCATTGCACAGTTTCAATTATTGCGCCCTCCACTCATTGCACAGTTCCCATTATAGCACACTCCATTCATTGCACAATTTCTATTATTGCACACTCCAGCAATTGCGCAGTTCCCGTTATTGCACACTCCACTCATTACACAGTTCCCATTATTGCACACTCCACTCATTACACAGTTCCCATTATTGCACACTCCACTCATAGCACAATTCCCATTATTGCACACTCCACTCATAGCGCAGTTCCCATTATTGCACACTCCACTCATTGTGCAGTTCCTATTATAGCACACTCCACTCATTGCACAATTTCTATTATTGCACACTCCAGTAATTGCGCAGTTCCCATTATTGCACACTCCACTCATTATACAGTTCCCATTATTGCACACTCCATTCATTGCATAGTTTCCACTCATTGCGCAGTTTCCATTATTGCACAGTTTCCATTCATTACACAGTTCCCATTATTGCACACTCCACTCATTACACAGTTCCCATTATTGCACACTCCATTCATTGCATAGTTTCCACTCATTGCGCAGTTTCCATTATTGCACAGTTTCCATTCATTACACAGTTCCCATTATTGCACACTCCATTCATTGCACAGTTCCCATTATTGCACACTCCACTCATTGCATAAAGAGTGTAGATGACGTACGCAAAACAGATCAAAATATGTATATAAATAAAGATTTGACTCCTAATAAAAAAAGAAGAGATAAAACTCAGATTTTTGAGATTATGATTGCTTGTGCAGGTATAACCAAACCTACAATTTACATAACAAATTTACAGAGAACCTAAAGTCCCATAAAACACAAAAATATGTATATTCTTCACACAAGATAATTAGTTTTTCAAGAAGTTTACAAAAAATATAATTCCTTTTTGCATCATTTAGTATCAAATTTGAACACATACACAAACACAGTATGATTTTAAACAGCTCTGTCTTACATTTATTCAATTACTAATGGTTTTATAGCTGAAAAATACCTAGAAAAACCTGTAACTTGGCCTGGTTTGGTCTCCACGAAGACAGAAAGGTTTAGGGACTCAGACTGAGAGCATCAAAAAGTAAACTGAAACTTATTTAACTTTTGAACACAAAACAATAAAAATCTAATAATATGTCATGTATTTGCAATTAGTGCATCACAGTAATTCTAATGTCACCTATTTAAGCAGCTATTCATATTATGCGTGATTATTGCATTGTGCATGATAATATATTTAAACAAAGAAAAGGAACAGTGCCAGGATGTATTTACAATATAGATTTATTATTGTTCTCCAAGTGCGGGATATAAATTCACTCTTTGTCATTTATGATTGCCCATTGTAGAGGCATTTCATCACAATACATCCGTCTATAAGAACGTATGTCTGCAATTGTGCCCCATCTTTGTGTCAAATGTTCCGATTTAGTGCTTGTGAATAAAGCAGCTGTACAACATAAAGTAAAGTCAAAGTAGACTGTAAAGTTAAAGTATTTATTATTTTTTGGGACTTGCTGAAAAAGCTGAGGGGTATTTTATAACATTCATACTAATAAAACTACTAGAAAAAAAAAAAAAAAAAAAAAAAAAATTGAGTTGTTTCAGTTGAACAAAATTCAGCACAAATCTTTTGAAGTTTTGTCAGACCTGAAAATATGAGCAAAATACTACATTTTTAAAGGGGTATTTTACTACATTAATAGTAGTTTTTTTTTTTCATGTGATACTTTTACTTGTTTCAGTGTTTGGACACTTAAGTAACAAAGGACTGCACTGGAATAAAGGGTGGGAGAGTGGTAATCGGAGTCATTCATGCTCACACTAAGATTCAAAAGGAACATAGCAACAGTTCGATCTCAGTCTGCGTATGTCTGCGTGTGATGAACAACACCAACTCCAGGCACAATGCTCTTTTGTGCACTCACAGATGATAACTGTTAAATGGAAAAAAAGTGACATGAATTTGAAATTAAATATAAAAATAGAGACGTTGTTCTTCAAGTTGCACTGATTGAACTGATTAGTTTGAGATTTTAGTAAGATGGGTTTCATATTTTCTCACACTTGTACATGATTACTTTACATTTTGCCTTTTCATTTGCATTGTTTATGAACCCTTGTCTGGGCAACAAACTTCTCCAATTTATACTTTGCAGCTAATGTCATTGATTAAATAATTAATAAATTAATAATTGGATTGATGTAGCACCTTTCAAGACACCCAAAGTGCTTCACACTGAATTATTCATTCACTCCACACTTGGTCAGCTACTATTGTGACCACAGCTGCCCTGAGGCAGACTGATGGAAGCAAGGCTGCCTATTCTGTGCCATCAGCCCCTCTGACCACCACCAACGCTCATACACGACACACACGCACACGCACAATCACACACACACACACACACACACAGACACACACACACACACACACACACACACACACACGCACACACGCACACACGCACACACACACACACGCACACACACACACACGCACACACACACACACACACACACACACACGCACACACACACACACACACACACACCACACACACACACACACACACACACACACACACACACACACATTCAAACCAGGTAGTAGGTGAGGTAGGTAGTAATGTGAAGTCTCTTGCCTAATGACACAGCAACAGTTTTTGCCGCTGATGCCCCACTGTGGCACCTGAAATTCCCAGTGGTCTGACCCTGTTCAGCTTCTTAGATCTGACGAGATCAGGCTTTGACAAGAAAGTAGCTGTAGTGCTCAGGAAAAGTAGACTTCATATGGATTCTTTGTGCAGACCTGCACCACGGGTGTAATGGGACGTATTGATTTAAAATACTTAGTAAATCTTCTGCTCGAGTCCTGCACTGCACTTGCAGACAGTGTACACACAGAATAATCCTGGCTTGAGGCGCGACCATTGACTCTATATATAAATGGACATAGCTAACCCGCTATTTGGCGCGTTCCTAATAGGAAGTGTTCATGGGGGTGTTTCTGGTTCCATCAACACTGACTTTACGTTACTTAACCCTGAAAAACTGTCACTCCTCTCTCTGTAACTTCTGTAGTCAGCCTCATCATTTTGGTCTTAAAATGTTCATATTAATCCCCTCTACATGATCCTGGTGTTTTTATTTCCCTATATTGTATGTAAAGAAATTCCTATTCCTAATATGGACCTGGCTCCAGATTCACCCCTATAACCGCAGCATCATTCATCTGACCGGAGCCAAACTGTGACGTCACACTCCCTTTGTCCACTTCTTTATACAGTCTACGTGCACGACCAAGTGAGCGGTGACCAGACTTATATCCCTCTGAATAAAATAAACCAGAGAGATCTCAGTCTGGACCTGCCAGGCGATATGAATGCTGTATTTGTGACTCGGACTGTGAATAAGTGAAAGAGCTGCACCAAAGTAGAAAGCAGTGGGTGCAGATAGGCAACTAAAATTATAATGAACACTCAATTCAGAAGTCCAGACCTCCTTATTCTATTCTGTCTTCTTGATGTCTGTGTTTTTAAAGTCCAAGTAGCCTGTCTTCACTGGATTCATTCTTATCATTTCTGCATATTTTGCTAATAGCAGGAACTGTTTTGAGATTAAACAACAATAACTCTTGGACAAGAGAATTTAGTGCTGAATTACTACTTTGACCAGTTTTCCATGTGTATAGATTATTTTAAAAGGCCCGTATTATACTATTTTCTGATCTATATTGTAATGCTCTTTCCTCATCACAAAACATAGCTGGACTTGTGTTTTGTTTCATTCATTCATTCACACATGTTTAACACACAAACCCTGCATATTTAGGAATTATAACGCAACTTAAAGCTCACACGAGTCAATTTTGCATAATATAGGACCTTTATTTATTTATTTATTTATTTGAAAAGGGACAATGCACATTAATCAACATCAAAACAATGTAAATGTGCCCGAGTTCGCTGATAAGAGCTAATTTGAATCAGTAGTCCCTTTGCCAGATGTCAAAAAGGCATCCTAAAAGAAAACATACTTAAAAGTTACACATCAAAAATTACACAAATGTACAATAAGATTACAAAAATACAATAAAAGCTTTAGTGTTCACACATTTGCATTTCTAAAAGATACTTTTTAGCATTCTTTTTAAAAGCAGAGAATGAGGGAGATGTTCTGATGGCTTCAGGCACAGATGGGACGCTCTGATGGAGAAAACAGACTGACCAAATACAGTTTTTCTGTGAGGAATAATGCAGTCTTCCTTCACTGCTCCTCTGGTCACTCTGCCCTCACTAGATCTGAAATTAACAAAGTCTTTCAGCGAAGAGGGAGCCGAGCCCTGTTTAATCTTGTACATTAAACAGATATTTTAAAATTTTATAGGATTGTCCCAGGTCATTAATTTGTATTTCTGCAAAATGTGACCATGGTGGTATCTGTAGTGTTTTTTGTCAAGTGTTTTTAGAGCTTAAAGAACAAAAGTGTGGCTGTTTGCTGCAGGTGTTCCAATCAGTAGGAGCAAGTAGAGGGTGCTCTTGGAAAAAGGATCAAAACTCAAACACAACAGATTCCAGGCACTCCAAACAAGCAGAAAAACTTAACACATCACACAAGGAAAAATATAGTTAAAAGGCCTTTATTTGAATGGCCAAAGCCAACATGTTTTGACCTTAACTGGTCTTCATCAGGGCTTAATTGTTTTTAGAGCTTGTTTATAGAGTGATTCAATGGGTTTTATTGTTGTGAATGATGTATTAGACCAGCTGATGATACAGTATGTGATATGTGAGCAGATAAGGGCAAAGAAGTAAGATTTTGCTGCCTCAATTGATAATGAGTCTCTGATGTAACGGAAATTAAATAAACTGAATTTTATCTTATATATGTTTTGAAATTGAGATTTGAGTCTATGTATAATCCAAGATATTTGAATTCTTGTTGTCCTGCAAAGTACAGGTTGTCACAGGATGCACCGTGTAACTTTTCTGGTGTAAATACAGTAGTTAAAAGTTAAAGCAAAGTTGAAACTGTTTCCAATAATGTCCTAATGGAACTTTCACATACTGTAGAGTAGCTTACAAACACTGAGTGAGCATGTATATCTGAATTGTGTGATTGATTGATCGTTGAGTGTGTTGACATACAGAACCAGGGCCCCAGCTCATCGAAATCTAGTTCAGAAACTGGAGAAAATCTATACAGCTTGACGTTCTTCACTTTAGTCGATGTGCACGCTCCAGCTGGCTCATTCAAAACTGAATGTCATGTAGCTTATTTTGCAGATAGAAAAGTGCACCAGAGCTCAATGGAAAGCAAGATTATTATGATTTGCTTTAAAACCTTGGCTTTTTCATTTCTTGTATGAATCTATCTCTTACATTCCTTTAGTCACCTTGAGATAAGTATTTCACATTTTCTAACTTAAAGCTGCATTGTGTAACTTTCCTGGTGGAGGTTCTGTCAGTTGCTTTTCTCCATGGAGATGTTAACGCTTTGTCTGTTTGTTTGTTTCACCATATGGCATTAAAGGGACAGTCTGGAATTTTGGACATAGGACCTCATTTCCTAGTGAGCCAGAGTGTTGGAGACGTGTGGAGGCACTTTTTTAAATATTCCATCCAGTCCTTGTATTTGCAGAGGTCGCTGGTGCTAGGCTAGTGCATGTCAATGGCCGTAGTTATCCTGCCACTAAAAACAGTCTTACCCACTCCACAAAACACCCGAAGCAAATCTATTATTACACCAGACTGTCCATGTAAATGTCTGTGTCGATTAGAATAATTTCAGAAGTAAAACCAACCTTGCATTTGAAGGATTTATGTCTGAGCAGCAGCAGCAGCGAGTTGTACTTCCTGATAGAAAGCTTAGCAGAGGCGGACTGATATTTAAGAAAATAGTGTTAGGATTTTGGTTTCTTGTGTTTTCTCCCCGTCCCTCTTTTGTGTTTTGCAGAGCTTGAGTGTGGCAGGGGGCTCCGTGTGCCTCTTGGAATTCTATCCGTTTTGTTTGTTGTTTCGGTGAACCTTTTGGACTTACTTGCATTTGTCTCTGCCCAGGTCTCTCTGCTGTCCTCTGCCGAAATCTCTGGGAAAGCCGGCCAGCTCCCTGCATCCTCAGCCTGATCTCGTTTGGGAATAAACTGTTTAAAACTTGACCGTGTTCTGACTGCTTTGGGGTCCCTCTAGCCAAACCTTAACAAATAGTCCCTCAACATGCGACGATTCATGTGATGCAAGGTTAGTTTTTTTTTCAAACATTATTGTATCAACACAGACATTTACATCGACAGTAATACTAGATTTTCTTCAAGTGTTTTGTGGAGTGGATAACTATGGCCATTAACATGCACTAGCCTAGCACCAGCGACCTCTGCAAATACAAGGACTTGATGGAATATTTAAAAAAAAAGTGTCTCCACACGTCTCCAACACTCTGGCTCACTAGGAAATGAGGTCCTATGTCCAAAATTCTGAACTGTCCCTTTAAATCTTTCTATCTTAATGGAGACCAAACCAGATCTGTGGAGATGCGACCCAGCTCACAGTCAGAATATCTGTTTTCCTAGGTATTTTTCAGTTCTAAAACCACCTGTAATTGAATAAACTTAAGGTGGAGCTGTTTAATGTCATACTGTGGAACATTCCAGCACTGTAAACACAAAGAAGTGACCAGAACTCAAAATAATCGATTGCCTCAATGATTTTGAGTTGATGAACTTAAAAGTCACATATCTGTAATTAATATGACTCATAGTTTACTGTTAAGACAGCTCAGTTATTTTCATTTATTATGACTTAAAACTAAAATAAAGTAAAATAATTATATAAAATAAAATAATACATAGTTAGTTCAACGTGCATTTCAGACCGTTTTGCCTCGATAAAATTATTATGTTGTGTGACTGCAATTTATTTGTTATGATAGATTTTAATACTTATTTGGTGAAGCGCTTTGAAATAGTTTTGTATTTTAGCATGTACTCTATATATTAAGTTTACTTTTTAAATCATATAAAACAACTGAACAGGACTTTATCAATCCCTCGTTTAATTACTTAATTAGGGTGACCAAACGTTCGTTTTTCCCCGGACATGTCCGTATTTTGCGTCCGTCCGGTTTTTTTTTTTATAAAGTTAAATTACTCAAAAAGAAGAACATGTTACATCGACTTAACATAATTAAGTTAGTAAGACTTTGAGTTTACACAACTTAATCAATTTAATTACTTTGATTGTTCAGGTTTACAGTGAGGGGGAGCAATGACGTCTCTATAAAAATATTAAAATAATGTCTATATTTGAAAAACACACTTTCTAAACTACACTTGTGTTTACTATGAGGCTTTGTGAAGCAATGAAGCGACAGGAGTGAACAATGAGAGGACAAACAAATTAAACCCTGCTAATTACACCCGTGCATTTGTTATGAACACAACCACAGACCGAAGAACAAGATCGTTATGGAGACGGGATTTTTTTTTTTTTTTTTTTTGCCTGACCAGTCCAGAAAGATATCGCAGTGTTTTATATAAACGGGGTATGAGTCTGGTCACTGTTCGCTCTGGGGCCTCGAGGCGGAACCAAACACGATACAACATACTCCGCCTCTTTCCCACACACACACACACACACACCACACACACGTTAGTTCCCTGTCAGAATGATTAGCCTGTTCTCCCCCGTTGCCTGGATACGAGGTGCGTTGGTTTCGTCAGTCGGCGTGACCGGCCAGCTGCCCACAAAGAACGACCTAGAGGGGGTTGAATCATATACACACGGCTGATATATTCATTTGAATGTATTTAAAGCTTCTATATTACACAAAATGGACTCCTGTGAGCTTTAAAGATGCATTGTGTAACTTTTCTGGTGGGGGCCCGTCAAATGCTTTTCTTCATGGAGATGTTATTGCTTTGCCTGGAATGTTTCACACTATGGTATTAAACCTTTCCCAACCAGATCAAGTTACAGGTCAGATCTGTGGCGAGGCGATCCCGTTATTCAGTAGTTTAAACTGTTACTACTTCTACTACTTCTTTTACCTCTTGCTGCCTGAGACCTGGCTGAAGTCCCTCTTGCAGAGACATATTTGGCTTAAAGGAGGAAACAAATGAATCCCCAGAAGCTTGAAGATGTTCATCAGTGAGTTTGAACCCGTACTTTGACTTATTAAAGTTCATGTTGGAGAAAAGCTTTTCACACAGATTTGCACCGTCAAAAAGGCTCCTGGTCCGACTGAACTTACTGAACTCAGCTGAGGTGATAATCAAAGTGTGGGCCTGATTCAGCACCACAAGACCTGGTGTCTCCCGCTCCCCGTGTCTTCAGCTCCCTGTCTCTCCCGCTCGTTCCTCGTGTCTCTCACTTCTAATGTCTCCTGCTTCTTGTGTTTCCCGATCCCTGTTCTCCTGCTCGCTCCTTGTGTCTCCCACTTGCTACTCCTGTCTCCCACTTCTCATGTCTTCTGCTCCCCATGTCTCCTGCTCACTCCCCGTGTCTCCCGCTTGCTCCTTCGTCTCTCCAACTCCCCGTAAAGATCCAGATCAAACTAAACTGTAGCAGGGCTGAACCGAAGGAGCAGGTGAGGGGAGGGCTGTGCTCTGCAGCAGGGAACGAGCGTGTGGGAGGGCATCTGGACGGCACATGAAAACACATCGTTTGTGCCTCTGTGCTGCCCTGCAGTGCACTCATTCATTATGCTCACGAGGTAGTGGGATTTTTGCTGGACTGAGGTTTTCGCGTTGCCAGCCAATTACACCCAGAGAAGGGGCTGCATTGAGCAGGTAAACAGGCTGTCAGTGACTTTTTTATTACTTATCAACCCCAAATCTTCCGTACTCATGAATGAGGGATTCTTGTCAGCTTCTCCCTTGCGCTGTAAGCAAGACCTGTAATTACTTTTTGCCCTGATACTGTGGCTGCAGGAGCAAAATGGTAGGCACCAGCACATGTACTAGCAAGTGAGAGTTATTTTGCTCCTTTTTATCTTATGTGCACGTGTACACGCATAAACAGATCCACCTAGAGTCATAGATTCACAAGTGCTGAAAGATTCACCAAACTTTGACATCAAGTAGGTGGCCGAAAAATATCATTCTGCGGGTCACAGCTGGACCCCGGGCTTCGAGTTTAGACCCGTGGTTTAGATTGTTTTCAGATATTAACCCTCTCCAGGCCCTTGCCATATTTTATGAGCTTTTTTTACTCAGGAGCCTTTTTTCTCATCCATGCTGATAAACGTGGACGATGCAGACTGAGCAAGAATGACTACACACAAACGACCTGCCAGAAGTGCAAAGTACTTGTACTTGTGCTTTACAAAGGATAAAAATGGTTTCTTGGAACACCACACGAAAAAGTGATGTTGTTGTGCCACTGTAAAGCTGTTACACTGTGCTTTATGTTTTCATTGTTATGAAAAGTGGTAAACACATAAAGATAGCGTTCATATCATTTTCAGTCTTCAGTGTTAATTTACCACACCGGACCAATACTGCAAATCTCCAACATCCCGGAACGCACTGGATGTGAAGGTCTCTCTCAAAAAAAGTCAGGATTGTATATTACTACCCCATATGATCATTTTCCCCAAATATCAGATTTTTTCCTGTTACTAAAATTTTATTTGAGCCTGAGAGGATTAAAATTACCTACTTTGTATTTCTGTACTGTCTGAACGAATCCTGAAACCGGCTTGATTTGCTTGTCCATATTCAGATCACAAACTCAAATTGCCAGAACACAGATAATCAAATCTATGTATAATTTCATTAAGTTGTTGGTGAAGAAACAGCCCTGTTGGGACAGTGACTAGAATACACAATAAACATACAGTACTAACATACCCTTCCTCATGTCACTCAAAAGTTTGGTAATAAAGAAAAAGTGAAATAAACACTGCAATAAAACCACCTATAATTGGATAAATTTAAGACAGATCTGTTTAATGTCATATTGTGGAACATTCTAAGCAGAGCAAAGACATATCCACAGAAACAAGAAAGTGATGGACCCACAACCGAACAGTTTCTTTACTAAATAATTCAATAATTCCACATATCATGATTCATATATTTGCTGTCTTCTGTATGTATATAAAATGTAGAAAGTAACATGAAAAAAGGAAAAGAAAAACACTAAATAAAAGAGCGAATCCAAACTTTTGACTGGTAGAATACGTGAGCATTCACACAAACAGCAGTTATCTTTTCTGCATTACTCGAGGAAAAACTAAAACCAAAACACAACTTTCACACCAGTCCATCTTTCCAACAATCAGAGAAAAATTGATCTCCACGCTGTCTGTTTGTGTGTGTGTGTCAAACAAGCTCTGTGTGTTTGACTTCAGAGATTCATTTTCACAGAGTACACAACTACCAGTCCAACATGCAGTAATACGACCCGAAAGTGAAATATTTCAAATCTGTTCAGCATTTCGGAGTGAGAGAGAGTGGGTGAGGTGAGGCAATTTTTCCATATTGTAAAGGTCCCATGTGACAAAAAAATTATTCTTGTGAGTTTTAATCCATGTTATAATGTTCAAAAACAGACCTGGAGTTGTGTTTTGTTTCATTCACATGTTTGAGTAACCCTGCATTATTGGTCTGTCTACATCTGCAGAAATCAAAATGCTCTGTTCCACCTTGTGATGTCACGAAGCAGGAATTTTCATGCTACCGTTTAACGTTTTGTTCATTCAGTAGCAGAGGTGGGGACTCGAATCAGACTTCAGTCACTGTTTTTAGGACTCGAAACTTGACTTGCTAAAATGGACTAAGACTTGGGACTCGACTTGGACTTGAAACTCAGTGACTTGGGACTTGACTCAGACTTGACGCCTGTGACTTGAGAAGACTCGATGCTTCTCCTAAAAAATATATATGTTTTTAGAAAATACTTTTCTCTTTACAGTTGATACATGCTGTGCTTATTTTTAAAGGAACAAACTGGATCATGTTGCTCCCACTTCTCTGTTTTTCACTTTGGATGTAACTTAAATACTGTCAGATGGTGTCATCAAATGTACTACAGTAATATACAGTACAATACAGTAAAACAGCGGGAACTACAAAGAACATGATCCTTCAATTTCAATGCAGACTACACGACAAAATAACTCTTATTAAGCGCTTCTAAATCTGAATTCTTTCTATTCTACCCATAATGATTCACACTAAGATCTTCTCAAGGAAAAATGTGAATTTCTACAACTCTTATATAAATACTCTTAAGTAAATATACCATGACTTTTTAAATACAATTTTGATTAAACGTTATAATAAATTGCTAAAATCTAAGCTATATTTTGTACTTTTGTTTAAAGACTTGAAATGACTTGAGGTTCAAAGCAGACGACTTGGACTTGACTTGGACTTATGGGCCAGTGACTCGAGACTCGACTTGGACTTGCCTGTCTTCGACTTGGGATTTGACTCAGACTTGAGGTCAAAGACTTGAGACTTGCAAAACAACGACTTGGTCCCACCTCTGTGCAGTAGCGATTGGAAATTCCAGGACTAAAATCATCCAAATGATTCTAGTGAAAGTGAATGAAGTTTAAAAAACATGGTGAAAACCTTCCTGTGTTTTCACATGACATCAACAGGTAGAACAGAGTGTTTTCTGAGGAAACAACATTACGACATAGATCAGAAAATAGCAATGGCCAAGCTTACGCTATGGCTTAAATGATATGTTATGTCTCCTTAGTGATTACAGTGCACCCTTTTAGCATGTGCTTGTGTGTTTGTGTGACTTTATAAATAAAGTCTGATAGACTGATTGAAGTCTAGAGCTACATCTTTAAGATCAAAACGCTAAGAGATATTATTACTATGTCTTTATTACTTATTTTGCCATTTCAGATCTGAAGTGCTTTTCTCACAGCACAGCGATGGACAAAAGGAACGGCTAATTAATGTATGTTTACGATTATTTACGTTTGACCTATTTCAGAAGAGGAGGACGTTAGGTGTATCCACGGTTACTTCTGCCCTTTTCACATGGTGTCACATGACTCTCACTCATGCTTTTATTTTCTCTACCAGGTCCTCTCCTGTCTCCTTTGTCCTCTCCTCTTTCCTATGTCCTTTCAGTTTTTCCCTATGTCTCCTCCCCTTTCTCCTCTGACCTTTTATGTTTTCCTATATCCTTTTTTTATGGCCTCTCCTCTCTCTTATGTTCTCTTCTTTATATCCTATCCTCTTTCTTATGTTCTCTTCTTTATGTCCTCTCCTCTTTCCTATGTCCTTTCAGTATTTCCCTATGTCTCCTGTCCTATCTCCTATGAACTTTTATGTCTTCCTATATCCTTTTCTTTATGTCCTCTCCTCTTTCTTATGTCTTTTAATTTTTCCTATATGTCCTTTCCTATCTCATTTGACCTCATGTCTCCTATGTCCTCTACATTACATCTTTGCATATGTCTCTCTTCTTGGGAATCTCTTAATTCAGTGCTATGGAAGAGAATAACAACATAAAAGCCTGGGACTAATAGCAAATCAATTATGTGTGCTGACATTAGCATTTAGTTGCTAACCCCACTAACCTGCAGGACGACGGTCCATTAGCCACACGGGACACTCGTTAGCACAAGTGCCTGTATTTTATGAAGAAAAGCTGTCAGTTGAGTGAATTAGCTTTCATTAATTGTGTGGTTTTCTATGGATTTTGGGAGCCAAACTGTCAGTTTTAATTACAATGGGCTGTATGAGTGACGTGAATTCAGTAGAGGGCCTGTGAGACCAACTGTTTTATTATTCATCATATAGTTTGGAAGCTGATGCAGAATGTTAGAAATTGTGCTTCAGTTTGATAATCACAGACAGCTCCATTTTAAGAACATGTTAGGAGACTCTGAACTGCACAGTCTTTGTATTTATAATAATAATAATAACACCATCCATTCATTTTCTTCTGCTTATCCGGGGCTGAGTCGCGGGGGCAGCAGTCTAAGCAGGGACTCCCAGACTTCCTTCACCTCAGACACGTCCTCCACCTCCTCTGGAGGGACCTCAAGGTGTTCCCAGGCCAGCCGAGAGACATAGTCCCTCCAGTGTGTCCAGAGTCTTCCTCGGGGCCTCCTCCCGGTGGGACATGCCCAGAACACCTCCCCAGGGAGACGCCCAGGAGGCATCCGGAACAGGTGCCCGAGCCACCGCAGTTGCTCCTCTCAATGTGGAGGAGCAGTGACTCTACTATGAGCTCCTCCTGTGTGACTGAGCTTCTCACTCAGTCTCTAAGGGAGCACCCAGCCACCCTGCGGAGGAAACTCATTTCAGCCGCTTTTATGCGCGATCTCGTCCTTTCGGTCATTACCCAGAGCTCATGACCATAAGTGAGAGTAGAAACAAAGACTGACTGGTAAATCGAGAGCTTTGCCTTTTGTCCCTTTTGTCTCAGCTCCCTCTTCGCTACAATGGTCCGTTACAGCATTGGCATTACTGCAGATGCTGCACTGATCCGCCTGTCAATCTCTGATAATAACACATTAGTCTTATACAGTACAGTGCTTTTCCAGAGACCCTTCAAAGACTCTTTACAATTTTCTGCATTATTCATTCACTTTTCTTTCACTCCACGCTAATAACTTCTTTATACACGCCACATTCATGCAATCTGAGTGAAGTGCCTTGCCTAAGACACAACAACCACTGGCACCCCCTGTGGCAACTCTGATATTCCCAGTGTCTCCCATCCAAGTACTGACCAGACCCGGCCCTGCTGAGCCTCTGAGATCTGACGAGCTCAGGCTTTGACATACTCCCTATAACTGTACAACAACTCACCCTTATGTAACAGATAACCCTCTGTCATGTTGATCACTGTTTCATAAGATTTCTTGTATATAGTCCAGATATACAGTACTTGTATTACTATATTTTTACTTTAAATTTTTACTTGTAAACGTACATTTATATAATTATGCCTTATTTGACACCAGTCGCTTTTTATTTTTGTTACTGATTTTGAATTTTTTATTTCCATGCACAGCTACGGTGTCCACATAATTTCCCATGTGGATCAATATGGTTTGTCTAAGTCTAAGGAGGTTTGACTGCGAGTAGTTTTTTTAATTAGTACAACTTACAACTAATCAATGTGAAGAGAGAGTTGGAACAGCTGATTGACAGATGCTACAAAAAGTCTGCTGAAAATGTTACACTTCCTATGCAGAGGCAATATGAGCACGGAAAATATAAGAAATCGTTTGGTGAATGTCTTTGGACTAGATGAATGAAAATGACTTTTGAGATTTTGAGCTAAAACATGCAAGATTACTGAATGTCACTGAAGCTCAACAAATCCATTTCTTGTGATGGTGCAAAATCCTAATGTGAAAGAAATGTAAAATGTGAACTTTTTTATTTAAGTATGAGGTTCGGAGAATGTTTTTTGGGTTTTCATTCCATTTGTCCTTATTGAACCTCTGTTCTGTGTTGCTTTTGATTATCTTTCCTTCATTTTGCTGCAGGCTACAGTCACCTTTACTGAGTCTATTGGGTTATTGATCTGACTGAGAGCCAAATGAATTCAGCAATTATTTGAAATCAACCTTCCGTAGCTTGGTGACCTGTTTAACACAAAATGCATTTCTATTCTGGTCCCTGGAGTTGAGCTTGTGGTGCAGAGAGAGCCTCGAGCAGGCAACAGGAGACTGGAGGTTTGCAGCTAAAAATACGAATTACAAAGTGACTCTATAGACTTCTGGCTGTTTCTACACAAAAAAAAAAAAAAAGATTTAGCTGCTTTTCTAACTTTTCAGAATTTCAAGTTACCTTTGACAGACAGAATTAACTCGGGTCAAGTAAGGGTACAGGGTGCAGAATTAAAAATGCAAATATAAAACAGTGTGGAACAAATTTACAAGTCTAATATTGTGATGATCAAAAAATGTTATGATAAACGGTCTCCTTTTAATACTGCTTTTCCACCTTTAAAGCACTTTGCATCAAGGACCCACTCACACATTCATACACCAGTGTACTCAGGCCCCTTCCACATTAGTATGTATTCGAGTCATTTTCATTGCAGATGCAGTGTTCGTCCGCACTAATCCAATGGAAAACGGCTCCAGAGACGGAACGATATGGTGCCGTCAGTTCCCCCAAATATATCTCAGTATGGATCTGTTCCAGCACTGTGTGGACCTGATTGTGCCTTCCTGATCTGCTGGGTTTGTGCTATCGGTCATCCACGCTCTGAGCCGCCACGCTCGTCTCAAAATCCAGCGTTACATTCAGTATCAAATGAATCTCGTCGTCGGTCCACGAAAGGACTGTTTTCACGCTTGCCATCTTCTTTGGCTCGAAATCGGCTGCTGCAACTTCAGACACGGTGCTCCACTTTCTTGTTTTTACTGTTATCACCCCTGTCCTCAGAGCTCTCCACTGGCTCCTGTTAGAGAATTTTTATGTTATAAGCATTTCTCATGTAAAGGCAATCATGATGTAGTATAAGTTATCAACATTGGCTTTTTGTTTTACTTGTCTTGTTGTGTTCAAGCTGTATCAGGTGATCTTGCTGATGCATTGGCTGACTCATTAAAGATAATGTACCGGGAGAAACAAATAGTAATGGTAAACATCATGAGGTTAACACAGAACTCTGGGGAATTGCTAGAGGCTATCTACCACCTAGAATGTGAAACCTGTGTATAATGGGGGCTGTGTCAGTGGAAGCTTGTCAGTCATGAGACAACATGTGAACAATAGGTACTGTATTCAAAGTAACCTACTGTATGCTAATTGTGTGCTCTACAATAAAAGGCCGATGGAGAGAAGAGAGCTTCAGTTAGGATGAGACAGGCAGCTCTCTCCTACTCCTTGCGCAAGTAAAACCAACCACTGTGTCCCTGGCGTGTTCTTTAATATTTGAGGTTGGGGTCAATTCCCTGACAGCTCCCCATCCCCCAGCGCATTCACTTCAAACTCCTCACCATTGTGTACAAGTCCCTCCACAACCTGGCCCCCACCTACCTCTCTGAGCTCCTCCACCGTCACCACACCCCCGCCCGTGCCCTCCGATCAGCCGATGCCAACCTCCTGTCCCCCCCCCCCAGGACTAAACATAAGACCTGGGGGGACCGGGCCTTCTCCGCCGCTGCTCCCACCCTCTGAAACTCCCTGCCCAAACACATCAGAGACTCATCCACACTCCCCATGTTTAAAAAAGCCCTGAAAACCCACCTCTTTAAAAAAAACTTTTCATTAACTGTCTTTTCTCTTGTTTGTCGTTGTTTGTCTTCCCATGTAAAGCGTCTTTGGGTATCTTGAACAGCGCTATACAAGTGTTATGTATTATTATTACTAGCCGCATTAATTGCGATTAATTAATTACAGTCATATTTAGCGTTATGTTTTTTAATCGCGTTAATCTCATTTTTAATCTCTAATTTTACTGTTTCTGTACGAGTTGCTTTATTATAAATCTGTTTTAGCGTTGCTGGGGCAACAACACACACACAAAAACACATTTATACATTTTTTTATTTCGTAATTCCACTCATTGCCGGAAACCCACACAAAACGCGCGCGCAGTAAGAGCGACGTAAACTCATGTTAACGCTGGCGGCGTCAGGCACAATGGACGAGGTCGTAGAGCAGTAGAACAGAGGCAGCAGTTGCACAGGTAAAAACACATTCGTTCTTGGAAATTATTCTACGTAAATATAAAAGAAAATTAAAATCACAATTAATGACTGGTGAAAACAACCTGCATAGACTCATGATGTCTGCACTACTGTCCTATAGTGACCTGCCATGAGGGGACACGCACACAAACACACACAAACACAAACAAACAAACAAACCACACAAACACAAACAAACACACACAAACACAAACACACACACACAAACACACAAAACAAACACACACACACACAAACACACTGATTGAGACGCGTGGAACGTTTGTAGCACGGACAACGTGTCTGACCGCGTGTGGATCGCTTGTACGCAAAACCGCGCTTCCTCCTGTGAGCCTTAAACCAATACGGGACTGAAGGACTAAACAGATCTAAACAGATAAACCAGACTAAAACCAGTAAAACCAGTCTAAACCAGTAAACAGTAAACCAGTCTAAACCAGGACTAAACCAGTAATAAACCAGGTCTAAACCAGGACTAAACCAGGCTGGGCTAACCAGAGGGACTAAAACCAGATTAATCCATTCAGGACTAAACTAAGACTAAAGTAGGACTAAAGCAGGTCTAAACCAGGTCTAAACCAGGACTAAAACCAGTGATTTCATATATAAAGCATTTCTCTATCAATAATATTTTTAATATGGTTAAGGAAAGACTGGACTTTTTATGTCTTTAAGTAGACAAAAGTATTATGTTCAGATTTCCTCGTCTTTGCTACTTTACAGCAAACAGTTTCTTATTCATGGAGACTTGGGCTCAACAGCCAATTTGGAGAGATTTGTTAAACAATAAATGACTTTATAAAGTCACTTTTTTAAATCTATATCAGTCTTTTGATCTGCCACAATAATGTAATAATGAATTTAAATGAAAATACCTCAAATTGAAGCTTTTCTCAGCAATTTGATGAGATTAAAATGAGATTAATTAGATTAATTAATTACAGATCATAATTAATTAATCGATGTAATTATTACTGCCCACGTGACGTTGTGACGCCAGCCTATTCATGTTACTGCTGTTACAGGCGGTTTCGCGTTACTATGTTGATAGGGAAGGCTTTGATTGTGGACACAGAAACGACGTGTCTGGACGCAAATTGTTTCCAATACGGTGATACAGTGATTCGTTTCAGTGTAAATGTAACTGCGGACGCTGGGGGCGAGGGATCTTGCCCAAGAACACAACAACTGTGGGAGCTGGAAACATATCATCAACCTGTAGGTCAGTGGATTTGATCGTTCAACCAATGATGTTCATGTTGAATGGGATTCGAACTGCCAACCTCCAGATCAGTGGATGAACGCTCTACCAACTGAGCTACTGTCGCCCGCTGTTACTGAATTTTGGAGACCTTGAGATTAGTGTTTCACATTTTCTTCACTGGAGAATTCAATTTTTCTGCCTGTGATGCAACAATTTGGGCAAAATACAAAATACTTTGACTTTAGATAATGAAACAAGTGTGAATGTAGCAACTTCAGGCATGTATTTGATGAGGGGACAACATAAATAACATGGCTAAAAGCTCAAAAAGCACAAAATAAGCCCTTTGAGGCTTCACTTTCAGTCCATTCAACTCCCTTCAACCAGCTCTTCTTTCCTAACATCTACCTAACATATTTTAAGACAAAAAAATAAGGAACCCATACGAAATTTTGAGTCTTGCTGTAGCATCTGTAAAGCAGTACAACGCAGATCCAGTGTGCACATTATCAGGAGAGCTGCTCAGTGACCTGAAGCATGTCCAGACCCAAATACTGAAGAGAATCATCAGTGAACTTTACTGCAGAGATGTGTCTGTCATAGTCTATTGGGCTGACAAGAAGAGTGCACTTAAAATCTCTACTTTTCTTTTCCTCCATCATTTTTTATTGATTTTTTCAAGTTTTGAGGCACCACATAGAAACCAAAGCATAACAAAAAAACAACAACAAACAAACAAACAAACAGAAAACAAACATTACTAACATTAACTAAGAATATATGTAAATAAGTACAGACAGACCCATGCATTTGTGTACAAATATTATATATAAGATTAGCCAGGCTGGAGCCACCTCTGCTCAATTTCTTTTCTCTGGAATGACTGAAAGGTTTTCATTCGTCACTCTTCTCTCTAATTTATGTAATTAATGTCTCTCTCTCTTTTTAATTTTATGTTGATTATTTATGGTTTGATTTGTTTTTATTGTGATTTTAATGTATTTCTTATTCTGTAAAGCACTTTGAATTACTTTGTGTACGAATTGTGCAACACAAATAAACTTGCGTTGCGTTGCCCTGCCTCTCTCCAGCGACTAGGTCAGGAATTGGAATACACTAGACAGTTTGCAAGACGTTGTAGACCGCGCACCGGCCAGTCAGCAAAGATCTGTGAAGCCATGACGCCAAACTCAAGCGCCTGTCTGGGTCCCTTTTGTGATACAGCACAACAGTAAACAAACCAGTTGGGATGGATGTAGACAAAGACATACATTCTGTGTTGGCAACGATTCCCAAGATCGAGGATTTAAAGCTGGAACAAAGAGAATATTTGGTGAATTTTATCAAGGAGAAAGACGTTATTGCCCTTCTTCCTATAGGATTTGGTGCATTACATACGTCATGACCAAATAGCAACGACTGGTTAAATAAAAAAAGTACCCGCCTACTGTCAAGCAAACAAATCCTAATGCTGCGAGTTCAGACGGTTTCCTTGAAGTGAAACCGGCTGATGAATCACGGTTAATATAAGCTAGAACCGTCTGTAAATTGATATCGCGGTGACCACTGATACTAAATCCAGTATCAAATATTTACATCCATCCCAACATGCATCCATCTCACAAAACGCCAAAACCCGCTCTTGCCGAATAAATCTGTACTTGTGGGGTTCAGATTCATTTCGCTGCATGAAAACAAAATGAAACTTTTGCTGTGACAAACATTTTTCACAATGAAGTATTCTCCGTGAGTCTTATTATTATTCATGTTCTCCAAATATAAGAAACATTAGATACAAAACATTAAAAGCGGTGACCCATTTTCCCTTAACAATATCAGGCTAAATGGGGCGGAGTGTAAATGGAAAAGTTCATAATGTTCATTTTGTTTCTAAAGTACGTTTCTCCTATTAAAAGGGCCCGTACCCATACTATGCTATTTTCAGATCCATTATAATGTTTCCTCACCAAAAAAGTACTTGGAGTTTTGTTTTTACACACAGATCCTGCATTTTTAGGGTGAGTTCTTCTCTCATATAGAGACTTTAAACTCCATACACCTGCTCTAGATGTTGATGTTGAAAACTACCACTTCATGGCATTTCAAGCTGGAACAGAGGATTTTACAGAGGTGGGATCAAGTCATTGTTTTGCAAGTCTCAAGTAAGTCTCAAATCTTTGACCTCAAGTCCGAGTCAAGTCAAATACAGGAAAGTCCTAGTCGAGTCTCGAGGCACTGGTCCATAAGTCCAAGTCAAGTCCAAGTCGTCTGCTTTGAGCTTCAAGTCATTTCAACCAAAAAAGTACCACATACATCTTAGATTTTTGCAATTTATATGATTTTTAAACTAAAGTGTTCTTAAAAAGTCATGGTATATTTATGTATGAGTATTTTAGAAAGGTGAATTTTTCCTTTTTAAATGTCTGGGCAAGATCTTAGAGTGAATCATTACACTCAGAACAGAAAGAATTCAGATTAAAAAGTGCTTCATAACATTTGTTTTGTCGTCTGCACTGAAATGGAAGGATCATGTTCTATGTAGTTCCCTCTGTTGTCCTGTATTGTACTTTATATTACTGGACTGCAGAGGTGGGACCAAGTCGCGGTTTTGCAAGTCTCAAGTGTTTGACCTCAAGTCTCGAGTCAAGTCTCAAGTCAAATACAGGCAAGTCCAAGTCGAGTCTTGAGTCACTGGCCCATAAGTCCAAGTCAAGTCCAAGTTGTCTGCTTTGAGCTTCAAGTTATTTCAAGTCTTTAAAAAAGTACCAAATATAGCTTAGATTTTTACCCAATGAATTTTAAGATAAATTGTACTTGTAAAGTCATAGTTTATTTATATACAAGTATTTTTAAAGTCTTGACAAGGTCTTAGCGTGAATCATTACAGTCAGAATAGAAAGAATTCAGATTTACAAGTCTTCTCAAGTCACAGGCCTCAAGTCCGAAGTCAAGTCAGTGACCTTCAAGTCCAAGTTGAGTCCAAAGTCTTAGTCCATTTTATCAAGTCAAGTTTCAAGTCCTAAAAATAGTGACTCAAGTCTGATTCGAGTCCGTCACGACTTGCAAGTTCCCACTTCTGCTGTACTTTACTGTAAATACTGTAGTACATTTGAGTGTCAAAGTACTTCAGTTTCATCCAAAGTACCAAACAGAGAAGAGGGAATGACATGTTCAAGTTTGTTTCTGTAAAATTAAGCATCACTTTTATCAACTGTAAAGTGAAAAGTATTTTTTTTTAAATATATATTTTTAGGAGCATCAAGTTTTCTCAAGTCGCAGGCCTCAAGTCCAAGTCAAGTCCCAAATCATTGAACTTCAAGTCCAAGTCGAGTCCCAAGTCTTAGTCGATTTTATCAAGTCAAGTCTCCATTCCTACAAATAGTGACTCAAGTCTGACTCGAGTCCAAGTCCCCATGTCTGGTATTTTATATAGGTTATAATAAACAGGGTTATGTGAATGAAACAGAACACAACTCCAGGTCTGTTTTTGCTGAGGTAACAACATTATAACATGTCTGAAAGCTCCAAACAGTAAATTTAACATACTTTAATTGTTTTACAGTGAACACCTACCTGACTTAAACCCGGTATTAAAAATGGTGGCTGTAGCTTGTCCTCAAAGAAACTTGTCAGGAAACAGCACACACTTTTGGACTTCTCTGACTTTTGACTGCTTCGTATTGCCAGTATGTCTCTGAATATTTGATCTTAGGGATGTTTGTTTTAGGATGCCCTTATTTCCGAACGCGTCTCAGATCCGTGCTCCCTCCGTCTCTCGCCCCCTGCTCCACGCTCTATTCCTGCAGCACAACTATGACACGCAACTCCCTCGCAACCCCAACAAAAATCCTCTCACAAGACACTCTGAATTCAGCATTAGACAGTGCATAGTTTTGTGCTCCAACTTTGCACCATCAACAAGGGTTTATTCATATTTTAAAGCCAAATGTATTTATTCCTCAATCATGTACACGTTTATTGTTGTTAAAAATAATTCCGGTCATTCAGCTCATGCTCATTCTGACGCGATCCGGCTCCACCAGTCCTGGCTTTGGACTTTCATCCACTGCTCTTTGGATTTGCGATTGCGGGATGCGGGAGTGGGCTGAGGTAGAGCAGCCGTTGACTCAGTTTGTCTTCTACCTCCCTTCTCCGACGCTCTTCCCTTCTCCTCTTCAGCTCACAGACGTAAAGCGTGATGACAGAATTCTCCAGCTGCTGCGCAATTATCATCGGAACGACTGCGGAAAAAGTTTGTATCATGTTTGTGTCCGTGGCGCAACAACAAACCGAGATGACAAAAAATCCAGTAGATGTAAATATATTTGTGTGCCCCCTGTCCAATCAGAACCCTTCCCCACCCCGAGACGTTGAGCGGAATTAAATAAAGATGATTTAACGTGTTTTCCATGTAAAAACTTCAATTCAGAATTATTATTTCTATGTAAACTCGAAGGAGAATATTTTAATTCCGAACTATTTCATTCTCGTGGCCAATCTGACCAGAAAGAGCTGATTTGGTTGGAACTCCAATAGGTGAAACTTTGATGAAACTTTTCAAACAAGTGCTCACACATAAAATTACAAGCCACAAGTTAGTTACAGTACTGCCACAGTTTTTGTGTTAGTTGCTCTCACCTTATGATAGGCTTTAGGATAGATCAGCTAATTATTACTTGATTTAAGATCATGAGTCAGTAGCATGTTTTGGGGGCGGCAGTAGCTCAGTTGGTAGAGCATTTGCCCACTGATCTGAAGGTCGGCGATTTGAATCCAGCTCTCGACATAAAACATCACAGGTTGAGCGGTCAGATCCACTGACCTACAGGTTGGCTGGTGTGATTCCAGCTCCCACAGATGAATGCTGTCGTTGTGTCCTTGGGCAAGACACTTAACCCACAGTGTCTGCGTACACTGGTGTGTGAATGGTGAGTGGTTCCTTGTTGTAAAGTGCTTTGAGTGCCTTAAAGGTGGAAAAGTGCTATAGAAAAATGTAACCATTTACCATTTGATTCAGGCTTTTAGCTTCTCCCACTTAGTCCTTTCTGTTGCTCTTAAACCATGAACAGAGTCAAGTGTCTGGGATTGTGTCAGGCAGTTGCTTCTCATTACTTTAAGTATCGAAGTGCCTAATATGATGCAAAAAGTGACCCTGTCAGGAATTTCTGGCTATTCCAAATTTGTCAAATTGGCCATTAGTTCCTACCTCCTTAAGCCAAAACCAGATCTGTGTCACTGTTTGCCATGATAGGGACTGTCTGAATAGTGCGCTGCATTAGGAAGGAGTAAGGAAAAGGAGACTTTTATAGTTCCTTTAGCATAGGAGCCTGGTGAGTTTCCTAATCTGAGCTATGAGGCACCCATCAATCTAATGCTCATTGTCCCTCTTTGTAATGCATTAAAAGTGTCATCGCCTCAAACATTTGACAATACAAATACGTGGATAAACCCAACTTTATATCAGAATGAATATAAAAGCTTTAAGGGCCACCACAGCTTCACATGCTTTATTTATAGACAACATAATTACATTTGTGCACATTGTTTACATTGATAGAAATTAAAATTAAAACCTAATTTGCATAAACTCACTGATAGAGCCTGTGCACTGCTCTGTGCCCCTGCATACGGACTAAAGGACGGAGTTTGATGGAGTATTTGTGGAACACAGCAGAGGCGGCATCTGACGGCAAGTCTGGAGAATATTTGTTCTGTTGTGTGCATTGGCTTATATCAAGATTTTGGAGGTTATTCATATTTAAACTTTTCACAGATCGTATAGTTTGCGAGGTTTATTGCAGAGTTAGTTTTTTTTTTTTTTTTATTAAACAGCAGCACCTTCTCTCAGGTCATTTAAAGTACTGTTATGTTGAAATTCTCATTAACATCAGCACAGTGGAGGAGAGTGAGGAACACTTGTTGTAGTTTGTTGTGTGGGTGTTGTAGTTTTTTATTAAAATGCTGCTGTTTCAGATGGTCGGATTCTCCAAACTCAGCTGAAACTCCTTCTCTTCTCTGCCTAATACTCTTATGGTCGACCCCGTGATGTAGAAGCTCCAAAGGTAAAGTATTTAGGGACTAGGAGTTAGGAACTATGACGTGAGCCATTGGGAACGAGCCTCTGTATTAGTTATTACCTGAGCAAATGTTATGTAATTGTATTTTATTTATTTGATTATTTAGCAACTTTTCCAATACAATACACCATTTACCTTGACAAAAATACACTAAAATCAATGTGTGTGTTGTAGAGAAGGGAGGTACTTGGCAAATATTAGCATCCACATTTGTACCAATCATCCTCAGGACAGTTTTTGTGGGGGAAGTAAAAGACTGCTGGGGAGAGACAGCCTCTAGCACTTGTAAGAGCAACATAAAAGCAGGTTTTTTAATTACTTAGTGTCCCTCTGGCTCTGGCAATGTGTGTTTACTTGTTCTATAATGACACTTGGGAGTCTCTCTGTCCTGGTGTTAGAAATTGCAGTGGTTCAAGAAGATTAGGTGCTGCAATATATTAAAATTCATTGCAGGGAATGGAGCCGTATAGAGTGGAGAGCAGTACACAGCTGAATTCAGAATGACCTTCTCCAAGCCATGTCTCCCAAAAAAAAAAACTAAAAAAGGAAAAAAAATGGACTCTGTGGAAGATGTAAACAAAAACTTACTTCATTAAACTGTATTCTCAAGGAGCTATGTAGGAATCAGTGCAACAAATTAGAAGTAGAGAAAAAGGCGGTATTCCACAAGCCGTGTATTACTTGTTTATTTGTTTTTCAAAATAAAACCAAAAGTAAGAAAAAGAAAAAAACAATTTTCTTCATGATTTGTCTCCAAAACCAAAATGAAATGATTAGTTTTTTTTTGTGTTCAAATAATGGACTTAAACTTTTGCGCTGCATACGGACTGAACCAGGACTAAAACAGCACTAAAACAGGTCTAAACCAGGACTGAAGCAGGACTAAAACAGGTCTAAACCAGGACTGAAGCAGGACTAAAACAGGTCTAAACCAGGACTGAAGCAGGACTAAAACAGCACTAAAACAGGTCTAAACCAGGACTGAAGCAGGACTAAAACAGGTCTAAACCAGGACTGAAGCAGGACTAAAACAGGTCTAAACCAGGACTGAAGCAGGACTAAAACAGGTCTAAACCAGGACTGAAGCAGGACTAAAACAGCACTAAAACAGGTCTAAACCAGGACTGAACCAGGACTAAAACAGGTCTAAACCAGGACTGAAGCAGGACTAAAACAGGTCTAAACCAGGACTGAAGCAGGACTAAAACAGCACTAAAACAGGTCTAAACCAGGACTAAAACAGGTCTAAACCAGGACTAAACCAGGACTAAAACAGGACTGAACCAGGACTAAAACCGGTCTGAACCAGGACTAAAACAGGACTGAACCAGGACTAAAACTGGTCTGAACCAGGACTAAAACAGGACTGAACCAGGACTAAAACAGGTCTAAACCAGGACTAAAACAGGACTGAACCAGGACTAAAACGGTCTGAACCAGGACTAAAACAGGTCTGAACCAGGACTAAAACAGGACTGAACCAGGACTAAAACAGGTCTAAACCAGGACTAAAACAGGACTGAACCAGGACTAAAACAGGTCTAAACCAGGACTGAACCAGGACTGAAAGAACTGAACCAGGACTAAAACAGGACTAAACCAGGACTTACACCAGGACTAAACCAGGTCTAAGCCAGGACTAATTTTAGACTTGAGAGAGAGCGACAGCACCCCGAGCCCGCGGAGCAGCGTGTCCGCAAAGCGCGATTGGGTGACAGCTGTGCTTAGCCCTGTGGGGCACGAAGCTCTGTGCTGGTCCTTTCACCTGTGGTCACCCGATGGTCTGTGCAGGCACACCTCCGGGTCCATACTGACACTCCGTCCTGGTTCATTTCTGGTTTAGCCCTGTTTTAGTCCAAGTTCAGTCCTGTTTTAGTCCTATTTTAGCCCTGTTTTAGTCCAAGTTCAGTCCTGTTTTAGTCCTGTTTTAGTCCTATTTTAGTCCTGTTTTAGTCCTATTTTAGTCCTAGTTCAGTCATGGTTTAGTCCTCCTGGTTCAGTCCTGGGATCAGTCCAGTTTTAGCCCTGTTTTAGCCCTTTTTTAGTCCTGTTTTAGTCCTAGTTCAGTCCTGGGATCAGTCCTGGTTCAGTCCTATTTTAGTCCAAGTTCAGTCCTGTTTTAGTCCTATTTTAGTCCTGTTTTAGTCATTTAGTCCTGTTTTAGTCCTATTTAGTCCTAGTTCTGTCAGTTTAGTCCTGGTTCAGTCCTGGGATCAGTCCAGTTTTAGCCCTGTTTTAGCCCTTTTTTAGTCCTGTTTTAGTCCTAGTTCAGTCCTGGGATCAGTCCTGGTTCAGTCCTATTTTAGTCCAAGTTCAGTCCTGTTTTAGTCCTATTTTAGTCCTGTTTTAGTCCTATTTTAGTCCTGTTTTAGTCCTATTTTAGTCCTAGTTCAGTCATGGTTTAGTCCTCCTGGTTCAGTCCTGGGATCAGTCCTGTTTTAGCCCTTTTTTAGTCCTGTTTTAGTCCTAGTTCAGTCCTGGGATCAGTCCTGGTTCAGTCCTATTTTAGTCCTAGTTCAGTCCTGGTTCAGTCCGTATGCGGCGGCAAAAGTCCGGCATTGCAGTTTAAGTCACGTAAACAGGAAACGGCCTTTACCCGTTTTTTTCCATTATTCATTTAAACACAAAAACTGAAACACGAAAACTGAAAAAATGAAATGTTATCCGTTTTTTCATTTTGGTTTTGGAGACAAATAATGAAGAAAACAGTTTTTTTTTGGTTTTATTTTGAAAAATGAATGATACATGGATTTTCCACTTAAATGGAGTACTGAATTCTAACACCAGATGACCATATTAGCTTTTATTGTTTTGAAAATGCTATACATATTCTTGTGGGAAAACAACATCAAAATTTCTGCTTCATTTTTCCCTTTTCTCCCCGTGCTAAGTCAGACTGCCATCACAGCACAATCGGTGCGCACCCCGCTAATGAAACTACTGCGCATTCATCAGGTTTGTGAAGTTGTCGTGTTTTGTATCGTGCTTTTGTGTGGGAGCTCCATGTTCCCACAGCTCCACATTTGTATGGTGTAGGGAAACGGTTGAGGTCAGGGCCTATTTTTGAGATTATGGTGAAGGTCAGGGCGAGAGTGAGGGGAGGGCTTTATAGATTTATTTTCAAAAATATTTTTAAATGTGAGAAAACATGGCTGTGGGAACATAAAGCCATGGGAACATAGATAAGCTCCCTCAGTGGCGTGGGCTTGTGGGAGTCTTGGACAAACCGTAACTGTAAGGAGGGTCTGAACAGGGCCCAGGAGAGATCGCCCCTGATAACTCCAACATGCGTGGATGACATATAAAACCTCTTCAGACGTGTTTGCGATGAGGGAAACACAGTATAACATGGTAGAATAGCAATCTTGTGTTGGATATTTTTCTGATCTATGTTGTTTTCTGATCACAAACAGACCTGGAGTTGTGTATTGTTTCATTCACACATGATTAACTCACAATATTCATATTTCGGCGGAGTTCTTCTCGCTCTCTCAACAGAAAAATACCTTATGTGGTAATACAGCAAGTGCTCCAATATGTGTTTAAACTCCATGAATGGTTGCATGTTGAGGGACTATTTTCTCATATATCAGTCCGCTGCTGCCGAGCTTTCTATCAAGAAGTACAACTCACTGCTGCTGTTCAGACATAAATCCTTCAAATGCAAGGTTGGTTTTATTTCTAAAATTATTCTATCAACACAGACTTTTACAGACAGTCTGGTGTAATAACAGTTTTGCTTCGGGTGTTTTGTGGAGTGGGTAAGACTGTTTTTAGTGGCAGGATAACTATGGCCATTGACATGCACTAGCCTAGCACCAGCGACCTCTGCAAATACAAGGACTGGATGGAATATTTAAAAAAGTGTCTCCACACGTCTCCAACACTCTGGCTCACTAGGAAATGGGGCCCTATGTCCAAAATTCTGAACTGTCCTTTTAAGTAGTAGTTCAAATAGCGCAAACATATTTTCCTACAAACTGAGCTGCACATTTACTGCTGACATGAGTACTGATCGTGTCAACAGGGGAATGCTGTGCCACCTGCTCCGGATCAGTTGCCCCGTGGCCTTGGTTTAAATTCTTAGTGTCTGGGTTGTCTGATGATATTGACCTCTTCTGGACAGCCCTACACTTGTTACACGGTCATGAATGTGCCCAGTATTGATTGTGGTGTCACAGGATTTGCGGGTCTAGTGAAAGGATGACAGTGCCTCTACGTTGTCATTCTTGAGCAAAGCAAAGCAGAAAAACTGTTTAATTATTCAGCTTTTCACAAGCAAGGATCACAATCTCAAACACGGATGTAGAAATAATTTATAGAAACACACAGACAGACAGACAGCAGATATGTGTGTGACCTGAAAGCTTACATAGTGCTGGCGCTGGAAAAGATGTGAATGAAACAAAACACAACTCCAGGTATGTTTTTGATGAGGAAACAACATAACAACAGAGATCAGAGCATAATATAGGCCCTTTTAATACAATAATGTTTTAGTGAAATGAGTAGTCTAACTTATAATATGCACTTTTCTGGTGGAGGATCAAGGACGTAGGTTTGTATAGGGACGGTGGGGACATGTCACAACCAATATTTGGGGAAGACAAAATAATCCCTACCAATATTTGCCATTTTATTTTAATAAACAAAAATATAAATTTATTCTGATATTTTTCCAAACTCTATAGTATTAATTTAACACGTTTTAGTTCACGTTTTGTTTATTAGACGTTCTGAGATGTATTCAGTGATTTAGATTTTATTCGGATCCCCATAAGCTGATGTTCGTGACACCACCTACTCTTCCTGGGATCGAGAGGGTTACACTTGCCGCTATTTCATTGGCTGCAACAGAGGCAAGGCAAGGCAAGGCAAGTTTATTTGTATAGCACAATTTGTACACAAAGTAATTCAAAGTGCTTTACAGAATAAGAAATACATTAAAATCATAATAAAAACAAATCAAAACATAAATAATCATGAAGATTAAAATTTTAAAAAAGAGAGACATAAATTGGAGAGAAGAGTGCGGAATGAAAACCTTTCAGTTATATGCACAGTTAAACAGAAATGTTTTGAGCCTGGATTTAAACAGCATCACAGAAGAGTCTGTCTCACATGTTCAGGAGACGTTCCAGTTTTAGCGCATGAACTGAAACGCTGACTCCCTTGTTTAGCGTGACTCTGGCACCAGCAGGAGGCGGTCCCTGAGGTCCTCAGAGTGTGAGATGGTTCGACACTAACATGCGATGTACTTTGGTGCATGGAGAGACTTGTACAAAGAGCTTTTTAAAGTCTCTGAGGCACAGGAACCAGTGCAGAGACCTGAGCACAGGACTTTTGCACTTCCTAGTCAAGGATTAGTGGAGCCAGGAGCCTAAACTGGGGAAACGGCAGGACAGATCAGCGCCCGAAGACGGTGGCTTGAGCAGGCGCGAGTGAAGACGATGCGCACCAAACTTTGAAAAACTTTTCAGAAGGAACTCATTTGGCTTCATCTTCAATTAAACTTGTCTTATAACGAATCGCCAAGGAAAAAGAGCGACTATCACCACAAGTTCATCTCTCAAATGGAGCCCTACTCGTGCGATAGTGAGCAGCCCGACTCTACTGACAATATTCTATGGAAAAATATTCGGACATTACCTCACAAATATTTCATCACCAACAAGCAAAGGGAAATCTGCTACAAACTTCTACATCGCTGTTATCCGTCAAAGAATCATCTTAGAAGGACAAAGGGAAGCCCGGCTGCTGACGAGGACCAGGAAGCGAGAGCACATCACCCCAGTACTGAAGTCTCTGCACTGGCTCCTGTGAGCTTCAGGATAGATTTTAAAGTTCTTTTATTGGTTTATAAAGCTCTTAATGGTCTTAGTCCTATTTATTTATCTGATCTGCTTTTATCAATGAGCCTCTCGACTCTCAGGTCCTCAGGTAGTCTCCTTTTAGCTGTCCAAGAGTCCAAACTAAAACTCACGGTGAGGCATCTTTAGCTTTTACGGCCCCCGTCTGTGGAACAGTCGACCTGAGGATCTGAGGTCTGCTGCGAGTGTTCATATTTTTAAAAGTAAACTTAAAACATATCTTTTTAATTTAGCTTTTAACTGAAACTTTTACCTGTTTTAACTTAAATTATCATTATTATTGTTATTATTATGGTAGTTTTAAATTAAATTATCATTACTATTTTATTTTGTCTCCATCTGGTCTTAGCTATACACTTTTAATTTTTACTATAACTTTAAGAGCTTTATGTTTATTAGTTTTTTTTGTTTTTATGTTTCTGTTTAAATTGTGGTATGGGGGGGGGGGGGGGGGGTTAATTAATGTATTAAAAATGTTTCTGTTGCATGTGAAGCACTTTGTGCTACATTTCAAATGTATGAAAAGTGCTATACAAATAAAGTTTGATTGATTGATTGAATGGACACAAACTGTACATTTTGCCAACTGAAAAATGAAACCACCTCTCACTTATACTGGACCTGCCCAGACTCTGTGTATATGTTTTATGAATTCTTTCCCAATACACTCAACTTTTTATCCCATTTGACCCTTTCTTATAAACATGTGCTGTTTGGTTTTTGCAGTGTGCATCATCATGAAAAGTAAACAACATTATATAATTAATCTGTTAATCAAGGCTGAGACCAAACCTACACCCTTGTGGAGGATCTGGTCAAATTCTTTTCTTGATGGAGATGTCATTGCTTTGTCTGTAATGTTTCACAGTATGGCATTAAACGTTTCTATTTGCAAACCAGACCAAGGTACAGGTCAGATCTGTGGTTAGGCGACCCTGCTCACAGTAAGAATGCCTGTTTTGTTGGTATTTTTGAGCTATATAAACCACTTATGATTGAATAAATGCAAGGTAGAGTTGTTTAATGTCATACTGTGGAACATTCCAGGCAGAGCAATGACACATCCCCAGAGAGAAGAAGATGATGGACTCCCAAGCAAAAAATTACATGCTGCACTTTAAAGATAACAAACCTTCTTCAGTCAGAAAGTCAGAAATTGAGCCACAGTTATTGCTTTTTCTAAACCAAGTGTCAAGGCACATAAAAAGCCAGAACCATGACAACACAATAGCTACATTTGTCAGTTTAAAGTGAACTTGAATCAGCCTGAGAAAGGACCTATTTAGTTGTGCCTATCTTGTCCGACCAGACTGTCAGAAGGATGGCTCCAGTCACACAGTTCTACTCACGGGCTGCGTTCGCTGGTGCACTGAAGAGAAAGTCACTCAGCTGAACACTGGCAGTTCAGTCTGTGGCCGTTTGTGAAGAAAAGTGGAAATCAAAAAGTCAGAAAGTACAGAAAGTGGCAGTAAATTCTACAGCGGCAAGGAGTATGTCATATCTGATGACCCAGTCCAACCAGAAAGCAAAAATATAACCTTCACCAAAATGACAAAACTAGAAAAAACAAGGCAAGATTGTTTGTAAACTATTAAAAAGCCCATCTAACTCTATTTTCTCTATGTTATAATCACCAAAAACTTACCTGTTGTGTTGTGTGAGTTCTGTTTTGTTTCATTCACATATGTTTAACACACAAACCCAGCAGATTTAAAGAAAATTGCAAATTATATCCAATCCATTCCACTTTATTTGTAGGGCACATTTTATAAATAAGACAGTTTCCAGTGTGCTGCGCATAGTGTTGTGGCAACTTGCGTCACACACTGAGCTATTTTTTTTTACTTTTTGTTTCTTGAGCTGTTTTTAACTCGGGATTTAACATGGGATTTTCACCATCTAAGAAGTGCAGCATTCAAAGGACACAAGTATGAGACAGTTTTTATCCATGAAAACTGTGCAAGAGGCTGCCTGAAGGGCCGTTCACACCAAAGCGTCAAAAAACGCCTTGACGCCTCTATTTGGACGCCTTTTCATTTGAGTTTAGATGCCCCCGACGCGCATCTTTGACGCCGTGGACGAACGGGACAAAAATACTTGACGCGCGTCCGTTGCCCTGGAAACAAGAGCCCGGTCCCGGTCTTTTCCCGAAATAATGTCAGACCAGACTGATAAGAGTGTTTTTATGACATAAAACATCAGCGGAGGAGATCGGGTCGACGACTGGGGCGGATATATATTTATACTCCGCTAATGACACTGGATCAGTCCCGGTCTAGTCCTGGTCTAATACCGGTCTAGTCCTGGTCTAATCACGGTCTAGTCCCGGTCTAGTCGTGGTTTAGTCTCGGTCTATTCAGGGTCTAGTCCTTGTTTAGTCTCGGTCTAGTCCTGGTTTGGTCCCGGTCTAGTCTCGATCTACTCCCAGTCTAGTCCTTGTTTAGTCCCAGTCTAGTCCTGGTTTGGTCCCGGTCTAGTCTCGATCTACTCCCAGTCTAGTCCTTGTTTAGTCCCGGTCTAGTCCTGGTCCGGTCCTGGTGTATTCCTCGCGATCGGCTCGGTGATTGTGGTGTATATATTTATGCTCCGCTCATGTTTGTGGTTCTCGTTCTGGTTCTCGGGTCTTGCTTCCTGATAATAACGTCGCTGCGTCACTGGATACTCGTCCCTGATTGGTCGACGCTGCGCGTCTGACGCGAAAAGTTCAGCATTTTCAACTTCTTGACGCTGACGCCTTGGACGCGCGTCTTAACCGCTGACGCCAAAACGCTCAAGAGGCGCCGCGCTGACGCCAGAGTCGCGCCGCGCTGACGCCGAAGACGCGCCGCAAAAACGCAGGACGCTCTAGTCGCGCGTTGTTGTTTTTTTTTAAGACCAAATGTAGTTTCTTACTAGCCTTCACTTCGTTTCACTTCGTAGAAACCATCTGACCTTGCAGTGTTAGGATTTGTTTGCTCGACAGTATGTATCTTTTATCATTTAACCAATTGCTGCTATTTGGTCGTTACCTATGTAATGCGCCGCTAACGGGGCTAACTGGTATATTAAGCTTTTCTCAAATCCCGCAGGAAGAAGGGCAATAACGTCTTTCCCCTTGATGAAATTCACCATTCTCTTTATTCTGACTTTAAATCCTCGATCTCAGGAATCATTGAGAACACTGAATGTAAGGCTCTTCGCTGATTGGCCGGTGCCCAAACTTGCATGTTTTTTGCGAACCATCTAGTGTGATTCCTGACCTAGCCGCTGGAGAGAAATAAAATTGAGCGGAGGCACTAGGTGGGGCCAGCCTGGCTAGTTTCTTACACCAAATATGACAGAAGAACTTCCTTAAGAAATACTAGGAGACCTTCAGAGGAAATACTTCAAGGGAATGGCTCATGTCTTCAACGAGAGCGTGGAGGAAGAATGAGGCTTAGAAGAGGCTTTCCTGCTAACTTCTTGGGTTCTTTTTAAAGACAATACAGTAGGAGATGTATTTACCTTGTTGACATGTTTCGGCTGCTAGCTGCAAGTCATCTTCAGAACTGTCAACAAGAAGAAGGCGGCCAACATTATCGCTCCTGACTGTGATGGGGGCTGGCGTCGGGATTGTATAACATAATGGTATGACCCTGACAACGCAGATGATATTCTTTGAAAACTGCAAAACTTTCTTGACATATCAGACAAACTGCACTGTCCTTACACTGAACAAAAAATAAATCTCTCCAGCTCATCCACTGTTTGTTGAAAACTTGGCACTCTCTGTCAGCTTTTCATACTTTAACATCATAGTCATTTTGTTGTCGTTAACTGCACTACAATACTCTGTGTGTGCTGACTGTCGCTGTTTGATCTTGATCTTGTCAGAAATATGCAAATTTGTTAGCTGAATGTAAATATTTCATATAATTATTTAAATATAAATATAAATACTTCATATAAGTAGAATTTTTTAATTGGAAAAATCAGCAAAATACAAGATTCCGCATGTTATTATTTGCCAAAAAGTAATAAAAAAAAAATAGGCCATGACAACTTTTGAGGACTGCCTCATCTAGGGCCAGTTCAAGTGTTGGGAACAGAGGGGCTGGGGGGCCGTTCAAAGGGACGTGGAGGGCTGGAGTTGGCTGGAGTCAACTTTATTTTGATGACCCCTGTCCTACTGTATTGTCTTTAAAAAGAATCGAAGAAGTTAATGTACATAAGAAGACAAAATTAATGTTTTTGGATTAGGCTTTCCTGTTGTGTTCACCTGGCGCCCCCTGGAGGCTGCTGTGATGCTGCAGGACACAGAGGAGAGACACTTTTGGCTCTTCTTCTCCTCAAACTGCCCTGACACAGACCTGCTAACCAGTCCTCCTAATACTAAACTGCACTGAGACACAAAGGCCACTGAGACGCACGGCGTAAATGTTGCTGCAGCAAAACTTGAATTTCCCTCAGGATCAATAAAGCAGCTCTCTCTTTCTCTCAAAATACAGTAACAATAAAAGCAGTACAATAAAACACTGGGGACACAACAACTCAGGTGGTGTTAAAAGCCAGAAACTAAAAACGGGAAAATCTTGATTACTATAAGTGAAAGAAAAAGTGAATGGTTTTCCGAGAGTGCGTCTTAACTTCATAAGAGTAGGTAAGGATTCGAAGCACAGAAAAGCACACACAGACCGTGAAAGATTGACGTGTAAATCTAATCTTTTTTTCCTTTTCCACTATGACCACCCTTTCTTCCCTCCATATACACACACATATATATTGTCAAAGACAGAATCCATTTACTTTACAGACAGGAGCGTGTTTAGACTCTCTTTCATGCAAATACATCCATTAGCTCCCATCACTCTCACTATGGCCACTGAACATGAAACGAAGAAGAAGCGCTGTTTATTACAATACAGTCTTACTAATGGTATTGCTGTTTTTTTTTTCCATGTTTCTGACAGAATTGTTTTTTTGTTTTTTTTAGGGTTTTACTAGGGCCTGAGAGAGATCGCTAGATTACTCACCCCCCATGTGATACTTTCAATCATAAGTGGTTTATGTAGCTCAAAAATACCAACAAACAGGTCTTCTGACTGTGAGCGGGGTCGCCTCTCCACAGATCTGACCTGTAACTTGGTCTGGTTTGAAAATAGAAAGGTTTAATGCCATACTGTGAAACATTACAGACAAAGCAATGACATCTCCATCAAGAAAAGAATTTGACCAGAGCCTCCACAAGGGTGTAGGTTTGACTCTCCTTCATGAAACCAGCTGATAGGTTACTTGGTTAGCAGATTAATTATATGTTATTTACTTTTTATATGATTCACACTGCAAAAACCAAACAGCACATCTTTATAAGAAAGAGTAAAATGGGATAAGAAGTTGTGTAAATGTTTTATGAATTCTTTCCAAAAACACAGTCTGGGCAGGTCCAAAATAAGTGAGAGTGATTTCATTTTTTAATTCACAAAATGTACAGTTTGTGTCCATTGTCCTTCTAAGACGATTCTTAGCAGATAACAGAGATGTAGAAGTTTGTAGCAGATTTCCCTTTGCTTGTTGGTGATGAGATATTTGTGAGGTAATGTCCGAACATTTTTCCATGGAATATTGGAAAAGCGCACGAGTCGGGCTCCGTTTGGGAGGTGCACTTGTGGTGATAATCGCTCTTTATCTGCAGCGACTCATTATAAGGCAAGTTTAATTGAAGATGAAGCCAAGCAAGTTCCTTTTGAAATGTTTTTCAAAGTTTGGTGCAGCGTCTTCACTCACGCCTGCTCAAGCCGTCATCTTGAGGTGCTGGTCCTGTCCTGCCGCTTCCCCAGTTTAGGCTCCTGGCTCCACTAATGACATCACTCTGTTGCAGCCAATGAAATAGCAGCAGGTGTAACCCTGTCGTCATATCACTGAATACATCTCAGAACGTCTAATTAACCAAATGTGAACTAAAACGTGTTAAATTAATACTATTGAGTTTGGAAAAATATCTGAATAAATTTATATTTTTGTTTATTAAAATAAAATGGTAAATATTGGTTGTGACATGTCCCCACCGTCCCTATGCATACTTTCGCCCTTGTGCACACCAAAATGGATTCCTACGATATTTGTGAGTTCAAAAACTCACGAGAATCCGTCTTGGTGTGCACACTGTTTGGCTAATGGGGCAGGTGGACCAATCACAGCATGAAGCCAAAGGTGAAGCACCAAAAACAAACATGGCAATGCTATCAAATCTTCTTCAGTCTATTTTAGCATCAATGCAGTCTAATTTGTTTGTGAAGAACATGCAGGAGGTAAGAGCTTTGTGCATTTGTGGACAGGGAATATGTCTGCTTTTCTCTCAACTGCACGTAACAAAAGTTTGATTTTTCGCTCTTGTGACAGATTCAAATCATGAAGCTCTGTTGTGTTTGTGATCTTTTGCAGTGAGAGTCGTCCCAGATTGATAATGTGTAGAACTTAATTCAGAGTGACACACAGATCAATCCGGTGTGTGCAAAGTCACAAACATGCATGGGTGACAGAAAATCTCTTCAGGCATGTTTTTGATGAGGAAATAACTTTATAAAATGGTAGAAAGCACCAAAAAAGTCGATTTTGCATAATATCCCTTCATAATTTTTTTTTTTTCTCTTGAATATTACAATCAAAAAACAAAAGAACTAAGATTGAAAATGAAAAAAAAAAAGAAAAGCTGTGGAGACAAAAGGAACTGAACTCACAACCAGTGACATTATCCCTAACAAAGCTCATGACAGAAAAAAGGAATCCATATCACTAAATCTTTGTGTTGCTCTGAGCCTCTTGTGTGCACAGTTTTCAGACTAAATGTTTTTTTGGAGCTAATCCTAAAAAGCATCGATTTGTTGAGTCTGCCTCTGTGCATAACAATGTTTCCTCAAATAAAAGGCACTGTGGGCGGTGGGACCTCCTGAGTCTCTCATTTCTACAAAAACAACAATTTATTTAATTAAAGGATCGTTTAACTGGAATGTTACACAGTGTGACATTAAATATACTGTGATCCGACTGCTCCCGGTTGCATTTTCACACTTCATCACCACCATCTACATAACTTTTATCTGATAGTGCACAGATTTGGTGAGACAGAAGACGACCAGCGAGCACAGCACAGTGAGTGTGAACAAAGATCAGGGGAGGGGGACAGGTTTCACATTTGTCATCTACAGGCAAAAACAAAAATTCAAATAAACATACGGCTGATATCTTTAATAAACAGATACAAGTCATCACTGTTTTTGTACTGTTGTTGTTCTGCCCTTCTGTATACACTGAAAAAACGGTCCGAGTTGCTCAAATTGCAAAAACAAATTTGACAACAATAACATCACTTTTTTACGTTTCTCTGTCAAGCATGTTTAAATCTTACAAACATCGCTTGATTGTGGCTGATGTGAGACCTGCATGTTTTAAACAGGTTGAGGAAACATGACTTTATTATAATCTCTGGTGAGGCTCCTCCCTCTGGAATTCTCCTTCCCAAAACCTTTGGAGGGAAAATTCAAATGTAACAGGACACAGGACAGATCCAGGAGCAGAGACACACAGTGTGGAGCAGGAGGATTATGAAGCTGATCTGGAGGTAAGACTTTTCAAAGATTTTATTATGTGCTTCTCCGGCCTAGAATGTCGTCATTGTTAAAACATGTTTGTGGTGTTTTATTTGAAATTAGAGTTAATGTAAGGACTCCTTGAAACAAATTGTTTTTGACTGTCCATCTACAAGAGTCTGACACTTGTACTAAGATTTGATTGTGTTGCTTCCAGAGTCGTCTACAAACACAGAGTGACGTCCAGAGCTCTGCTGGAGCTGTGGGGAAGTTCATGAATGTTATAGTTGATGTTTCAGAAAAAAGGAAGATGTTTGAGAACCAACAAAACACAGACCACAGATGAACAAAGTAAGTAAACCAACTAAAATTATTTTAAATTTTTTCAAAATGAAATTCCTATTGAAACTGTTATCGTACTTGTACAAGGTGATGTGGCATTAGGAGACTTTATACCAGATGCCCTCCCTGTTACTGTGTTTAGAGGAAGAAAAGCAGCACATGGTGAGTTTTGTTTCTGCAGATACACTTCTAATGTTCTTGTGATTCTGTTCTGGTCCGTTATTGTAGTAATAAGTGCTATAAGTGTATTTAAACATGTAGAACAGAGTAGATCATCAGAATGTGATCATCATGTGTTATTCTGTGTCCACAGGCAGAGACCAGAGCTTCTTCACTGGAATAAATCTTCACACTGTCCAGCTCCAAACTGTGTGTCTCTGTCCCTGTGCTCTCTTTGTGTTTGATTCTGTTTAAGACAATACAGAACTGTGGAAAACTAAAGACTGTTTTTGTATTCTTTTACAGAATTAGATCAATTAAATTAAATTATACATACTTATACATTTCATGATAAGATACCATAAGATAAATATGCATATTCAGCATGATTTGTTCAAATTTCATCAACATGAAAAAGTGATGTTCATGTTCCGAGAAAAACATGTGTAGAGGGGATCGAAAAAAGTTTCAAAGCCTAAACATAATTTTATTGCGTGCAACCGCTGTCCATAACTTTTTTACGCAAATCCAGCAACTTTTTTTTTTCAGTGTATGTTGTATTGTCTATCAAAGTCTACTTTTTGACCTTATTTTAAAGCATACCCTTATTTATATTTTAGCATAGTTTATATTGTGATTCTTTGTAAATATTGCACCATAATGCCATGAATTTTGATCACTGTCACTAGCAATAAAACTTATTCTGATACCGTGAAGAGCCTATACAGAAAAAAATGGTTTGAGACGCGTCGCTCGATTTGCGAACACAAACTTGACAACAATAACATGACTTATTTAGACTCTATGTCAAACATGTTTAAGTCTTACAAAGGCTGTTTGCTTGTGGACGACGTTAGACCTGCATGTTTTAATCAGGCTGAGGAAATATGACTTTGTTCATTATTATCATCATTTGTGGGGAAGCTCCTCCCTCCCCTGAGAATTTCCCTCGCCAAAACTTTGGGAGGGAAAATTAAGATGTAGCAGGACACAGGACATTTACAGGAGCCTGTAGAGAGCGGAGCAGGAGGACCGTGAGAGCTGATCAGGAGGTCAGACTTCTCAAAGATTTTATTCACTTTTTCTGGCCTAGAACATAGCTGTGGGGAAGTTCATGAATGTTGGAGATGATGTTATTAGTTGCATCTTCCTAGTGAACAATTATCATGTGTTTGTACAGGGCGATGTGGCACTAGGAGGACTCTGTACCAGATGGACATGAACAGTATTGTTTATGCATGTGCAGTACTTGTTCACTGTCATTCTGTTCTGGTCCATTATCAGTGTTGGGGAGTAACAGATTACTTGTACTGGAGTTATGTAATCAGAGTACAAATTATGAGTAACTGTATTCGGTTACAGTTACTGTTTCCATGAGTGGTAAATGGATTAAAGTTACTTTGTTGAAATAAATGGATTACATGGTGGTATTTTCCAGTTTTCACATTGGGGCTATATCCCTTCTTTTTTTTCCCTCGGTAAGTCCACTCATTACCAGACACTAAACCAGGTCTAAACTAGGACTAAACCAGGTTTAAAACAGGATTTAACAGGACTAAACCAGGTCTAAACCCAGGTCTAAAACCAGGTCTAAACCCAGGTCTAAACCAGGTCCGAACCAGGTCTAAACCATGTCTAAAACAGGATTTAACAGGACTAAACCAGGTCTAAACCCAGGTCTAAAACCAGGTCCAAACCAAGTCTAAACCATGTCTAAAACAGGATTTAACAGGACTAAACCAGGTCTAAACCCAGGTCTAAAACCAGGTCCAAACCAAGTCTAAACCATGTCTAAAACAGGATTTAACAGGTCTAAAACCAGGTCTAAACCCAGGTCTAAACCAGGTCCAAACCAGGTCTAAACCATGTCTAAAACAGGATTTAACAGGACTAAACCAGGTCTAAACCATGTCTAAAACAGAATTTAGCAGGACTAAATCCTGCATAGGGGATTGAGTTTTCAAAGCCTGTTTCAAAAGGTTTGAAACATTGAAAACTTTCGAAAAGCCTGAACATAATTTTCTTGCATGCAACAGCTTTGCATATTTTTTTTTTTACACAAATCCAGCAACCTTTTTTCTTTCTTTTCTTTTTTCTTTTCAGCAACAAAATATGGAAATTAATGAATGCAAAATAGTTAGCTTCAGTGTTTGAAAGTTTAGTGTATAACTTTCTGGTGACTTGATTCTGTGGAAATAGAAAGTTAAAACATTCAGAACATTTTCCGTGGAGATGGAGATATTTTATGTCACACTGTGGAATATTATTATACTGCTGTAAGAGTTTTGTTTAGAGAAATGTCCAACCAGGGACAGGAGCTGGAAATTAGCACTACACACTCTATTTGCATTGTATCAGCTGCATGCTCGGTGTAAGACCGCATTGTCCCTGACACATATATACAGTACATACATATAAATAAATACATACATTAAAAAAGGAACGCAATTCCCATGGAAACAAGCAACAGGAAACCCTCCTCCAGGCCAAGTAGGGGGCAGGTCTGTGAGTTTAGCCCAAAAACACAATTATGTTTTTTGTGGTTGATTTGAATTCATCATCTTTAGGATATTTTTTGATAGGAACACAAAATACTTTACTGAACTGTCAGTATTGAAAACTTGTCTCGTATCAGTGCAGCTTTTCACAGTATATAACCTTTTCCACTAAATGTCTATCCTGTTTATCACTGAAAAGAAAAATATAAACAAATCTGAACTTTCAGTGAACTTTTCTTTCTTAGATCGACTGATAAAGGATTTTAATCCCCAGCTCTGCAGCTGTGAATTAATGAGATTCTGATGCTGTTTTTGAAGATAGAAACAATGTGGAGCTCTGCATGAGCTTCAGTATGTTTATTTACCACAAAGGAAATACACCACAGTTATTTTTAAAAACTCTACATTCACAATGTTTTTAACTTAAGTGTAAACTCACAGTCGAGAACAATGGAGAAGCCTTTTCTAATGAGAGTCAATAGTCGGATAGTTACCCAGAAAGTGTTATTGTGGCACAGTGGTTAAATATAATATAACAACTATGCAACACTGACTTTTTCAACAGAAACAGATTAAAAAAAAAATTAACAATGAAACAAGTGATCAGTCAAACTACAGAACAGAACCAGGGCACAGGAGGAGCATCTTTGATCGTCACTGGAGCCAGGGGTCCGTCATCTGAAAGAGTTGTGACAGTTTGTGTAAAGCAATGAACAAACAACAAACTAAATCCCATATTGTTTTTAACTGAGTGGAACCAGAGGATTGGGCTCAAATGATGCAGTAGCTCATAGGGCAACCTAAAGGAACTGTGTGTAACTTTCTGGAGATGAATCAATAATACTGAACTCTGATACAGACCCAAAATGAATATTCCAAGTGTTATTAAAGGTACGACTGCTCCGTCAAAGCCATGTTAAATCCAGCCACGTGCATGACTCACTGCACTGACCACAGGCCCCTCTGTGGCCCCTCGCCCTCAATATGTTTCAGCATGTTTCAAAGTGAAGCCCTCAGTGAAAAAAGTTTGGACATCTCCTGTGGAATATTGTAGCCAAAGTAGGAGGCTCTCCTTCAGGACAAATAAGAGTCAGGTTTGTGGAGATGCAAGCCCCCTGAGAGGAAGGAAGGCATGTTTTGTCTGAAATGAAGAAACAGTCCTCCGGTTCTTTGACTTGTTTTGTGTGTTTTAATTTCTTTCTTGTCCCCGTGGATTCCTGCTGTGACAGCCCTGGTCTCTAATTGGTGGGGCACTTCTACACCAGGCCAGTCCTGCCTCAGCTCCAGCCTCCTCCTCCTGTTTAAAATAGATTTTGGGGCCTTTGTGTCCAGTCTGCCATTTTGTGTGTTTCAGTAAATATGTTAGATCCCCTTTTGTTTAATTTACCTTTTACATTCCTGTTAATTAAATATGACCATATTTTCCGGGCTATTAGACGCGCTCTTAAGCCTCTAACCCCATCAAAAAACAAATGCGCGTCCCGCAATCCAGAGCGCCCTATACACGAATCAACTCAGGTGTCCCAGCACGACTTCAGTAAACTACAAAGCCGCACCACCCGCAGCGCACGCAAACACACACAGAGCAGACAGCGACTGCACGACGAAAAACACCCACAGACACACTCATCCCTCCACATGGACGAGGAACGGAACAAAGGAACGAACCAAAAAAAGCGAGTCCAATGTGCCACTTCTAGCCACAACTGAACAACTGAGTCACTGCAAATGCGCCGACAATCCGTTGGTCCCAGACAGCACCCTCCCTACACGCCACAACTGAACAAAGCCCAGAGTCACCGTGAACGAACAAACAAACAAAGTCCCACTGACCCATCCAACTGTTGTGTTTTGTTTAAAGTACGGTGCAGTTTATTTGTGAAAAAAGTTCAAAAATAGACCATTTAATGACAATTTTACAATCCAGAGCGCCTAAAAGCCCGTAAAATACGGTACTCAATTTATATAATTTTCTAGTATTGATTTTTTTGTTTTTTGTCCCTGGCATAGATGATCCAGTGGACATAAAGGATAAACCTCTCCTGTGCTTTCTGTTCATTGTAAATCTTGTTATGGTAAATTGTGCAGAACTGCGTTGTGATTGGCTGCTGAGTGGCTCCATCACTCCTCTCTTTATTTACACCCCAGGCTTAATAACACTGGTGCTTTCATCTGCCTGCCTCTGCATAATGGCAATGGGTTTATGCACAGACTCACTCCTCTCAAACCGACTGCAGCACCTCCAGCACCTCCGTCTACCACCAACACACACATATTACGTACACCAGGTCTTACTGCACAAGCCAACATAGTACTGCATTTGAAAGTACTGTGGTGCCTTTTTACTAACCACAAGAAGGAAATTATTGTACCAGGTAAAAGCACAGGGGCTATTTCATATACGTCTCCCATTATTTGTTATTACATTTAGAATCACCCACTAAGTATGACTGTAGTCGACTAAAGAAAGTCTTGGTTGAATAAAGACGTCCAAGGCAGGTTCTGTGTGGGAGTTCATACAAAACAACTACTTATGCAGTAAAAAGTACTAGGAAATCAGTTTATATATATATTATAATATATGTATATGTATAATTGCGATTAATCACATGTTATACGCAAAACCAATTAATGAATTAAAAAGTAGAGTATAGCGCGATTTTATTGGAAATGTAAATAAAAGAGCCAAACATTTGTTGTGCAAACAGCATTTCTTTCACAGGGGAACCTCAGAGCCTTCAAGGTGTTCAGTGAAGGCTCAAGAAAGTCTTGAACACGTTGCATCTCACGTGGTCAGAAAAACGTGAAAAAAGTGTAAAGAAAAGACGTCAAACTTAAAGAAACGCTCGCGGTGGACTTTTTCAAAATAAAAGCCAGTGAGAAACAGATGTTTACAATTAAATAAATAAATAATAAAAAATGCATTAACGCCGTTAAAATAATTGTCGGCGTTAATGACTTAATTAGTTAACGCAAAATTAACGCGTTAACGTGCCCGGCCCTAATATAAACATACATTACATAAAGACCAAACTATACAAAATGTAACTCACTCGCTCACTGTCTAACCTCTCCTTTTTGTTGTTGTTCCATGGAAATTCGTATAATCTAAACCTGTGCAGTGTATTCACAGTGAGAAAGTCTGTGGCATTTCTGTGTTTTACATTTGAACATAAGAGGAGAGCGTCCGTGCGCCACAGGGGGAGTGGGTGGTGCTGACAGCTCAAAGCTAAACATCAAATAAGATTCTTTGCACTCATTAATATAGATGCTTTTACTGTTTTTCCACCACATGTCCTCGATCTAACCTGCATCTTAAAGAGAGGATATTATGCTAAATAGTTGTGGTTGGTTTTATTCTTTTATAATGTTGTTCCCTCCTCAAAAACACCCCTGAAGAGGTTTTAGGTGTCATGCATGCATGTTTGCGTGTTTTACCAATCTCTTTTAGGCTCTATTTGAATCCTTCTTACTACCTGCCCAGCTGTAAGATTCTCAGCAATGCTCTCATGTGACAATTCTCCATAAATATACAAAAACATGCTACAAAACTGTACACAACAACTTGACAAACGTGATGCGATGTGCAGTAGATTGAGTGCTCTGAAAGTGGAGTGACTTAAAGGGACAGTTCAGGATTTTGGACATAGGACCTCATTTTCTAGTGAGCCAGAGTGTTGGAGACGTGTGGAGACACTTTTAAAACTATTCCATCCAGTCCTTGTATTTGCAGAGGTCGCTGGTACTAGGCTGGTGCACTAAAACAATCTTACTCACAGTGTTGGGAATAACGTGTTATAAAAGTAACGAATTAATGCAGTAATGTTCGGCATTACAGGGAAAAAAAATGTAATATTTTACTTGGTACAAATGTCAGTAACGCGCGCACAATGCTTTTATAAGATGGATTGAAGTGGTGAGTTTTTCATTTTACTTCATACAAATTTGGTAAAATCATCGCGATATCAGCAGCGGTGAAACGCCCACGTAGACCGTCGGGTGACCGCGAGCGAAAGGCCGTGCAGCTGATGCCCGATAGCGCTCGGGGGGTTCTCTCAGGGGTGGTCCTAGATTACAAGTTCTAGTCCAAGATTAGTTCTGGTTTGGTCCTGGTTCAGTTCTGGTTTAGACCTGGTTTAGTCCTGGTTCAGTTCTGATTTAGACCTGGTTAAGTCCCGGTTCAGCTTGGTTTAGACTTAGTTTAGTCCTGGTTCAGTCCTGGTTCAGCTCTGGTTTAGTCCTGGTTTAGACCTGGTTTAGTCCTGGTTCAGTTCTGGTTTAGTTCTGGTTTAGTCCTGGTTCAGCTCTGGTTTAGTCCTGGTTTAGACCTGGTTTAGTCCTGGTTCAGCTCTGGTTTAGTCCTGGTTCAGCTCTGGTTTAGTCCTGGTTCAGTTCTGGTTTAGTCCTGGTTCAGCTCTGGTTTAGTCCTGGTTTAGACCTGGTTTAGTCCTGGTTCAGCTCTGGTTTAGTCCTGGTTTAGTCCTGGTTCAGCTCTGGTTTAGTCCTGGTTTAGTCCTGGTTCAGTCCTGGTTCAGTTCTGGTTCAGTCCTGGTTCAGTTCTGGTTTAGTTCTGGTTTAGTCCTGGTTCAGCTCTGGTTTAGTCCTGGTTCAGCTCTGGTTTAGTCCTGGTTCAGCTCTGGTTTAGTCCTGGTTCAGCTCTGGTTTAGTCCTGGTTTAGTCCTGGTTCAGTCCTGGTTCAGTTCTGGTTTCAGTCCTGGTTCAGTTCTGGTTTAGTCCTGGTTCAGCTCTGGTTTAGTCCTGGTTCAGCTCTGGTTTAGTCCTGGTTTAGTCCTGGTTCAGCTCTGGTTTAGTCCTGGTTCAGCTCTGGTTTAGTCCTGGTTTAGTCCTGGTTCAGTCCTGGTTCAGTTCTGGTTTAGTCCTGGTTTAGACCTGGTTCAGCTCTGGTTTAGTCCTGGTTCAGTCCTGGTTCAGTTCTGGTTTAGTTCTGGTTTAGTCCTGGTTCAGTCCTCGGTTCAGTCCTGGTTCAGTTCTGGTTTAGTCCTGGTTCAGTCCTCGTTTCAGTCCTGGTTTAGTCCTGGTTCGGCTCATATACGGCGCAAAAGTTCAGCATCTTCCTCATTCTGATTGTGACTCCACAGATCTGACCTGTAACTTGGTCTGGTTTGGTTTCCATGGAGACAGAAAGGTTTAACACCATACCGTGAAACATCCCAGACAACATTCTCCGTGGAGACAAGCATCTGACCAGAAAAGTTGCACCTCTAAAGCTCAGAAGAGTCAATTTTGTGTAATGTACTAGTAGGATGATGAACACCAGCCCTACACACCGCGCTTTAGTACTTCTTAATTCGCTGCACTATGGCGCCTCGATCAAAATCACCCATCGGAACCACATATTCAGTTGTACCTCCCCCCAGAGCCATGAGCCTGCTTCCATCTGCTCACGATTATTCCACGTAATGTTCCTCAAAAAACCAGCACAACCCCTTTTCGCCTATAGCCCCGATTGATCGTCTGGTATCTCCTCAGTCCGGTTTAGCTCCCTGAGGCTGGTCCCCGCGCTCTGTCAGATCTAATCACACCTCACTCCCGTTCGCAGATGAAAATATGTGTCACTTCACATTTTGCAGTATTTGTGCATCATTTCAAAGCTGCTGTTTTGAAATCTCCCCAAGGCCAGAAGACTCGAGTGTCAGTGGAGAAGTTTACGAAGAGGTAAAAGCTTGAAAAGAGCCCATGTTACGATATTTTCCGATCTGTTATAATGTTGTTTCCTCATTAAAAACAGACCCTGAGCTGTGTTTTGTTTCATTCACACATGTTTAATCCTGCATATTTAGGAGTTATTCTCTCAAACAGCAACACTCTGTTCCACCTTGTGATGTCGTGTGGTAATACAGGAAGTTTAGACCTGTTTAAGTCTTGTTTTAGTCCTGGTTCAGTCCTGGGATCAGTCCTGGTTTAGTCCTGTTTTAGTCCTGGTTCAGTCCTGGTTTAGTCCTGGTTCAGACCTGGTTTAGTCCTGGTTTAGACCTGGTTCAGCCCTGGTTTAGTCCTGGGATCAGTCCTGATTCAGTCCTGGTTCAGTCCTGGTTTAGTCCTGGTTTAGTCCTGTTTTATTCCTGTTTTAGTCCTGGTTTAGTCCTGGTTTAGACCTGGTTCAGCCCTGGTTTAGTCCTGGGATCAGTCCTGATTCAGTCCTGGTTTAGTCCAGTTTTAGGCCTGTTTTAGTCCTGGTTCAGTCCTGGTTTAAGTCCTGGTTTAGACCTGGTTTAGACCTGGTTTAGTCCTGATTTAGTCCTGGTTTTAGTCCTGGTTTGTTCCTGATTTAGTCTTGGTTTCCTCCTGGTTTTAGTTCTGGTTTAGACCTGGTTTAAACCTGGTTTAGTCCTGTTTTAGTCCTGGTTTAGACCTGGTTTAGACTAGGTTTACTCCTGGTTTTACCGCTGGTTTTAGTCCTGTTCTAGTCCTGGTTTTAGTCCTGGTTTGTTCCTGATTTAGCCTTGGTTTACTCCTGGGTTTAGTCCTGGTTTAGACCTGGTTTAGACCTAATTTTAGTCCTGGTTTAGCCCTGGTTTAGACCTGGTTTTAGTCCTGGTTTAGTCCTGGTTTTAGTCCTGGTTTAGACCTGATTTTAGTCCTGGTTTTAGTCCTGGTTTTGGTCCTGATTTAGTCTTCGACATTCATTCACATTACATGATTACACGTTGTTTTTTTGTTTTTTTCCTCCCTCTGTTTAACATCGCACTGCCGCCCGGTTGAGTTTACAAAAAAACAGGCTCATGAAATTTAAGACCGTTGTGAAAAAAATAAGACTTGGACAACAGAATTTAAGACTATTTAAGGCCTTAATTTAGGAACATGAAATTTAAGACCTTTTTAAGACCCCGCGGCCACCCTGCCAACTTCGCCACCCATATATTCGGTTTATTATTGATTTGTCGGGGAGCGTGCACAAACACATAAATCTTACAGAAGGGAGTCTGTGGGCTCCAGATTCTGATTGAGAGAGGAGATAAGTGGGATCTCTATTTCTCAGGTGTAATCTTATGGGCCTGACAGTTAAAGACAACACTTACCTTAAAATATGGCACACAGGCAGCTCCAAGAATCACGATCTATTCCAGTTTCCTACAGATTTTGAGTATTTTTTATGTATTTAAAGGTGCACTGCGTAACATTTCCATCTGCTTGTCTCTAATGTTGTCGCGCAATACAGATTCAATTTTCTGGTGGAGGGTTTGTCAAATGCTTCGAGATGTTATTGCTTTATCTGGAATGTTTCACAGTACGACATTAAACCTTTCTATCGTCACGGAGACCAAACCAGACCGAGTTGCAAGTCAGATCTGTCACGGTCGGAATCTCTGTTTTTCTAGATGTTTTTGAGCTATAAAACCAGCTGTAATTGAATAAATGTGAAGTAGAGCTGTTTAATGTCACGCTGCGGAACATTCCAGACACAGGTGATGGACCCCCAACCGAAAAGTTACACAGTGCAGCTTTAAACCTAAAATCTATCACTAGGGAGACAAGCAGGTTACAGCACTACACGACATTACAGTTCAGATTCACAGAACGATTTGTGTAATTTTGAGCAATAGAAACGCCCGTAATGAATAAATGCTATAAGTATGTTTAATGTCATACCATGGAACATTCTCGGCAAAGCAAGAACTGCTCCATGGAAACAAGCGGTAGCAGATCCTCCGCGAGAAATGTTGCGCAGTCCACCTTTAAAGCAGACCTATTAAAATAAAAATCAACTTTGCTGCTGCCGCTACCGTAACATACACTGTACGTACCTCATACTTCACAGAATAATGTAGGATCATTTTAGAAGTAAAACCAGCCTTGTATTTGAAGGATTTATGTCTGAGCAGCAGCAGCGAGTTGTTCTTCCTGAGAGAAAGCTTGGCAGCGGCGGACTTGATAGTCCCGGTTTAGACCTGGTTTTAGTCCTGGTTTAGGCCTGTTTAGACCTGGTTTAGACCTGGTTTAGTCCTGGTTTTAGTCCTGGTTTAGGCCTAGTTTAGATGTGATTTTAATCCTGGTTTAGTCCTGGTTTTAGTCCTGGTTTTAATCCTGGTTTGTTCCTGATTTAGTCTTGGTTAACTCCTGGTTTTAGTCCTGGTTTAGACCTGGTTTTAGTCCTGGTTTAGACCTGATTTTAGTCCTAGTTTAGACCTGGTTTAGTCCTGGTTTTAGTCCTGGTTTAGGCCTAGTTTAGACGTGATTTTAATCCTGGTTTTAGTCCTGGTTTAGTCCTGTTTAGACCTGGTTTAGACCTGGTTTAGTCCTGGTTTTAGTCCTGGTTTTAATCCTGGTTTGTTCCTGATTTAGTCTTGGTTAACTCCTGGTTTTAGTCCTGGTTTAGACCTGGTTTAGACCTGGTTTTAGTCCTGGTTCACTCCTGGTTTTAGTCCTGGTTTAGACCTGGTTTTAGTCCTGGTTTAGTCCTGGTTTTAGACCTGGTTTTAGTCCTGGTTTTAGTCCTGGTTTTAGTCCTGGTTTAGTCCTGATTTAGACCTGGTTTAGACCTGGTTTTAGTCCTGGTTTAGTCCTGGTTTTAGTCCTGGTTTGGTCCTGATTTAGACCTGGTTTAGACCTGGTTTTAGTCCTAGTTTTGTTCTGTTTTAGTCCTGGTTTGGTCCTGATTTAGTCTTGGAAACAAAACACATCTCCAGGTCTTTTACCACTTTGTGAGTACCATGTTGTTGACCTCCCTTCATGTAATAAAGGACTTTTAATATATTCAGTCAGAGTGCCTCGGGTTTGTACTTTACCCATTCGTACATTTTCCAGTAAAGGTAATTTTCTGTTCAAAGACCAGTGTTTTAACCCCCGTAGAGCACCTGCACTGCTATTGTTTACTCTTTTATAACCCAGTGAAGCACTCTACCTTTTTTTCTTCATCTCACAACTCCAGGTGAGTTTTTGATGAGAATATAACATTATAATCGAAAATATGAGCAGTTTAAAGGTGCATTGTGTAACTTTTTCCATCAAATGCTTTTCTCCATAGAGATATTATTTACTTTTTAAAACATGTCTATCACCATGGACAGTGTTGGGGAGTAACAGATTACATGTACTGGAGTTACGTAATCAGAGTACAAATTATGAGTAACTGTATTCAGTTACAGTTACTGTTTCAGTGAGTGGTAATTGGATTACAGTTACTTTGTTGAAATAAATGGATTACACAGCGGTATTTTCCTGTTTTCACATTTTAGGCTATATCCCCTTTTTTTTTTTTTTTTTTTTTTTTCGGTAATTCCACTCATTGCCGGAAACTAATCCAGGTCTAAACCAGGTCTAAACCCAGAACTAAACCAGGACTAAACCAGCACTAAATCCAGGTCTAAACCAGGTCTAAACCAGGTCTAAACCCAGAACTAAACCAGGACTAAACCAGCACTAAATCCAGGTCTAAACCAGGTCTAAACCAGGTCTAAAGCAGGACTAAACCAGGTCTAAACCAGGACTAAACCAGGACTAAACCAGGACTAAACCAGGTCTAAACCAGGACTAAACCAGGACTAAACCAGGTCTAAACCAGGTCTAAACTAGGTCTAAACCAGGACTAAAACCAGGTCTAAATCAAGTACAAACCAGATCTAAAACCAGGTCTAAACCAGGTTTAAAACCAGGTCTAAACTAGGTCTAAACCAGGACTAAACCAGGACTAAACCAGGTCTAAAACAGGATTTAACAGGACTAAACCAGGACTAAACCAGCACTAAATCCAGGTCTAAACCAGGTCTAAACCAGGTCTAAAGCAGCACTAAACCAGGTCTAAACCAGGACTAAACCAGGACTAAACCAGGTCTAAACCAGGACTAAACCAGGTCTAAACCAGGTCTAAACTAGGTCTAAACCAGGACTAAACCAGGACTAAAACCAGGTCTAAATCAAGTACAAACCAGGTCTAAAACCCAGGTCTAAACCAGGTCTAAAACCAGGTCTAAACTAGGTCTAAACCAGGACTAAACCAGGACTAAACCAGGTCTAAAACAGGATTTAACAGGACTAAATCCATGCTGCGTGGACCGTGTCTCCTCCTCTTCTATCAATATTTTTAATACGGTTCAGTAAAGTTTGGGATTTTAATTTTCTTTTAGCAAACAAAACATCTTATGTGAAGATTTCCTCGTCTTTGCTTCTCTACAGTAAACCAAGTAATCCAAAGTATTCAGATTACGTTACTCACTTTAAGTAATTTACTGGATTACGTTACAAACTACATTTTGGGGTATGTAATCTGTAATCTGAATATATTTTAAAAGTAACCTTCCCAACACTGACCATGGAGACCAAACCAGTCCAAGTTACAGGTCAGATCCGTGGAGAGGCGACCCCGCTCACAGTCAGAATGCCTGTTTTTGTAGTTATTTTTGAGTAATATCCAGCTATAATTAAATACATGTAAGATAGATCTGTTTAAAGTCATACTGTGGAACATTCCAAGCAGTGCAATGACATATCCATAGAAAGAAGAGGGTGAACGTTACATACTGCACCTTTAACTCAAAAGAAATAATTAAAGACATTTCCTGTGCACTGATTAGTCGAGTGAGTAATCCGTTTGTTTAATCCTCTTAAACCATGCCCCTACCAACTGAAAATAGTTCGCTTTTAAGTCTGGCAACTTTTAGCCGTCCACGGATGTTCAAAGCGTTAGTTATTTCTGTTTTAGTCGAACCTACTCCCTCCTAACAGTCGTTCATTTATCGATCTGTAGCTGTGGTGAAGCTCACAGGCGGAGAGCATCTGTTACACTGAACTTTTTAAAGAATTTGTACTTTTCAGACTTTTCTAGCTGTGTACATTTACTACTTCTTGAGTGAAATTTTTGTTGTCATCTTCCCAACACTTAGACAAACTTTACTGACCCACAAGGGAAATTATTTGGACACAGCAGCTCACACATCACAATTAAATTGTAGTTGTAGGGAGTATTATTTGTTACATACGGGTGAGTTGCTGTAGAGTTGTGGGGAGTATTCTCTGTTACATCAGGGTGACTTTTTGTATAGTTGTAGGGAGTATTATCTTTTACATAAGGGTGAGTTGCTGTACAGTTGTAGGGAGTATTATCTGTTATATCAGGGTGAGTTGTTGTACAGTTGTAGGGAGTATTATCTGTTACATAAGGGTGAGTTGTTGTACAGTTGTAGGGAGTATTATCTGTTACATCAGGGTGACTTTTTGTATAGTTGTAGGGAGTATTATCTGTTATATCAGGGTGAGTTTCTTGTACAGTTGTAGGGAGTATTATCTGTTACATAAGGGTGAGTTGTTGTATAGTTGTAGGGAGTATTATCTGTTGCATAAGGGTGAGTTATTGTACAGTTGTAGGGAGTATTATCTGTTGCATAAGGGTGAGTTATTGTACAGTTGTAGGGAGTATTATCTGTTACATCAGGGTGACTTTTGTATAGTTGTAGGGAGTATTATCTGTTACATCAGGGTGAGTTGCTGTACAGTTGTAGGGAGTATTATCTGTTACATAAGGGCAAGTTGTTGTATAGTTGTAGGGAGTATTATCTTTTACATAAGGGTGAGTTGCTGTACAGTTGTGGGGAGTATTATCTGTTACATCAGGGTGAGTTTTTGTATAGTTGTAGGGAGTATTATCTGTTATATCAGGGTGAGTTGTTGTACAGTTGTAGGGAGTATTATCTGTTACATCAGGGTGAGTTTTTGTATAGTTGTAGGGAGTATTATCTGTTACATAATGGTAAGTTATTGTACAGTTGTAGGGAGTATTCTCTGTTACATAAGAGTGAGTTGTTGTATAGTTGTAGGGAGTATTATCTGTTACATAATGGTAAGTTATTGTACAGTTGTAGGGAGTATTCTCTGTTACATAATGGTAAGTTGTTGTACAGTTGTAGGGAGTATTATCTGTTACATAATGGTAAGTTATTGTACAGTTGTAGGGAGTATTCTCTGTTACATAAGAGTGAGTTGTTGTATAGGTGTAGGGAGTATTATCTGTTATATCAGGGTGAGTTGTTGTACAGTTGTAGGGAGTATTATCTGTTATATCAGGGTGAGTTGTTGTACAGTTGTAGGGAGTATTATCTGTTATATCAGGGTGAGTTGTTGTACAGTTGTAGGGAGTATTACATAAGGGTGAGTTGTTGTAGTTGTAGGGAGTATTATCTGTTATATCAGGGTGAGTTGTTGTACAGTTGTAGGGAGTATTATCTGTTATATCAGGGTGAGTTGTTATACAGTTGTAGGGAGTATTATCTGTTGCATAATGGTGAGTTGTTGTACAGTTGTAGGGAGTATTATCTGTTATATCAGGGTGAGTTGTTGTACAGTTGTAGGGAGTATTATCTGTTATATCAGGGTGAGTTGTTGTACAGTTGTAGGGAGTATTATCTGTTAGTTATATAGGGTGAGTTGTTGTACAGTGTAGGGAGTATTCTCTGTTATATCAGGGTGAGTTGTTGTACAGTTGTAGGGAGTATTATCTGTTATATCAGGGTGAGTTGTTGTACAGTTGTAGGGAGTATTCTCTGTTACATAAGGGTGAGTTGTTGTATAGTTGTAGGGAGTATTATCTGTTATATCAGGGTGAGTTGTTGTACAGTTGTAGGGAGTATTATCTGTTATATCAGGGTGAGTTGTTATACAGTTGTAGGGAGTATTATCTGTTGCATAATGGTGAGTTATTGTACAGTTGTAGGGAGTATTATCTGTTATATCAGGGTGAGTTGTACAGTTGTAGGGAGTATTATCTGTTACATAAGGGTGAGTTGTTGTACAGTTGTAGGGAGTATTATCTGTTACATAAGGGTGAGTTGTTGTACAGTTGTAGGGAGTATTATCTGTTACATAAGGGTGAGTTGTTGTACAGTTGTAGGGAGTATTATCTGTTATATCAGGGTGAGTTGTTATACAGTTGTAGGGAGTATTATCTGTTACATCAGGGTGAGTTGTTGTACAGTTGTAGGGAGTATTATCTGTTACATCAGGGTGAGTTGTTGTACAGTTGTAGGGAGTATTATCTGTTACATAAGGGTGAGTTATAAACGTGTATATTAATATGAATAGACAGTAAATCAGAGCATTGATCTTCCTGGGCACAAGTGGCACTGGCAGAAGCTTCACCGATGAGAGGATCATTGATTAAAGTTTGGCTGAGAGTTTAAATAAATAATCCTCTTGATCCTCTGAACACAATTCTCTCTGACAAAGATGTAACACGCCTGACTTATACACTGCCGAATACAGAATATGTGTGATACTTTTTCCACTTTAACTCAAATTCATCCATTTAACATTCTCCTGTAGAAAAGTAGTTCATAACAGGCGACTCTTCCTAACTCAGTAAATCATTCTTCAGCCAGTTTTTCACTTCATAATACCTGACTACCTCTCATTATCGCTGTCTGAAGTAACTGCACATTTTGACAATATTCTACACAAGCACGAACAGTCTGGGAGAGAACTCAAAAGTGTCACCTGTGATTTATTTAATACAGGAGCAAAATGCGTTTTCAATAGTCTAGACCAGGGCTGTCAAACTCAAATTCACAGAGAGCCATAATGAAAAACTGGGACTAAGTCGTGGGCCAAACTAAATATTTACTGGAAATTTCAACAACATCTGCCTCTTTTCTTTTCTTTCCAGATATGTAATGTTAAAACTTTTCTTATTAAAATAAATGTTTAATAATAGTTTTGCTTAAATATTGAATCCAGAACAAGCAGAATATAAAATAATAACAAAATTTTAAATAAATAATGTCTCTATAGTAGGGCTGGGTGATATGGAGCAAAAAATATATCTCGATATATTTTGCGATATCTCGATATGGGTCCAGTCATAGAAGTAACGGAGGGAATCAGGGGCAGATTTTTTACATGCAAATGTCTCTTATTCAGAAACTAGGAGGGACTATTGAAATAAGTAAAGTATCAGAATGTAGGAAAGAGTTACACTCCAACAGGGTAAAGTTAAACCTGCGATATTATTTCAAGTTGTTGACAAAAAATGTTAAAACTCATGTCGGCAACAGAGGGAATGAAATATGCTGAACTTTTTGGGCAATAAATCCAAACAGTGATAACTAGTGGTTCTCACTTACATATCCTTATCAAACTGGTTTGAATATTTGCTTCATATAGTTTTCTACCATATGGTACAAGATTAGGTTGAAAAACCTCTTACTTTTTGAGTAATGAGATTTTTTATGAAGAAAGGTCATGGTAACGGAGGGAAAATTGTGCATGCGCTTTTCCACCTTCAAGGCACTTTACAACAAGGAACCACTCACCCATTCACACACCAGTGTATGCAGACACTGTGGGCAAGGTGGGTTAAGTGACTTGCCCAAGGACACAACAGCAGCATTCACCTGTGGGAGCTGGAGCAACCTGTGGGCCAGTGTGATGTTTATGTCGAGAGCTGGATTTGAACCACCAACCTTCAGATCAGTGGGTGAATGCTCTACCAACTGAGCTACTGCCACCTACAGCAAGCAAGTAGAAGGTGCATGATTTTGCATAATTTGTCGCTTTTTTTCTTCCGAATACTTTAATATTACTTCAAAATGAAAGGAAACTATTTCTATAAAATATGTCAGTCCTTCCAAGCAAATTTTTATCATTTTAACTACATTTTTTTTGAAAAATCATGTACCTTCATCAACAGTTCAAAGATCAAATAACACAAGATATGATGAAATACATCAGTTTATTTACATGATTTGAAGGTCTTTGAAATTTGGGGGAAAAAAATTGTTCCATGTTTCATACATGGTCTGTTTAAAACGTATGTAACTTTAGAACCAAAAATGGTACAGAAAAAAGGTAAACAGTTTCATAAACTAGAGTACATATGTATCTGTTCAATACATTTTTATATCAGATGCATTAACTTGAATTTTTGGCCTTTCTGTTTACTTCTGCTTGACCGGGCCCATATATGATTTATATCTCGATATCTGTACAGGAAAAATAACCCCCCAAAACTACTGCAAAAGCAAATATGCCAAATTCCACAATGTGCTTCTGCCACATTTAAGATTACAAAAAAATCCCTAATTACATAAATAAGAATAAATAAAACAACTCAGCTCAAGCTCATCTTTGCATTAACTCTGTTCACCGTACGATAACCTTGAGCTCCTTTAGCAGAGGAAGCTCCAGGGGTTCCTTATTTTAACAGATCCATGTTCCTGACCAGCAGTAAGGAGCTCTGAGGTTTCCCACAAGTCACTGTGCTGATCAAACTGAATGTTTCCAAACACTATTGTACAAGTTACACTGCAGCAGATTATTCATTAAAATCTTCTGCATAAATACACTTTACATTACTAAATTTTACAACATATAAAGCAAAACGACTCTAGAGCCACATCAGCATTTGGGAAACAAGCCTAGAATCTTCGAGCATTGCCGCAGAGTGTGAATAGAGCTTTGACATTTGCAACAACTTTGTGTCTTCTTGAGTTTTTGTAAACAAACTGATGTCGAGTAACTTTGTACAGCCATATGGATTCTCGTGATATTTGTGAAGGCATCACCATGGTGGGCGAGAAATCACAGAGCAGCACTGAGGTTTGGGCAGAGCCAAAGGTGAAGCCCTCAGACAAACCAAAACAAACATTTTGTTGTTGGAATAATACTGCATGATTTGATTGTGGTTATTTCACTATATCATCAAACAGTGTGCATTTATGAAAAAGAGTAAACAAGTTTCTGCAGCAGATACTTCATGCCAGATCCTTAAAGCTGTAGTATTGGAATCATATCAGAACTGAAAAAGCTGCATCCGTAGTTGTAACCCTTTTTTTACTTTCCACTACAAACCAGAGACCAAGCACAAGTGTTTAGGCAAAACTCCATTCCCTTGAGTCGTGTGTCTGTGTCTCACTCTCACATGTCAACAGCCTCTCTTTTGTACAGCCTGTTGTTTTCCACATAACAGCTCGTGGATTGGACTGGGATTGTGCCTCTCACAAAGCTTTTAATGGTCAGACGAGGAGCACTCAGAGGCTCTTTCTCGGTGGAGCGTTGTAAACAAGACGAGATCTGCCCCTACAAATCTCACCACGAAAAGTTTTACAGGGAAAATACAGCCTCAGGTGGGTACGACTCAGTGAGATACATTCAATGATGGAATGTAACCAAGTAAAAGTAGTTAAGTACTCTATTTAAGTTAAAAAGTAAGTAAGTAAATACATTTTAAAGTGGATACTTAGTTATCTGTACTTTCAACTCCACTACATTTTTGAACAGGACTTTTTTTTTATTATTATAGTATATTTGCGTAGTATAGTATAGCATTGTATAGTTTATTCCAAATGAAGAGTTTGAGTAACAAAAATATACAAATACAGCTATAAAAAACTTGAAACATCTCTACATTTGAAGTTTTGTTAGATCTCAAAATCTGCTTGAAATACTTTTACTTTGTTACTCTTTAAATATATTTTTTAATGGGTTGTTTAATACTTTTACTTAAAGGTTGTATGGAGGATTTTTTTTTTGTTTTTTTTGTTTCAAGTTGTCAATGATAGCATTATAGAGATGCAGTAGCCTTGTAATTATGATGACCAAAAAAAAGAGAATAAAAATTCATCAACTCTGGACGTGGTGGGGCTAAACATTTGCCAATAGATAACGACACTGCCTCGTTATCTGTGAGCTGACAGGCTGTCAATCAATCTCCCTACGTTTCTAGCGTAACTGACTTGCCTGCGCGCCGCCGGTACGTGGTTTACGTACGCCTGTCACGCAGTCCACAGACGCAAGCCGCACAGACGCTGTTTACTCCACCAACGCAACAGTTCTTAGCGGCTTTTTTTGACCTATATCTTCCTCGCAGTTAGCACAAAGTTTGTTGCAATGGCGACAAGAATCCAGGAGCAGTTCGCCGCAAAAGAAAGTCCGTTTTTGAGGTCGCTGAAAGAAGAAGACAAGGGGAAAAGCAGCGAAGCCAAACTAAGGTGATTCTTGAAGATTCATTCCAGCGATGGCGCGACTGAAGCAGACGCAGGGTCTAAAGACTGACGCACTGGTCCACAAATTACTCCTGGACAGGTAAACTTCTGCTTATTATGAAAACGTACTTTATTTCCAAGAGCTAGACAAACGTTTTTCAGGACACGAAAGCGATATCCTATGTCTGAAAACGTAATTTTCAAGGCAAAGAAAGAGTCCGCTTGCTGCTGCGTGTTGTAGCTAGTTCATTCGCACTGAATCTCCGCGCAACCTTCTCTGCTCCCCTTTCCTGCTCCTGTCCCCGCTGCCCGTTCCGCTCTTCCCCCTGCTCCTCACTTCTCCGGGCACGGAATCTCCGCGCACCGCTCCCCTCTCCTCTCTCCTCTCCTCTCCTCTCTCCTCTCTCCTCTCTCCTCTCTCTCCTCTCTCCTCTCTCTCCTCTCCTCTCTCCCTGCTCCGCTCTTCTCTCTGCTCCTCACTTCTCGTCCGCGAACGAAATGTCCGCACACCCCCTCCCCCCGCTCCTCACTTCTCCACCTTGCCTAACCAACACTGTAGTTAGTTGTTTACAAGTCATGTGCAGCGCACCGGCTGTAAACAAACCTGTTTCTGGCGTAAAGAGGAGGCGGGAGGAGGCGTTTCTACGTAGGAGCTGTAGGGGAGGGGGGTGGTTTCACGCATGCGCAACATTTGAAAAAGGACAAACAGTCGCTGGATTTCTCGTTCCTTGGAAAATCCTCTATACAACCTTTAAGCAGATTTTTTATGTGATACTTTTACTTGATTATTTTTATTCGTTGTCTGTACTTTTTCCACCAGTGGTTACATACATGAAGAAATTGTACTTGAGTAACACTTTTGGTTATTTTTCACACTGTGAGTGAGTCTGCAACTGACAACATGAAATGATTTGAACTTTTCTTGTTTCTTGTTTTCGTGTTTCTTGCACCGCTCCTTTAGATGTGATTTATTTGGTCCATTTTTGTGTCTAACCTTTGAAAATGCCAGATTTTGTGTGATCCAGTGTCATTCACTTCAAATTACTGCAGATGTTACTTCTAGACAAGTACTCTTACTCTTACCAAATATCTTTTACTCTTACTTGAGTCATTTCTTTGCCCACTACTTTTACTTGAGTAATACTAATAGTAATACTCTGAATACCACTATTCCTAAAGCTGATACTACTTCTTCTTCCCATGAGCTATACTTCCTACCAACGTATACTACTTTCATTTGCTGGTAATTTTGTACTAATACTCATCTCTTCTGGATAAATAACACTACAAAACCTAGCAACAGTACTCTTGTAGAATTTGAAAAAAATAAATAACAATAATTTTGAGTTTTAATTTTTCCGGTAAGGGGACTGCCACCTGCTTGTCTTCATGGAGATATTGCTGCTTTGCCTGTAATGTTCCACAATATGGCATTAAAGCAATCAGATTTGCTTTTATTCAACTACATGTGTTTTAATGCAAAAAGTAAATGGTAAAAAAAAAAAAAAAAAACTGTGTTCTTCCAGAGAGCAGGTTCACATCTCCACAGGTCCGACATGTAAATTGGCCTGGTTGCATCTCCATGGAGAAAGACACATTTAATGCCACACTATGAAGACAAGTACCGTATATTTCGGACTATAAGACGCAGAAATGTTGAATTTTCTCATCTATTTTCGTACATAAGGTGCACCAAATCATAAGACGCATTAAGCAAAGCAAACGGACGACACTTGAGACTGATCCTTTAGCCCAGGCGTCCACGATCCACTGGCAGATCGTGGTGTAATTCACCCGGCGTTGCCTCCCTGTCTTGGTGAATGTGTATTATGAATGTGAATGTGGGTGGATAATTTAATTTTATTTAATATGAGGATGACTTAAATACACATTGAGTTAAAGTATGTTAAATGCAGCTTTGCGCACATTTGTTTACGTTTTAGAGAAACGAAACTTAAAACCACATGGCTAATTTGCATAAACTATAATCACTGAACAACTTTTTGAGCGCCGTGTACCACATAAAATAATTTTGAGGTCAGTAAGCACAAACAGAATTAATACATAACGGGCACCGGATTATAAGGCACACTGTCGATTTTTGAGAAAATTACAGGATTTTAAGTGCACCTTATAGTCTGAAAAATACGGTAGAATCAGTAGGATGGCCCACACTGCACCAATTGGGGGTGTTCTAGATGTATGTTTAGGACAGAATGTACAGCGGTTACCATAGTGACACACTATGAAACATCTCCATGAAGACAAGTACCGTATTTTTCGGACTATAAGACGCAGTGATGTTGAATTCTCTCATCTATTTTCGTACATAAGATGCACCGGATTATAAGGCGCATTAAGCAAAACAAACGGACGACACTTGAGACTGATTCTTTAGCCCAGGCGTCTTCGATCCATTGGCAGATTGTGATGTAATTCGCCCGGCGTTGCCTCCCTGTCTTGGTGAATGTGTATTATGAATGTGAATGTCGGTGGATAATTTAAGTTTGGATTTTTATTTCCTACGAGGACGACTCAAATATACATTGAGTAATAATGTGTTTAATGCAGTTTTGCACATTTGTTTACATTTTACAGAAACGAAACTTAAAACCACATAGTCCATTTGCATAAACTATAAGCGCTGAAAAAACAGCTCGATCCTTGTGCGCTGATGCGGTTCAGCTTCTGTCGGACTCCGCGAGGCTCCTGACTACAGTAGCCGTAATGCTCCGACAATCCATCAAGCGGTGCGGCTTCGTAGTTTACCGAAGTCGTACTAAAACATTTTGACAGATTTTTGAGCGCTGTGTTTCACATAAAATCAGTCTGAGGTCAGTAAGCACAACCAGAATTAATCCTTAAGGCGCATGGTCGAGAATTTTTAATTTTGGAGAAAATTAAAGGATTTAAAGTTCGCCTTATAGTCTGAAAAATACAGTAGAATCAGTAGAAAGGCCCACACTGCACCAACTGGGGGTGTTCTACCTGTATGTTTAGAACAGAATGTTCAGCGGTTACCATAGTGACACAATGCACACATTAGCAAAAACTGCCAAAAAATTTTAAGATTCTCTGAAAACTCAAGAAAAAGAGACAAAAGGTTTCATGGTCTTGATTAGGAGTTTGAGTGACTAATTGAAAAACCATTGTCTAACAGTAGCTATCTTGTGACTGTAATGTTACTAGAGAGAGACTTGTGTCACAGCACAAATCATCTCACCTGTTCAGCTCTTTCTGGTCAAATTGTGTTAAACTAAAGCTCTGATCAAAGTCTAACACCTTCAGATAGACCTTGGAACCTTCATTTACTATCACAGCCCCAGGGAACGTTGATGACAAAGTATCAATAAAGAGCTGGAGAACACCTTCACTTCACTTCACATCAGTGCAGCTGCAGAGAGGTATTTGTGAGCTTAAAAATCTATTCTGTACCTTGTTCAATTTATCTTGTGGCACCATGGAGCTGTGCGGCCGAGCCCTCTGCACATCACAGAGGCCGAGTTCATCACAAACTCCCACAAACCCACACAAATGTCAGAGCATCTATTAGCAGAAACAACACATGTCAGAGATGGCAGCTGGGGCTTCACTGAGACGAGGTAAACACACAAAAATCTGAAGAGAGATTTAAAAGACAAAGAAAGCAAAAAGACAATTTAAGACACACAAACTGATTAGTGGATCTGGGCTGTTGAAGGTGCATTGTGCAACTTTTCTGGTGGAGGATCCGTCACATGCATTGTTTATTGTTTTGTCTGGAATGTTTCACACTATGGCATTAAACCTTTCTATCTTCATGGAGACCAAATCAAACCAAGTTACAGGTCAGATTTGTGGAGAGGTGACCCCGCTCACTGTCAGAATGCCTTTTTTTGTAGGTATTTTTGAGCTACATAACTATAAATTTGAATACTTGTGAGGCTGAGCTATTTAATGTCACACTGCAGAACATTCCATGCAGACCACTGACGTATCCATAGAAACAAGCAGGCAAGGGACCCTCATCCAAAAAGTGACATAGTGCACCTTTAAAAGGGACCATAATTTCTGATCAGTGTTAAAATGTTGTTTCCTCATCAAAAACATATCTGGAGTTGTGTTTTTTTTTTCAACTAGGGCATGACTAGTCGACTACTGTATTTTCCGCACCATTAGGCGCTCTGGATTATAAGGCGCACTGTCATTAAATGGTCTATTTTCAAAGTTTTTTTCACATATAAACCGCTCCGGACTTTAAACAAAACACAACAGTTGGATGGGTCAGTGGTTTTGTTTGTTTGTGGCGTTCACGGTGACTCTGGGCTTTGTTCAGTTGTGGCGTGTAGGGAGGGTGCTGTCTGGGACCAACGGATTGTCGGCGCATTCGCAGTGACTCAGTTGTTCAGTTGTGTCTAGAAGTGGCACATTGCACTCGCTTTTTCAGGTTAGTTCCTCGGTTCCATTGGAGTGATGAGTGTGGCTGTGGGTGTTTTTCGCTGTGCGGTCGCGGTCTGCTCCGTGTGTGTTTGCGTGCGCTGTGGGTGGTGCGGCTTTGTAATTTACTGAAGTCGTGCTGGGACACCCGAGTGGATTCGTGTATAGGGCGCTCTGGATTGCGGGGCGCACGGTCTTTTTTGATAGGGTTGGAGGCTTAAGAGCGCGTCTAATAGCCTGGAAAATACGATAATTGAGCATTAAAAATCTCGATCATTTTTAATTGATAAACCGAATGTAGGTTGCTGTGCTTAGTTTAGTGTAAGGAGACAGCACAAACACTGGAGTTGCGGCCTCACAGTCCCATGTTTGTGCTCTGGCTCTTCCTTGGAGACACTGTACCACTCACACTGACTGTGTTTACAGCACATCAGTGTTCTGGGTATGATCTGGTTTTTGAGCATCTCAGTTTCGTCATGGTGCATTTAAATGCAGTATCTTGGTTACTGCAACATAAAGTTGAGTGCACATGTGTCCAAAAGACATCATCACAACAGGAGCCAAAATAAATAAAGTGACCAACATAAATAAACTGACTGAAATGAAGAGCTGCGCTAAACCTGCACACGTCTGATCTCTGAAAACATGAACCATTTCCAACACGACACACACACAAAACAGACTCACCACCATCATCATCATCATCATCATCATCATCATCATCATCATCATCATCACCATCATCAACATCATCATCATCATCCTCTGTCACAGAAAGAACACTCATATTCCACTGAGTCGTGTCTTTTAGTCTGACAGAAACTGAACTGCATCAGCGCACAAGGAAAGGGCTGTTTATTTTTCAGTGCTTATAGTTTATGCAAATGATATGGTTTTAAGTTTTGTTTCTGTAAAATGTAAACAAATGTGTCAAAGCTGCATTTAACACATTATAATTTCAAACAGGCTTATGTGGCTCTACAGTGGTTATAGTTTATATGTTGTAAAGTTGAGTTTATTTATGAAGATTAGTAATAATAATAATAATAATGATGATAATTTTAATATAAAAATGTTAATGATTAATCGAAAATCAATCGTTATTTCTCCCGACGATCGATTAAGAAAATTTAATTGAATGCCCATCCCTAGTTTCAACACACGAATCCTGCATATTTAGGCTGTTCCACCTTGTGATGTCATGTGGTAATATACATGCTCCATACTCCATACACCTTCATTAGAGTCATTTGGATCATTTCAGCCCTGGAATTGCCAAAGTTGACTTCCCACAAGCTCTTCTTTACGCTTTCTACCAGAGATTTTTGTGTTTTGTTGTTTTTTTGAGTGTGGAGTTACTGGAACTGGCCCGTCTTGCCACTGGGGAGGCCCAGAGCAAGGCTAAGCTGAAGGCTAGAGCTCCTGATCGTAGCCTTTGTTTACTTATTCAATAAAAAGTAAAAAAAAAAAAAAAAAAGTTTGTGTTTCCTCAATCTGTTCTCCAAATTCTACTTCCAACTTCCTTAAAAGAAGATCATTTTACCATTGGCAAAAATGTAGTGAAAAAGAATGGAAAAAAAAAAATAAATAAATTTGTGGGAATAAAATGAAATAAAATAAACAATAATTATTAAAAGTGCATTCTGTAACTTTTTTCTGGTGGAGGATCTGTCAGATGCTTTACTCCATGGTGATATTGCTTTGACTGGAATGTCTCACAGTATGGCATTAAACCTTTCTATCTTCATGGAGGCTAAACCAGACCAAGGTATAGATCAGATCTGTGGAGTGGCAACCCTTCTCATAATTATAATTTGATTATTTTGAGCTATAAAACCACCTGTAATCAGTGATGCTACTAATGTGCTACTTAGCAACGCGTTAGTGTAGTCCGACTACTTTTTTCAGTAACGAGTCGTCTAACGCAGTTCTATTCCCAAACCAGTCGGCAGATTTAAGTTACTTATCTAATACACTGTGCGTTACTATTTTTGCATTTCAGGGTGACGTAGGTTATCTATTTATTTAAATTTTTTGGCGACATGGGTTATGTGACCCCAAAGATCGTATAAATCGTCTCTGGTGACACTCTTTCAATGATGTTACATCATCTCCGCTCCTCCACGAGTCAGATGTAAACAGTGGAGGGAGAGAGGTTACGCCTTTTGCAGCTGGAAATACAAACATTATTTAGATTTTATTTCAGCAAAGGATGGCAACATAAAGGTTCGTTGTACACTCTGTGCTGGCGACAAAGTGTCGTCTGCCTTCAAGAATACAACATCAAACCTAAAGAAACATCTAGAGACACAGCATGGTCATTTTTGATGTTCTGGGTAAAATCCATGTCAATAAAGTGAGTATTGGCAAAACTAGTAGTCATTTTTATATTATGTGGGATCAGCCGCTTCTGAAAGTAACTAATAAAGTAACTTGTAATCTAACTTAGTTACTTTTAAAAGCTAAGTAGTCAGTAACTTAACTACGTTCAGACTGCAGGGCTTAACGCTCAATTCAGATTTTTTTGTGAAATCCGATGTTTTTGCGACGTCGTTCACATTTCCAATTAAATGCGACTTGTATGTGACTCCAGTGTGAACATTAAATGGCCCAAAAGTGTCCCACGTGTGCACTGGAGACACGACGACACAACCGTGTTTACGGAAGTTGTCCAAACATGGACGCGAGCATTGAACACCTGGTGATTTTAAAGTTCCTCTCGTACCGGAGCCAGAACATGAACAACTTATTTGTTTTAAGGAGGAGATTGAGAAGGAGAAGGACGAGGTTTTTGAGTCCAGATTTACACCCCCGTACGCGCTTTGAGGTCAGAGGGTCAGCTCCTAAAACCAGACTTAAAACGAGGGCCAGGACCTTCTCTGTGGCCGACCCCAAACTCTAGAACATGTATGTATGAACAGCCCCCACAGTGGAGAGTTTTAAGTCTTGTCTTAAGGCCCACTTTTATTCTCTGACTTTCAATACTGCATAAGTTAGGGTTAGGCTTAGGGTTAGGGTTAGTTGTGTGGTCCTCTGTGTCTTTTATTTATTTATTGTTTTTATCTATAATTTTTTTAGTACTGCTTTTTATTATTATTATTCATTTTATTATTTTTGTTCATTGATTGTATTATTATTATTATTTATGGATTCTATTAGTTTCTTCATGGTGGAAACATCATTCTGCTGATTTTTTTTAAAGTAAAATATTTTATATTGCTATGTGAAGCACTTAGGAAACTGTCTTGTTTATAAAATGTACTCTAGAAATAAAGTTGGATTGGATTGGGTGACTGGGTCTATGTCTCCTGCTTTGACTCTCACTCACCTTCAAGTGGAACTGAAGATGAACAGATACTTGTAAAAATGTTGTTAGCTGAAAGTGTGGAAGTGGAGGTGAAATTATCTGCAGCCCTGTGGTAACTCTGGAAGAGACTGTTCCTTTTGAATTATAATGTGCACTTGGGGAAAAAAGCTAAGCAAAAAACAATCAAATAAAATAAATTCTTATTTGTAAAGTGCTTTTCATACAGAAATGTAACACAGTGTGCTTTATAGTCATTTAAAACAGTCCCGCATGCTCTTTTTCCCACACAAACAAAACAACTTTCACACAATGTAGTTCAGTCTGAATTATCATTAACTAAATTAATGGGAAGCAAAATTGAATTACCCACTGCTCTGTACTTACTTTGTTCTCCAGTTTAATTTTCTTCATTTACTTTTTTGTGGTGCTGCTTCCTAGTGTGACTCTTTGTTGTGACAATCTTTATGGCAAAGCTGGCGCCCACTGGATTCTAACACAGAAGTCAGAGAACTTAAGGGGCCCATCTCATGCAAAATAACTCTTTTCACATTGTATCTTCTGCACATAAACAAGCACAATTTGTGTTTTGGAACATCCATTACACAATAGTTCTGAAATCTTACTGATTTCTTGGAGGCAATCACAGACCAGGAACTATGAAAGACCGACTATTGCTCATCCCCCCGCCCGTCCTGAGAAAGCACAGGCTCCGCCCTCCAAACGTGAAGTAGACTCTGAGTGAGCCGCCCTTCCTCCGCCATCTCAGGGAGGGAGGGGGAGACAGGCGTGCACCCTGATAGCGGCAGGAATAAACTTTTATTCATCATGGTGATACAGCGCGTTCAGCCGCATGTGTTGGACCCAGAATCGGACAAGGACTTTGAGGTGCACGAAGCTCAAGCATCAGCTGAACATTACTGATTGGTTTAAGTATTAAAGGGTTAGTTCAGGTTTTTTGACATGAATCTGTATGTCATCCCCGTGAGCAGTGTCGTGCATCCACACTGACTTACCCCCGAAGGCGTCTGGTGAGCCGAGATACTGGCCGTTTTCGGTGCTGATGAAAGTAGTCCGGCAAGTTGGCTGGGGACAGTATAATAAAGCGTTTTTCTTCTCAAAACAATATGTGTTCAAAAGAGTGATAAAAAACCCGAAATATCCCTTTAATAAACGCTAGTAGATAAACTCGGAGGCGGTGGAGCAGGAGACTGGGGCGGGTGCGAAGCGCTTTCTGCTACGTCAAACGCGTCATTAGTGTAGCTGTCGCGTCATCGTTGTGGCAGCTTTAGTTCGTTGTCACGTAGGAGGGTGGCAGAAATACGCTGCAATTTGTTAAAAAAACGCCAAATCAATCTAAAAAAAACACTTCGGCGACAAATATAAGGCCCACACATCACTTTTAGAAGGTAGAAAGCTCTGAAAAGTTGATTTTGCACGAGATGGGCCCTTTAATTCTTTTATTCAATTGTTTTAGCTGAATATTGTGATATAAAATGTCCAAAATATAACAGAATGATCCACCGGTGTCACAGATTATGTCTTTCAGGCCATACCGTGCCACGTTATTTCATACAGTATGCGCTCTCTATGTCTCCAAGGAAGAAATGATCCACTCTGAAGTCTTGTGCGGAATTGCCTCTTGTTCATTTCCATACTGATAGACTGAAGTAGCCACATTTGAGCCTCGCCGAGAAGACAAAGAAACAATCGTGTGTTTCGCTCTCTCTCCCACACATTTAAAGACTTGTCTAAATGGAAAAGGTGTCACAAAAGAATCCAATACACGACATGACAAAAATTATTATCCTGGGGTCTATTCTTCTGTGGTAATGGGGAAGAAGCAGGTCACTGTACTTCATGTTTTGATTGTGGGGTTTATGTGTTTGAATTTGGTATGATGTTTATGGACTCGTCGTGGACTGGATTTAAAATTGGTTTTGGTCCGATAGTTTGTGAGCTTTTAGTCGTGCTGAAATGTTGTTACTTCACCCGGAGTTGTTTTGTTTCATTCACACAAAGCTGTATTATTAGTCTGTCTACATCTCCAAAGCTGAATGCTGAATGCTCTGGTGCTCAAATTTTGTCAAATTTTGCTTTTGTCTATGTCTAAACCAGGGCTAAAACAAAACTGAACCAGGACTAAACAAAAACTAAAGAAGGACTAATCCAGGACTAAATAAATACTGAACCAGGACTAAACCAGAACTAAATCAGGACTAAACCAAAATTGAAGCAGGACTAAGGCAGGACTAAACCAGGTCTAAAGCAGGAGTAAATCAGAACTGAACCAGAACAAAACCAGGACCAAACCAGGACCAAGCCAGGACTAAACCAGAACTGAACCAGGAATAAACCAAAACTGAACCAGGATTAAACCAGGTCTAAACCAGGACTAAACCAAAACTGAACCAGGATTAAACCAGGTCTAAACCAGGACTAAACCAAAACTTAACCAGCACTAAACCAGGACTAAACCAAAACAGAACCAGGACTAAACCAGAACAGAACCAGGACTAAACCAGGACTAAACCAGGTCTAAACCAGGACAAAACCAAAACTGAACCAGCACTAAACCAGGACTAAACCAGAACAGAACCAGGACTAAACCAGATCTAAATTAGGACTGAACCATGAATAATCTTGGACTTGAGAGGGAGAGAACCTCGAGTCCATGAAGTCCAGTGTCCGCAAAGCTCAATCTGGTGCTGGTCCTTTCACCTGCGTACAGACACTCAGTCCTGGTTCAGTTCTGGTTTAGTCCTGGTTTAGTCCTGGTCCCTCATGTCTCAGGTCACTATAGAACAGTGCTCAAAATGCTCTGCTCCACCTTGTGTCATGAAGTGGCCTTTTCTGTTTTTTGTTCAGTAGAGTTCGACAATTCCGGGACTGAAATTATCCAAGTGATTCTAGTGAAGATGTATGGAGTTTAAAAACACGGTGGAGCACTTCCTGTATTACCACACGACTCCAAGTATGTCTGTGATGATATTGTAACATCATTCTGAGATTTCACTAATTTAAGTTTAAGTTTTTTTTATTTATATAGCACTTTTCACAGACATTTGTCACAAAGACACTGAGTGCGTATACATGCACATCAGTAACCCGGTTATTAGCCATATCCCGGTTATGTCAGTATTCGTGTTACTGTGTTTACATGTGCACTGAGAAACCGGGACACTCATATCCGCGTATACATGATCAAATGGAGTATCCCGGTTTCTTGACATAATCTTACAAATGCGCAGGCGCAAAAATTAACTTAAATCAATTTCATAAACCAGGAAAAATACAAACCGTGAGCTCCTTTAGCATAAGAAGCTAAGGAGCTACGAGATCTTCCCACAATCCACTGTGCAGATTCTTCATTAAAATCTTCTGCATAAATAAACTCAACTTTACAACATATAAACCATAAACACTATAGAGCTACTTCAGCCCGTTTGATAAAATAATTCAGCTGTGATCACATTTGTTTACGTTTTACAGAAACGAAACTTAAGACCGTTTGGCTAATTAGCATAAACTGTTAGCGGCGATAAAAACAACTCGCTCCTTGCGCCGCTGATGTGATCAGTTTCTTTTGGACTAAATGACACGACTCTGTGGATTATGTGTGTTATTTCTGTGACAGAAGAGGTGCTAATGATGGTAAGTGTGTTCTGTGCATATAGAGTATAGGAGATAGTTCATGTTTTAGCTTTTCAGCGATCACACGAGTGCAGGTCGTACGAGTGCAGATTGTACGTGTGCAGGTTTAGCGCAGCTCTTAATTTTACAGTCATTTCACTCGTTTGGTCACTTTATTTATGTTGGTCAATTTATTTATGTGACTACTGTTGTGGTGAAAGGCTGGAAAGTGTCTTTTGGACGCATGCGCACTCAACTTTATGTTGCAGTAACCGGGGTACTGCGTATACATGCCACAAGTATCCCGGTTACTATCGGAATAAACCAGCTACAGTAACCCGGTTTCTAATAACCGGGATACTGAAACCGGGTTACTGCGTATACATGCACCATCAAGAAACCGGGATACTCAAAAAACCCGATCATAACCGGGTTATTGATGTGCATGTGTACGCACTCACTTTTGACAATTTTGCTTAAAGTAACTAAAGCAGGAGAAAAGTTGAAGGGGTTGAACCAGTGTCTCTCTGGTTTTCGTGCAAGACTTGACAAACTACACCATCATCATCCATTCAGTATGTTTTGGAAAGTGTCCTATACCAACATTTCTATACTCACAAACACTTAGAGGCATTTGAGACTAATATATTTTGAGTTTTAAGATGTTTTGTTTTTTCATAAATATATGTATACTTCCATGAACTGTTGACCTAAACAGCAGTGTTCTCGCTGCACCTCTGGGGTCCCACCTGCGTGCACCCACCTGCCGAGGACGTGGGCGCAGCGATATTTTTGTAGAGGGAGACATTAACACGCTATGACAACCGCTGTGTGCTTTTCTGCCGTTTCTGTTTTGTTCCCTGCGCTGTTTCCTTTATGAATAATCTGTATAGGGCCGTTTGACGAAATATTGAATAAAGAGGCATGTAAAATCAACTTCAGATGACTTTAACTTTATTAAACATTTTATTCCTGATTGTTCTGCATTCAAGCTTGAGTGCTGCTATAATTTCTGTTTTCCCCTGTATCCTCCCTTTACCCTGAACTATATACATTTACATACATACATTTGAATAGGGACGGACAGTGTATTGGTTTAATTGGTGAACATGATGCAGAATCGTGTTGTCAACATTAACACCGTTTATAATCACCTACAGAACTTAAATCATAAACTACAACACATGAACCAGGACTAAACCAGGACTGAACCAGGTCTAAACCAGGAGAAAACCATGTCTGAACCAGGATTAAACCAGGACTAAATCATGTCTGAACCAGGACTAAACCAGAACTGAATCAGGACTAAACCAGGAGAAAACCATGTCTGAACCAGGACTAAACCAGGACTAAACAAGGAGAAAATCACGTCTGAACAAGGATTAAACCAGGATTAAACCAGGACTAAAGCAGAACTGAACCAGGATTAAACCAGGACTAAACCAGGACTAAACAAGGAGAAAATCACGTCTGAACAAGGATTAAACCAGGATTAAACCAGGACTAAAGCAGAACTGAACAAGGATTAAACCAGGATTAAACCAGGACTAAACCAGGACTGAGCCAGAACTGAACCAGGACTAAATCAAGACCAAACCAGGACTAAACCAGGGCTGAACCAGAACTGAACCAGGACTAAATCAAGACCAAACCAGGACTAAACCAAGACTAAACCAGGACTGAACCAGGACTAATCTTGGACTAATCTTGGAGAAAGAACCCCAAACCCGCAGAGCAGGGTGTCCGCAAAGCGCAATCTGGTGACGAATGCACTTAGTCCCGTGGGGTGCGGAGCTCTGCGCCGGTCCTTTTTCCTGTGGTCACCCAACGGTCTACGCAGGCACACCTCCGGGCCCGTCCCAAAACTCAGTCCTGGTTCAGTTCTGATTTAGTCCTGGTTTTGTCCTGGTCCCTCATGTCTCTGTCACTATAGGACAGTACTGCAGATATCATGAGCCCATGCAGGTTGTTTTCACCATTGCCAATAGCTCCGGTTTGACATTTAAATTGAAGGCCATTTTATATTTGTTTATATTTATTATTTACATCTCATGTTGGGAAAAGTGGGTGGACAGCATACCCCCACGTAAATATTTGTATTGGCAAGTATCGGTCAACACAGCAGCAGGACAAATATCGGCCCATCCTTTTCAATAGTCCCATTTCTTTTACTTTGACTTGTTCTATAACTATTTGAAACCATAATTTTAATTCAACAGCCCAAGCGCCTCTCAAATAGGCCAGTGTGTTTGTTCTCCGTGGCTGTCAGTCCTGACAACCAGCAAATATTACGCCTAATATGTTTTAAGATAGTAGCAAAGGATAAATTAAATTCTGTTTTTGATCAAATACTTTTCGCAGCTCATCCAAGCTGCTTCTTCAAATCAGTCCAATTCACTTTATTTATATAACACATTTCACAAACAGTTTCCAAAGTGCTGCACAAATACATACTAATAACAACAATAATAATATAATGATAAAATAAACACTCAGATTTAATCATATTAGTCTTAAAACAATAAAACCAGTAAAATAACATAAGAGCAAAACCATAGAATAGAAATAAATAAATAAAACCAATAAAATACATTAAAAATAAATAAATAAATAACAGTATAAATGTGGGGGGACGTGGGGGGGCAGAGCGTTCCAGAGCTTAGGGCCGACCACAGAGAATACCCGGTCCCCTCTGGTTTTAAGTCTCACCTCGTTACCCTGATCTGGAGCTGGACCTCGGACCTCAAAGCATTTGTGGGGGTGTAAATTTGGAGATGGTCTGTTACGACCCAGCTCGTTTGGGGTGAGGGAAGTAACAAGAATAAAACCAAGATGTAAAATGGAATAAATTAAGTAATGTTTAATTAACAGGAATGTAAAGGTAAATTAACAAAACACTAAAAATATACAGAAAACAACCTAAACTAAGAAACAGAATTAACAGAGTTTTGTGCCAGAAAAGGGGTCACGCAGGCTTACACAAAAACGAGTGGTAAAACTTAGGGACACACACTAAACTAAAACACAAGTTCCCCAAATTAAACCACATAAGCCCACAAACAGAATCGAGTGACCAAATCAAAAAAGGCACAAAACAGAACTAGACTAACACACAAACACAAAACCAAAATGGCAGACTGGCCACCAAGGCCAGCAGCCCCAAACAGGTGCTGGCAATCTCCTTAAATAGGGGGAGGTGGCTGCAGGTGAGGTGGGCGTCGACTTGCCCCACCAATCACAGACCAGGACTCCTGCAGCAGGAATTAGGAGAACTTCGCAAAAATCACACAGCAAATTAAACCTAAGGCCTGGGGCCGTAACACGGTCCGATATATAAGATCTGGTCAGATTGCTGGTGGATGCTGTCTTCTATCTGCCTGAAGGGAGGAGGTAACTACACTTCAGGATAGTCTGAAAGCTCTAGAAAAAAATTTAAATGGATTTAAACAACACACTTTCACGAACCTGTGATCAGTACAAATGTTCATGATCCTGTTTAGGTGTTTGATGAAAAAAAGATTAAAGTGTGCACTGGAAAAAAAATTATATCTAGGTAAGTTAAAATGGTTTAAATTAAGAACATTTTACTTTACTTTCTGAGTAGATTCGACTTGACAAGTAAAATGATCTACCAATGGAAAAAGTGTATTTTTCTTAATTCAAGCAACATTACATTTTGTTTCTTATTTTACGTGGGAAAAGTCGTTTCTTATTTTAAGTGCAGCAAGATGTGTTTTCATATCTTAAGTACAAAAAGTCTTGTTCCAGTGGCAGATAATTTTCCTTGTCAAGTGAAATGTACTCAAATCATGATAAAACTTTCATAATTCAAGTCATCGTAACTTGACTACCGTATTTTTCAGACTATAAGTTGCAAATATTTTCATGGTTTGGGTGGTCCTGCGACTTATACTCCGGGGTGACTTATATATAAATTTTCACACTGACAGCCGCGAGAGGCTCTAGGCTTGTGTGTCAGTATCTGCTGCTCCTGTACCACTGTCACTTTGCACTCTACTGTGCATGCCTCCTGTAGAAATAGCCGCTGTCTCGCTGCAAATAGTGCAGAGTGAAAGTTTGGAGTGAGCGAGAAACTTGTGAGGGACTGGTGGAAAGTGGGGATGGAGAACACAGCTTCACAGCAACCAGGCGGGTGCACCATGCAACTTTCCTGGAAGTCACTGGATAAATCGACAAAGCCTGAACTTCAATGACAATTTTAAACCATTCTGTCGGGATTCAGAAAGACCGAAATAATTCTAACTGGAACTGATGCTGAGTCTGACGACAGCTACACAGAAGAGGAAGCGGCGCTCTGTTTACATCATGGATCTACGGTTTATCTTCGAAGGTCGCGCAGAAGTGACACAGAGGATGAATAATGCAGTGGATTTAGTGATTTGGAGTGAGATTGTGAGTTTGGTAAATTTATGTTATGTTGTTTATGCTATAATAATCTGAAGAACTGTTAATATGCTACGTTAACACATATTCTGTTGTTATTACTGTAACTTTCCTTTCAAGATGAAACGTCGGTTCCTGGTCTCTGATTTTACAAAACATATTTCCCCAAAAAGTGCGACTTATAGTTCAGTACGACTTATGCATGTTTTTTTCTTCTTCATTGCACATTTTTTGGCTGGTGCGACTTGTACTCCGGACAACATACGGTAGATTCGTTTGTTGCAGTGTGCACCTCAAATTATGAAACGAGTAAAAATGCTAATAACTAATAGCTTTAAACTTCTACAAGTATTTGAAACTTTAGATGGAATTCAGCTAACCCCAAGTGGCACTCATATAGCCCAGTGTATTTGCTCTTCGTGACTGTCGGCCTTAACAACCAGCTCCGATTGTATGTACAGCCAATTCTGTTCTATGTGTTTGCCTGCTGTGAGGAATAAAGGCAGTTGTGGAGAATAGCCTTGGCTTGAACCTAACTGCTGTAAGTCTCAGTGTGATGGCAGCAGTTAAAAAGCGAAAATCAAACGTATTTCACATCCCATTTTAGCGCACATAAACTTCCACATCAGAAAACTGTGGTGCCCAGTGGGAGCAGATTAAGAAAATAACACAGAGTGCATGCAAAGCAGTAGGCTTATGCAGGTGGTGGTGAAAACGGGGGTTGAACGGCAAAAAAAGTGATTCAAGAATGTGCAAATCACTCCAAATACAACTTCGAGAGGGTAAATGGTGAGGTAATCAACTACAACATGGCTAAAAGCTTGATTTTTGCATAATAAGTCTGGAAGGGACAGACTGGTGACTTTCTCTGTCGCTTTCCTCAGGGTGAATACCTCTGAATCTATCTCACTCTGGGAGGTACTTTATGCAAATGTTCTTGTGAACACGGAGCGGAAAAACAGACAGGTACAATCTACTTAAAGTATATTTGAATAGTCCTCGTTTAAGAGCGCAGTACACCTCAATATCATCCACAATAACAAAGATCAGAAACATCATGCATTATCTTGGTCTTAGAAGCCAAAATATCAACAACACCAGGGGCCTCACTTTCGCTTCAGAATTGGTGGGGATGGGATATTCCAGAAAATTTTGAAAAATGGGAGATCATATGAGATTTCCTTTATTCTTGTGAGTTTTTGATGCACTTTGCATTTGTACAGACACTTTGAAAGCAAGATCCCATTTTAGTAGCCAGGCTGGCGCCACCTAGTGCCTCCGCTCAATTTCATTTCTCTCCAACGACTAGGTCAGTAACATGAGATGGTCTCAGGTTGTTTGGGGACATTTCCAGCAAGTTTTGAGCAATTTCAGAATTTGGTCAAATTTTAGTTGAAACGACAGGGCCAAAAACTAACAAAAAACATTTTTTTGTGTGTGTGTGTGTGCCATGTCAGGTTTTGGCCCTACACTGCCTTCATGTGACAAAAAAATTGTCTAATATTTTCATCTCGGGTGGTCTGTGGTTGTTTGGAGACGTTTCCAGCAAGTTTTGAGCAATTTCAAAAAGGACTGCACTGCTTGTGTCCATGGTGCTCTTATTGTTTTACCTGAAATGTTCCATGGTATGGCATTAAACACATCCATCCAGCATGTTTTCATTACGGGTGTTTCTATTGCTCAAAAATACAATAATTCCTTCTGTGAACAGGGGTGCCTCTCCACAGATAATAGTGTAGCTTAATGCTGTAACCTGGATGTCTCCCTGGTTATAGACAGGTTTAATCTATACTGTGGAACATTGTAAACAAAGCAATAACATTTCCATGGAGACAAGCAGGTGACAGACCGTCCTCTAGAAATACGCAGTGCATCTTTAAAGCCCCTATAGACATGAACCGTGAAAGAAAAAGCATTTCAGCAGCCATTTAGTGAGAGAGTTTTCACCCTAACATATTGGGTCCGATCTTGGCCCCAGTTTTAGTGCTTAGCGCAAGTGTGGGGAGTGGAGTTCTAAACAGGAGGTGTGTCTGAACATGAGGTGGAGTGGAGCAGACTGAGGGCGTGGTGGGCGTTCAGTGATCAGTGTACAGATCTGGATCTGTACAAAAGCTGCTCATTCACATGAGGCCGTTTACAGCGATGTCCTTCTTACTCTGTCTGTGTTCTAATGCTGCAATGTCGATTTATTCACATTCTCATGGCCAGACTCTGACAGGGATCAGTGCACGCATTCACTGAGATCGGGGCTGTGACAGCAGAGCAGAAGCACGTATCATATCTGTGCACAAAGCGGTAACATCAGAAACATTTATGATAATAAACGTATTCCACTATCTGATCCACCTGTGTGGGATCAAATGCAGTGAACCTGAGAGACAAGAATGTGAGCGGTCAGCGGTAGCAGCAGTGAACACTCGTACCTGATGGTACGAGTGTTCACTCACTCACTCACTCAGGTGAGTCTGTGGTTGCGGATTGCTGGGACAGACGGGAGTGAGTGCGAGAAAGCAGTGGATCTGCTGTGGGATGGGGAGCGCATGAGACAGACACCAGTCTTAAACAAATACAGAAAAAACTATAAAAGGTTGATGTGTGCACATGTGGATGGGCTTACAACCGTGTGCGTGCATAAGAGGGGCGCACGTGTGCGCGGAGTGTTCCGAACACAAACCCAGTCAGTTCTGTCATGGCCCATACAAAAGTCTATATTCCTTGTGCCTCTGCTGGCTCCAGAGTTGTTTTATAGTACACATATATAACTTTTTCCCACACTCTGCTTTACTGTCTGATAATGAGGTAAAGACTGCAGACTTTACCCACACTGGCAGTGCTTTTAAATGCCACAGCGGTCACAGATTGGTTCAGAAGCCGTCACCATATATGTGTTTGTACCATCCCACTCCAGTCTCCAGCAGCAAAGTACAATTACACCATGCACCTTTAAAAATTTTACAGATTTATTTCTATACTCTCAGAATAAGCATGAATACAAAAATACAACTCTAGTATTGTTTTTGATAAAAGAAACATTATAACATGGCTTAAAGCTGAACAAAGTCAGGTTTATATATTGGCTCATATATACAGATGCTGCAGTCTGCAGGTGAACACAAAATCCTGCTGTGAGCAAAGAAATAACCACTCTGAAAATATGTTCCAAGATGAAAATAATTTTGTACTAATTCTGGCCTAAATCTTTTATTAAATTTGTCTACCTGAAAGCCAGCAGGCAGCACATTCCACAGTGAGTTTTACTAGTGTAATTATATCTTGCTTGGAGCACAGGAGCTCAAATACACTCTGCTGTAATATGCTACTGGGAATAAAATATTACCACATAAAATTAGTAATGTGAGGCAAATTCAGACATTTCATCCATCAGCTCTGACATCATATAAGTAGATTTGTGGCCGTGTTGTGAACATTCTAAAGTCTGTAAAGGTCCTGTATGACATAAAATGGACTCTTGTGAGATTTAAGCCATATTAGAATCTTGTTATCTCCTCAAAAACATACATGGAGTTGTATTTTGTTTCATTCACACATGTTTGAGTAATTCTGCATTATTAGTCTGCCTAAATCCGTGTATCATTCATTCATTTGTTTTTCAAAATAAAACCAAAAATAAGCAAACGAAAAAACTACATATGGACTGATCCAGGACTAAAGCAGGACTAAAACAGGACTAAACCAGGACTAAGTGTTGGGACGGGCCCAGAGGTGCACTTCCGTAGACTGTCAGGTGATCAGGACTGAGACCAGAACCAGAGCGGGAGCAGACCAGGACCAGGACTGGGACTGAGACCAGGACTGAGACCGGGACCAGACCAGGACCAGGACCAGGACTGAGCCTGGGACCAGACCAGGACCAAACCAAGAATGAGACCAGGACTGAGAATGGGATTGAGACCAAGATTGAGACTGGGACCAGACAAGGACCAGGACCAGGACTGAGCCCGTGACCAGACCAGGACCAAACCAGGAATGAGACCGGGATTGAGATTGGGACCAGACTGGGACCAGGACTGAGACCAAGACTGAGACCGGAACCAGACCAGGACCAAACCAGGAATGAGACTGGGACTGAGAATGGGACTGAGACCAAGACTGAGACCAAGACTGAGACCGGGACCAGACAAGGACCAGGACTGAGACCAAGACTGAGACCGGGACCAGACAAGGACCAGGACTGAGACCAAGACTGAGACCGGAACCAGACCAGGACCAAACCAGGAATGAGACCATGATTGAGATTGGGACCAGACGTGGACTGAGACCAAGACTGAGCTCGGGACCAGACCAGAACAGAGACCAGGACTGAGACTGGGACTGAGACCGGGCCCAGACTGTGACTGAGACCAGGACCAGACCGGGAAACACAGAAACGAGAAACGAATTGTTATCCGTTTGTTCATTTGGATTTTGGAGACAAATAATAAAGAAAATTGTTGTTTTTTTTCATTTTCTTATTTTTGATTTTAATTTGAAAAACAAATGAACAAATGCGGACATGAATTTTTATCTACATCTCTAAAATTCAAAATGCTGTTCCAAATTGTGATGTCATGAAGTGGTAGTGGTGCCTTTTATGTTTTGTTCTGTAGAGATTGGGAATTCCAGGGCTGAAAACATCCATCTGATTCTAATGAAGCTGTACAGAGTTTAAAAACACAGCAGAGCACTTCCTGTATTACGACATGACATCACAAGGTGGATCAGAGGGTTTTTGGTTTAAGAGACGAACATAGACCAAAAAATTGTGTAATATGAGCCCTTTAACTCATTGTAATTTCCAAGGCAGAACATTTTATTAATTATTTTTACATTTATGGAGACATACAAAATACCCATTATTTCCAGTAGACATATAGAATATTCTCGGAAGCCCATCTCTTCTCATAATAGTTTTCCATTTCTTTGTGAAAATGCATTAGTCTGAGTGGAACTTCAAACACACAGGGTGGAGGAGCCTGGAGCCCTGTTGGCGTTGGCGTTTTTTGCAGAATTTGGCTGTTTGCTCCACGGGCAAAAAGCAAAACTATTTGTTGCTACAATCCTGATGTCAAATGTTCTATCCAGTGGTGGAAGAAGAACTCATTACTTAAGTATTTTTGCTCATGTATCTGAACTGAAAAATCTACTCAAGTAAAAGTATTAAAGTACCTGTTTAAAAATATACTTAATGAGTAAAAAGTAAAAGTATCTCATGGCTTTGAGATCTAATAAAGCTTCAAATGTAGTGAGTTTGATAAGGACTTGTGCTGAATTTGTTCAGTAGAAAGAATTGTTTTTGTTTGTATATTTTTGTTTGCTCAAACTACAAATGTGTTAAAAAATACAGGACAAATACCTGCTCTCAAATGTAGTGAAATAAAAGTAAAAAGTATCCATTTTAAGTTCTACTTAAAGGCTGTATAGAGGATTTTTTCAGGGAAGAAAAATACAGCGACAGTCCTTTGTCAAATGTTGTGCTTGTGTGACTCCACCTTCCTCCTCCACAGCTCCTCAGTAGAAACATCTCCTCCTCCCGCCTCTTTACTCTAGAAATCACACTTGTTTACATCCAGTGCACGTTCAGAATCACTGTTGAAATAATTTAACAACCGACGCGTCAGTTTTTAGACCCTTCGTCTGCTTCAGTCGCACCGTCGCTGGAAGGAATCTCCAAGAATCACCTCAGTTTGTCTTCGCTCCTTTTCTCCTTCTCTTCTTCTTTCAGCGACCTCAAAAACGGACTTTCTTTTGTGGCGAACTGGTCGTGGATTCTCGTCCGCCGTCGCGACAAACTTTGTGCGAACTGCGAGGAAGCGACAGTTTGAAAAAGCCTCTAAGAACCGCTGCATAAACCACGTCATCCCCGCGCGCCGAGAGTCAGTTACACTAGAAATGTAAGGAGTTTGATTGACAACCTCCAGCCAATAGATAAAGAGGGAGCCTCGTTATCTATTGGCTGATGTTTGTCTGGACTCACTACGTCCACAGTTGATAGATTTTCATTCTTTTTTTTTTGGTCATCATAATTCCAAGGCTGCTGCGTCTCTGTAATGTTATTTTAAACTTTCAATGACAAGTTGAACCTAAAAAAAAAATCCTCTATACAACCTTTAAGTGAAGTACAGATACCTACATTTTTTACTTATATACAAAACTTGACTACTCCACATACAAATACATGATGTAGAAAGGGCAAGGGCGTAGGTTTGCATAGGGACAGTGGGGACAGGACAAAATAGTCCCTACCAATATTTGCCATTTTATTTTAATAAACAAAAATATAAATGTATTTCGATATTTTTCTGAACTCATTAGTATTAAATTAACACGTTTTAGTTCACATTTGGTTTATTAGACGTTCTGAGATGTATTCAGTGATATGACGACAGGGTTACTCCTGCCACTATTTCATTGGCTGTAACAGAGTGATGTCATTAGTGGTGCCAGGAGTCTAAACTGGGGAAGCGGCAGGACATGGCCAGCACTTGACGATGGCGGCTTGAGCAGGCGTGAGTGAAGACGCTGCACCAAACGTTGAAAAACACTTCAAAAGGAACTTCATCTTCAATTAAAATTGCCTTATAATGAGTCACAACAGAAAAAGAGTGACTACTGACAATATTCCATGGAAAAATGTACAGACATTCATCGCTGTTATCCACTAAATAATCATCTTAGAAGGGCAATGGACACAAACTGTACATTTTGCCAACTGAAAAAGGAAATGGAAGTATGCAAGTAAGTGGGTGGAGATAGGTCCATATTACAAAAAATTGACTCTTGTGAGCTTTAAGTCATGTTATAATGTTGCTACTTCCTCAAAAACAGACCTGGAGTTGTGTTGTTTCATTCACACATGTTTGAGTGACTCTTTATTATTCGTCTGTCTACATCTCCAAATCTCAAAAGCTCTATTCCACCACATGTATGTCTGCCTAGAATGTTCCACAATATGACATTAAACAGCTCTATATTTATTCAACTACAAGTAGTTTTATAGCTCAGAAATATCTAGCAAAGCAACAACATCTCTATGGAGAAAAGCATTTGACGGACCCTGCTCCAGAAAAGTGCTCAACTTAAACTCAAAGAAAGATCTAAATATGCAGAATTTGTGAGTTAACATGCGAATGAAACAAAACACAACCCCAGGTCTGTTTGTGACAAGGAAACAACATTATAACAGATCAGAAAATGGTGTAATATTCTTTAATATTCTGGACTGAAGTAACTGTAAGTAATGCATGTGTGTATAATGTCCCTTTGTGCATTATGACCATCTGCCTTTTCTCATTTCTTCTTCACACTGGCAGACATTTCCATTCGCCCGGTCACTCCAACCTGCTCCAGCACCACTCTCCTGTTCTCACTCGCCAAAGATCCCATAATACTCACATGTGCATGGCAGCGTCTGAGGCTCTGTGATTTCAAATGTGAAAATGATTCCTACCTGGATCAATGGAAAGACCTGAATATCGACTGCTCGCTTCGTTCATGAACAAAGGAACCGCCATTAGGAGAGTATGGTTTCGAGTGAGCTGTAGATGAAGTTATTGGGTACAAGTGTTAATGTACTTCCAGAGGTGAGGATTTGTTCCCTCAACTCATACCTCCCCATTATATTCTGTTGATGTGATGTGTTATTGCTGATATATATGTGTATTACTATATTTCTGTTTTATATTTACTTGTACAGATACGTTTATAAAATTATGCCTTATTTCTTTGACACCATTCTCTCGTCATTACCATTTATATTTTTCTATATATCTTTGTTAAAGGGACAGTTCGGAATTTTGGACATAGGACCTCATTTCCTAGTGAGCCAGAGTGTTGGAGACGTGTGGAGACACTTTTTTAAATATTCCATCCAGTCCTTGTATTTGCAGAGGTCGCTGGTGCTAGGCTAGTGCATGTCAATGGCCATAGTTATCCTGCCACTAAAAACCACTCCACAAAACACCCGAAGAAAATCTATTATTACACCAGATTGTCGATGTAAATGTCTGTGTTGATAGAATAATGTTTGAAATAAAACTAACCTTGCATCGCATGAATCGACACATGTTGAGGGACTATTTTCTCATATATCAGTCCGCCACGGCCAAGCTTTCTATCAGGAAGTACAACTCACTGCTGCTGCTCAGACATAAATCCTTCAAATGTGAGGTTAATCATTAATTAATTAATCATTTCATTTATATAGCACTTTTCTAGATACCCAAAGCGCTTTACAGTTCATCGTAGCCACAGTAGCCCTGGGACAGACTGACTGACGGAAGCGAGGCTGCCAATCTGCGCCATCGGCCCCTCCAACCACCATCACTCATGTACACACCACTTCCATACTAGACAATGTGGGTGAAGTGTCTTGCCTAAGGACACAACAACAGTTTTTCCCAGTGGCGCCCCCCTGTGGCACCTGGAATTCCCAATGGTCTCCCATCCAAGTACTACCCAGGCCTGGCTTTGCTTAGCTTCTTAGATCTGACAGGATCAGACTTTGACAAGCCGGTATGGTCACACAGGCCAGGTTGGTTTTACTTCTAAAATGATTCTATCGACACAGACTTTCAGTCTGGTGTAATAATTGTTTTCCCTTGGGTGTTTTGTGGAGTGGGTAAGACTGTTTTTATTGGCAGGATAACTATAGCCATTGACATGCACTAGCCTAGCACCAGCGACCTCTGCAAATACAAGGACTGGATGGAATATTTTAAAAAAGTGTCTCCACACGTCTCCAACACTCTGGCTCACTAGGAAATGAAGTCCTATGTCCACAATTCCAGACTGTTCCTTTAATATATTGTGATGTGCAGTGATGGGAAGATTATTTTGTTACACTCTGATACATGGTCCAATGAGAGTACTATTCTGAATACTTTAACATCACTTTGCACTAAATTATAATGTAAAAACACGACATATAATAACAAACAGCTTTATTTATACTGCACTGTTTGCTTTGCATTGATTTATGTCCAATTAGAGATAAAAAAAAAAAAAAAAATCACATAATCACACACACTGCAAGAGCGTTGTTCTATTTTTCTTACTAAAACCATGCAGAACAAAGCCAGAATTGCATGAAATACTATAATGTATATATTTTTTATTTAGGAAAGTAACCAGAATACAGGTAGTCCAAATTAATATTCAGAATATGTATCTTTGGTACATGTATTCAGTTACTTCCCAAAACTGGTGACGTGTGAGCTGCTGTGTCCAAATAATTTCCCTTGTGGATCTAAACAAGATTCAGAAAAGTCAAACTTTTAGAGACGCCTAAATGGTGTTTTGAGATCTTTGCACCCTGGGACCTGGTTTCAAAGTTGTCATTTCAGAAAGGCTGGCTCTGCGTGGATGATACAGGATTTAGAGAATATATTTGTGGATACGACTGAGCTCCTCCTGGACTATTTCTTCGCTTTATTTATACCTGCTGTCATACGCACGACTGTCCTCACAAACTGGAACGGGACAAGGCCACATTTTTACTATTAATACTGATATATCGTCATATTTTTATACAGCACTTTTCCACCTCCAATCCTTTCAAAGCACTTTACATCAAGGAACCACTCATCCATTTACACACACCACACTCATACACCAGTGTACACACACGCACACACACACACACACACACACGGACTGGTTGTCTTGCCCAAGGACACAACAACAGCATTCATCTACAGGAGCTGGAATCTCACCAGCACCATGTGAGTCACTGGATCTGACCGCTCAACCAATTATGTTTATGTTGAATGTCAAACTTCAGATCAGTGGACAAACATTAACTGACCAACTGAGGTACTGTCGCCCTAGTTTCTCGTTCAGGTCCTAAAATAAATACATTTTAAACAAGACTAATGCTGTATTCTTTTGCTCTCGGGACTCGGGGAAGATCAGCCTCCACCTCGAGAAAGTGCAATCAAATTGGGGGTTCCGAAACACAAACTTGGGCTAGTTCAGAGCAGACCGAGTTGGATGGATTTCTGAACATGTAATAGTCAAACTGCCATAATTGAGTCACCGACAGCTAACGTTAGCTAAAAGACTATTTATTACAAGCCCTGGGGTTTCAAAATGGCCGACCATTCAAGTCTGTAAGCCGAGCCTATGGCCTATGATTCCAAATCCGCCTTTAGCCCGGCGAGGTACTTCCGGTGACTCTGGGCCGTTGAGCATGTGCAGTAGTGCTCTTTTCTACACATGAGCACGGGCTTGTGTATCACGTGATCACTTTCACCAATCAGAGCGAGAGGAGCTAGAGCGGAGCCGGAGTGAATGATTATAAAGCGATTTTTTAAGACAACTGAAGGATTTTGAGCTGAGAAAAATGTTATGATATAAAAATAGGTTAAAAATCACCACAAAATCCAACATTTTTGAAAGTTGTAGGTGCCCGAACACGAGCCGTTTGTGATTACATTGCCTCTATGAGAAAAATCCTCTCTCGGCCCAGGGGATTTTTTCCACTGAAGTACCAGTGAGTGGCCACTACGTCAACTGGAGACAGCTCCAGTTATTTTAATAGATCCGAGATTTATTAGCAGGAGACAGTGATAATGTTAGGTTTATCTAAACATTTAAAAACAAGAAGAAAGACAAGACATTAATTCAGTTTTACTCATGAGGAGAGAGTGGGCATCAGGCCAACAGTCTCCACACGTTCTGATGACTCAAGGCCGTTCTCCTCCTTTTATTTCATTAGGAGGCCCTAGTTACAGAATGATAATTCTCAAGGGGAAGGGGAAACCAGCAAAGACATAATAAGAAACTGATGCAGCTAAGCATAGTATAAACACATAAAACATGATTAACAATCAGGAGGTGCCTTAGGTCAGACACCATCATAACTCTTGCATGTGTGACAGTGGGAGTTGGCTTCATGTGAGGAATCATCTCGAGGTTCACTAGAGCGATAGGTCACTGCACACAGTTGTCAAACACACAGAGGTTATTCAACAAATGACAAGTGATTGGTACATTATAAATCAAAGAATTGTAGTACATAAATGGTTAACTCATAGGCCTAGAATATCACACAAGTATTTAGCAAATATGGGATAATAAAATTATTCTGACAGATAACAAAATAAACATTAAACTTTCTCGGGCATAAATATTTTCCCGACTGTTACCATAGAATGCATTTACAACAGATGTCGGGAGAACTGACCCGGATTTATCGACTACCAACTTTTAACAGAGTGCAGCATAAACACAGAGGCAGTGGGAATTAAGCACAAAACAAAACTTAGAAACCATGTGTCCAGGGCAGTTCAATGTAAGTACATAATTGTAATGAACACAATTTTACGGCAGAAATCAGAATGAGTTTGGTGATGAGTTATGGACTTAAAAAACAGCACGAGACTTTCAGATTTGTACCTGTGATGTAACGAGGACAAAAGGTTCTGTACAGCGCCCGGCAACCACACTGTTAGCTGTGTTCCTGTACTTCCTGTTCTATTGTGTATCCATGTTTTTTGCTGAGTCTTGCTAAAATGTGTAAATATTAAAATGAGATAAGGCATTGAAGAGTGAGTTAAATATTAAAGCAATGCAGCAAACTGAAGTATTTCGCATGTAAAATGATCAGGTAGTCTTTATTTTAATTAATTAGAATTTTAATAGGTTGTTTATTTCATGTTTTAATAGAAGTGACTGTTCGCTTTGAGGCACGGTGCGCCACAGAGCCTATTGAAACAAAGCAATTATTCCATACACATAGGCTGAAGAGTACATTGAGATCACAGACAATGTCATACCTATAAGTAAGCGTATTCTCGGAAGCCCATCTCTTCTCGTAATAGTTTTACATTCTTTGGTGAAAATGCATTAGTCTGAGTGGAACTTCAAACACACAGGATGGAGGAGCCTGGAGCCCTGTTGGCGTTGGCCGGTTCTGCAGTGTTTGGCTGTGTGCAGTCGCGGGCAAAGAGCAGAAATATTTGCTGCCACAATCCTGATGCCAAATGTTTTATTCACATACAAATAAATGATGAAGTTAATTCCACCAAAGTAAACTGTATAATTTCATGATATTTATTAGAGCGGCACAGTTTTCTAATCGGTTTTATAATGTTGTTTCCTCATCACAAACAGACCTGGAGTTGTGTTTTGTTTCATTCACACCTGTTTATCACACAAATCTTCCACCCTGTTCCACTTTGTGATGTCATGTGGTGATACAGGAAGTGCTCCACTGTGTTTTTAAAACTCCACACACCTTCACTAGAATCATTTGGATAATTTCACCACTGGAATTGTCTATTAGAGCCCCTAGAGTCCCGTGGGACCCAACGCAAAACAGTGCGCCGCGGGACACATTTGGAAAGTTCACTGCGGCCGGGAGTGGGACTGCAGTTTATCATGCAATTTGCGCAAAATAAATATGACTGTGAAGTAAAATATCATACATAATTTGTGCTGGATATTTTATTTGGCATTAATAAAAACATTTTAAGCAGCCTAAACTTGTGGACGTGGTCTAATCTTGCACACATTTTAGACAGTGCCTTTCCGTTTCTCCATGTTTGAAAGAGCTAAAGAAAGAGAACGTCAATTTAATTTCTCTCCAGTGACTAGATTAGGAATTGGAATACACGGTTTGTATTAAATTAAATAAAACAGTTTGCCAGAACCCCGGAAGTTGTAGACCGCACACCGGCCAATCAGTGAAGAGCTGTGAAGCCATAACGTCAAACTCAAGCACCTGTCTGGGTCCATTTTGTGGAACAGCACAACAGTAAACAAAGCGGTCGAGATGGATGTAGACGAAGACAGACATTCTGTGTTGGCAACGATTCCCGAGATCGAGGATTTAAAAGCCGGAACAAAGAGAATGTTTGGTGAATTTTATCAAAGGGAAAGACGTTATTGCCCTTCTTCCTACAGGATTTGGGAAAAGCTTAATATACCAGTTAGCCCCGTTAGTAGGGCATTACATACACCATGACCAAATAGTAGTGCTTGGTTAAATTAAAAAAGTACCCGCTTACCGTCGAGCGAACGGATCCTAATGCTGCGAGGTCTGACGGTTTCCACAAAGTGAAACCGGCTGAGGTGTGGGACTGAAAATTCTGTCCCCTCTATCTCAACTCAACCAAAGGTAAAATGTAGCTGTTCACTTAAAATCTTCCACTACATGACATCTCAAGGTGGAACAGAGCATTTTGAGCTTTGGATGTAGACAGACTAATGATGCAGGATTACTCAAACATGTGGGAATAAAACAAAATACAATTACATATATGTTTTTATGAGGTCATGATTGATTGATGATTATAACATGACCGAAAGCTCACAAGAGTCAATTTTGAGTAATGTAGGACCTTTAACCAACTTTTCAAAGCACAGTTTTGATGTGGTGTGACCCTCAGGGAGACCAGCACGATTACTGAGAGCCTGAAAAATTAACTTGAGAACCAACGCAGGGCACAGACAGGGGCCAATTAGTTCAAACTCTCATGCTGTGCTGTGTGACCTCCAAAAATTATGTAAGGACACAAATTACACTGAAGCTTTTAACCAGAAAATTGTTCCTTCATACAAAACATGCCTAGAGTTGTATTTAGCTTTTTCATGCTGGTTTCCTCTGTAAAACGTCCTTTGTGTTTGACCTTCAGAAAAAAAAAATGCAGTTTGAAATTTCTCAGGATTGTTACATCACAGGTAGAAATCCTTATGTAAGTAAATCATCAGCAGACGTGTGTAAAGCATTTCTGGTGTCAAATTATTACAAATGCACGCTTATATTAATGTCAGGGCGTGTTTGAAAGTATCTACGATTCATACATGGCCGTTATTTTAAGTTCTAAAAACAGGAGATGCCAAAGCCAAGGTCCTCAAATGCTTAAAGCCAGCAAAAACACAAATAATACAAAATGTGTCCTTTAAGGTTTAGAGAAAAAAGAGTTCAGAATTAACAGTGGATTCAAGTTCAAACATTTGAACTATCACAATAACAATATTTGAAATGTTGCTCGGGAAAATATGAGAGGAATGCTGAGAGGAGTTTATGACCAATATCTCTCAAGCAGGATTAAACCTCAGTAACCTTCAGCCCTTGCCAGCGTATTTGCTTTGGGTCTATGATAACCAAAAGAACATTGGCGATAACAGTGTTGTGTGTTCGGGTTTGTGCTCTGCGACTAACAATGTCAAATGTATACATCAGAAACTTCAAATATTAGCAGTGCAAATCTGCTGGAGCAGGAAATTACTTTTCTAAGCTTTAATAAAAGAAAAGTGTTATTTTCTCACTGGAAATATTCCTCTATCATCTTTTACTTGAGTGACTGTGCTGAATACTTAAAAAACTGCTTTGACACTCAAGCTTTGGGTTCCAGTGTCTATAAATATTGCTTCAGATGCAATTCTCATTTTCAGCCTGTGTAATAGTGACATGTAGGGCTGTGCAATTCATTTAATTCTTATCATAATTTCAGCTATGTCATTTGATATGGTAATTTGTTCTGCTGCAGAAAGCTTGGAGCAAAACGTATCTACTACTGATTGTGAACCGGATAATTGTGATTAAAACTGAAAACGGTCACTTACATAAGACTGTATTAAGAAAAGTTACCATGGTGATCTAACTAGTCTAAGTTATGTGTTAAGAGATTTGCTCAGCTTTGCTCTGAGCACCACCAGAACACCTGGTCCATAAGTCAGTGCAGGCTGCAGACTCCCCAGAGGAAGCTTAGCCTTTGCACAGACAGATACCTCATACAAAGAATTAAAGAATGGAACCAGCTCCAGACACAAACTCAAACTCTCCTCGGACCTCAGGGACTTCTGTAATGTTAGAAAAGTCCTTTTACTGCACTGACACATTGATTTGTATTTGCATGCAGTAGCTTATATGGTCATTTCTAACCATTTTAGCTATTTTAAATGTGTAAACGTGTGTAATGTTCTTAAATGAATGAATGGCAGAATGGCACTGTAAATGGGTGGATATTTGGATGTATTTTAATTGTTTGTTAACCTCTCTGGGAACTGCAGATGAAAATTTACTTCAGCTAAATCTGGTGTAAGCACTTTTTCTTTTATAAGAGGGTCCGGTCAAGCAGAAGTAAACAGCAAGGCCAAAAATTCAAGTTAATTCATCTGATATAAAAATGTATTGAACAGATACATATGTACTCTACTTTATGAAACTGCTGACCTTTTTTCTGTACCATTTTTGGTTCTAAAGTTACATACGTTTTAAACAGACCATGTATGAAACATGGAACAAAAATTATTTCCCAAATTTCAAAGACCTGAAAATCATGTAAATAAATGGATGTATTTCATCATATCTTGTGTTATTCCATCTTTGAACTGTTGATGAAGGTACATGATTTTATTTTTTTTTTTATTATTTAAATTGATAAAAATTTGCTTGGAAGGACTGGCATATTTTATAGAAATAGTTTCCTTTCATTTTGAAGTAATATTAAAGTATTTGGAAGAAAAAAGATGACAAATTATACAAAATCCTGCACCTTCTACTTGTTTGCACAATTTTCCCTCCGTTACTTTTCCCCCCGTTACCATGACCTTTCTTAATAAAAAATATCATAACTCAAAAAGTAAGAGGTTTTTCAACCTAATCTTGTACCATATGGTAGAAAACTATATGAAGCAAATATTCAAACCAGTTTGTTAAGGATATGTAAGTGAGAACCACTAATTATCACTGTTTGTATTTATTGTCCAAAAAGTGCTGCATATTTCATTCCCTCCGTTACCAACATGAGTTTTAAAATTTTTTGTCAACAACTTGAAATAATATCACAGGTTTAACTTTACCCTGTTGGAGTGTAACTCTTTCCTACATTCTAATACTTTACTTATTTCAATAGTCCCTCTAGTTTCTGAATAAGAGACATTTGAATGTAAAAAATCTGCCCGTTTCCCTCCGTTACCACTTCACCGGACCCAAGATTAATGTAGTTGCACATGGCCCCTCTTAAAATAAACCAATAAACTGACGTAAATACTCCAGTGTAAAATCCCCTCTTTAAAGACGACATAATGTTTGCTTTTCTTTTTTTTAATTTATGTTACAATGCCGGGTTACTCAAACAAGCATGAATCAGTCCAAAAACAATGAGTAAGCTATTAAATATAAAGTCATATACGAGAAAATCATGAGTGCGTGTTTATAATCTCATATGTTCAAATGTCAGCTTTGCATAAGGAAATGAAAAATGTCCCACAATAAAATTCCCAAAGCGGGTGACGCAGTGACACCGCTATAAAGGTATTTGAAGCATCTGTCTCTTTGATATCAGGGTGAACACATCAAGTTACAAAGGCCACTGAATAATTCAATAGATTAAAATGAGAATGTGCAGTGCGATCATCTATTCCAGCTATAATTTCCTTAATAAATCTCCTATGACTATATGTATATCCTAAGGTCCAATACAATACGAAATGGACTTTTGTGAGCTTTAAGCCAGGTTAGACTGTTGTTATCTCATCAAAAACAGACCTGGAGTGGTGTTTTGTTTCATTCACACATGTACAGTTATATAAATATCTATTTTTCTTGTATAAACAGTGTTGGGAAGGTGACTTTTTAAAATGTATTCCCCTACAGATTACAGATTATATACCCCAAAATGTAGTTTTGTAACGTAATCCATAAAATTACTTAAAGTGAGTAATGTAATCTGAATACTTTGGATTACTTGATTTGCTGTAGAGAAGCAAAGACGAGGAAATCATGACCTAAGAATTTTTGTTTGCTAAAAGAAAATAAAAAGCCCAGACGTTACTGAACTGTATTAAAAATATTATTGATAGAAGAAAAGGAGACACGGTCCACACAGCATGGTTTAGTCCTGTTTTAGTCCTGGTTTAGTCCTGGTTTAGTCCTGGTTTGGGTTTAGTCCTGGTTTAGACCTGGTTTAGTCCTGGTTTAGGAGTCCCTGGTTTAGTCCTGTTAAATCCTGTTTTAGTCCTCCTGGTTTAGTAGACCTGGTTTAGTCCTGTTAAAGTCCTGTTTAGTCCTGTTTAGTCCTGTTCCTGGTTTAGTTCCTGGTTTAGTCCTGGTTTAGTCCTGTTAAATCCTGTTTTAATCCTGGTTTAGACCTGGTTTAGTCCTAGTTTAGTCCTGTTAAATCCTGTTTTAGTCCTGTTTCCTGGTTTAGTCCTGGTTTAGTCCTGGTTTAGTCCTGGTTTAGACCTGGTTTAGTCCTGTTAAATCCTGTTTTAGTCCTGGTTTAGTTCCTGGTTTAGTCCTGGTTTAGTCCTGTTAAATCCTGTTTTAAGTCCTGGTTTCCTGACCTGGTTTAGTCCTAGTTTTAGTCCTGTTAAATCCTGTTTTAGTCCTGGTTTAGACCTGGTTTAAGTCCTGTTAAATCTTGTTTTAGTCTTGGTTTTAGTCCTGGTTTAGTTTCTGGTTTAGACCTGGTTTAGTCCTGTTAAATCTTGTTTTAGTCTTGGTTTAGTCCTGGTTTAGTTTCTGGTTTAGCCCAAAATGTGAAAACAGGAAAATACCGCTGTGTTTTCCATTTATTTCAACAAAGTAACTGTAATCCAATTACCACTCACTGAAACAGTAACTGTAACAGAATACAGTTACTCATAATTTGTACTCTGATTACGTAACTCCGGTACATGTAATCTGTTACTCCCCAACTCTGTGTATAAAGAAGTATTTTATGGAGCTAAATGATTCCCTATCTGTGGGAAAGATGGACTAGCGTGGGTAGTGTTGTGTTTTAGTTTTTCCTCGAGTGACGCAGCAAAGAGGAAGCCACTGTGTGTATAAATGTTCATGTTGGTTATTATTAGTCTGACCACATCTCCAAACCTCAAAATTCTCAGTTCCACCTCATGATTTCTCTCGCATTCTCATGTCAGCAGACCAGCTCCAGCTCACTGTCCCAAAAACTAAACGTAAGCTTTGTGGGGACCGTGTGTTTTCTGTTGCTGCCCCACGGCTCTGGAACCAGTCGCCATCAGACATTAGAGGCCGAGTCTGTACCTGTTTTTAAATCACTCCTAAAAATGCACCTTTTCTCACTGGCTTTTAACAAGTGACATGTACATTTCTTGTTGAGTATCTTACTGTTTTCTATGTTTTTTAGTTGTTGTATTGTGTTTTTACTGTATATTTTCTTCTACTGCGATTGTCGTTGTGTGTCCTGTGTTTGTGTACAACACTTCGGCCTATTGTAAAGATTTTTAAAGTGTTTTATAAATAAAGCTGGTATGGTGTGGTATGGTATTTCACACGGTGGTAGTTTTCAAGTTGAAAGCGACATTTTACCTTTTGTTCAGTAGAGACTGGCAATTCCAGGGCTGAAATAATCCAAATGAAGATGTACGGAGTTTAAAAACACAGTGGAGACAGTTCAGTTTTCCGTCCGAGAGAAGAACTCAGCCTAAATAAGCAGGGTTTGTGTGTTAAACATGTGTGAATGAAACAAAACACAACTCCAGGTCTGTTTTTGATCAGGAAACAACATTAAAACACAGATCAGATCAGCTCTGTTCCATGTCGTGATGTGGTTATACAGGAAGTGCTCCACTGTGTTTTTAAACTCCATACACCTTCATTTGGATCATTTTAGACCTGAAAATGTCAATCATATCATATTTTTTTTCTTCACAAATGTTTTTATTAAGATTTTACATATTGCAACATAAAATTACATTATACAAAAAAAAAAAAAAAAAAAAGCCTTTGGTGTATGATGATATGAAATGATTGTCAATTTCAGGTCTGAAATGCTCCAAATGATTCAGTGATTCTAGTGAAGATGAAAATATACATAAAAAAATACATACATTACTTCTCCCACCCTAAAACACACAGTATTTGTCATGGTCCATGTTTGTAGTGGTTGTATTTGCTGATTTTGGTGTTTTATTTTGACATTTGTCGTGTCTGCTTGTAGTTTTGAGTTTTACTTCCTGTCTTGATTGTTTGCCCCGCCCGCCCTAATGTGTCTCACCTGTGTCTGTGTGCATTTATACCCTGTGTTCTTCTCTGCCTTTTGTTGCTCCATTGTCTCTGTCAGAGTTTTATCTTGTCTCGTTTCATGGCAGTTTAGTTTCGAGTTTTGGATTTTTTGCATTTGTCGTTGAATACTTTGAAGCACTCCTGCATTTTGGGTCCTCCCTCTGTTTCTACATGACAGAATTATGATTTCTACATGTCAAAATTCTTTACATGCTTAAAAAGGGCAACTAAGGCTATGTTCAGACTGCAGCCTGAAGTGACCCAAATCCGATTTTTTGGCCCTATGTGACCTGTATCTGATCTTTTAATGACAGTCTGAACGACACAGATCTGATTTTTTCAAATGTGACCCAGTCCACTTGGATATGTGCTCCTGAAACCGATACATATCTGATCTTTTGACATGCAACTTCAGTCTGAATGGTCAAAGTGCATTCATCCGACCTACATGTTATCAACAAGCCACAAAGGTCACTATTCTGCGCTGAAGTAGGCGAAAATTGTTAATGACTCCGTGTCACTGAAAGGTTGTATAGAGGATTTTTTTAAGGGAAGAGAAATACAGCGACAGTCCTTGTGCGCATTCAGAATTACTGTTGAAGTTTCCTGTCTAGAAGTAATTCAGCGACCGACGCGTCAGTTTTTAGACGCTTCATCTGCTTCGGTCGTGCCATCGCTTGACGAGATCTCCAAGAATCACCTCAGTTTGGCTTTGCTCCTTTTCCCCTTCTCTTCTTCTTTCAGCGACCTCAAAAACGGACTTTCTTTTGCGGCGAGCTGGTCGTGGATTCTTGTCCGCCGTCGCGACAAACTTTGTGCGAAATGCGAGGAAGCGACAGTTCGAAAAAGCCTCTAAAAACCGCTGCGTAAACCACGTAATCCCCGCGCTCCAACGAGTCAGTTATACTAGGGAGTTTGATTGACAACCTAACAGCCAATAGAAAATGAGGGAGCCTCGTTTTCTATTGGCTGATGTTTATCTGGCCTCAACACGTCCACAGTTGATAGATTTTTGTTCTTTTTTTTTTGGTCATCATAATTACAAAGCTGCTGCGTCTCTGTAATGGTATTTTAATCTTTCACTGACAGTTTGAAACAAAAAAAAATCCTCCATACAACCTTGAAGTGAAGCACATCACCACTCACCACTCTTGGCTACGTCTCCACATCCACACGTTCCTTTCAACGGACGTCGCTGCCATTGTCCCACAAAACACCACGGCCAAGAAACCTCGTCCTTCTCCTTCTCAATCTCCTCCTTAAAACAAGTAAGTTGTTCATGTTCTGGCTCCGGTACGAGAGGAACTTTAAAATCGCCAGGTGTGCAATGCTCGCGTCCATGTTTGGACAACTTCTGTAAACACAGAGACGCTCGCTGCAGTTGACGTCGTCGTGTCTCCAGTGCACATGTGGGACACTTTCGGGCCGTTTAACGTTCACACTGGAGATCACATACAAGTCACATTTAATTAGAAATGTGAATGACCTCGCAAAAACATCAGATTTCACAAAAAAATCGGAATTAAGCCTGAATGTAGCCTAAATGTCTTTAAAGTCCTCGAGTTTTCCTTTACATATGTATCTCAACTTCTCCAGTGCCAAATTGCTGGACATTAATTTAATCCACTGGTTTACTCTGGGTCTTTCCATTTCCTTCCATTTGAGAGTAATAACATGTCTGGCCTGCAATAAACAAAAAAATTACAAGATACATTGAGGGCTTGGATTAATAATTCCAACGTCTACAAATATTGCGTCAAATGTAATTCTGTTTTCCAACCGTGGCCTTTCCACTTCAGCCACCGTCACGTCACCAGATTAAGCTCCGAGTGCAGCTTCAGTGGGAGAAAGATTGAGACCAGGGCTCACTGGGGAATCATATGGGTGGTTGTGTCATGATCATCAAGGTACATCCGCGTATCCAAGCATCGTTAGGGGGAGATGAAGAGGCGGTCGTCATGGATACGGTTGCCGCGTACAGTGAGGTGGATTAAGACTAAAGGACATTCCCATGCTGATCTACTGATGATGATCTGGAGCAGCCACCGTTTCGAGGAAGTGGCTTTGAGCAAACGCAAAGAAGCAGATGCACTTTTTTGCAGCGTTATTTTTAATGTTTTTAGTTGTGTGTTTTATTTATTTTGTTTTTATGTTTTAAGGTTTGTTTTTTGTTTTTTTTGGTGAGTATTTTAAGAACTGTCCATGTTCACACACAAAAGGAGCGATGGAGTAAAATAAGTAAGTAAATAAGTAACTTTTTAGTTATATAGCGATTTTCTCATTTTGTTACAGAGACGCTTTACAGAGCTTTATTCATTCGCTTCATACCTGGTGGTGGTAAACTATTATTTTAGCCACAGCTGCCCTGAGACAGACTGATGGTAGTGTGATAGGTTAGAATGGTGCTATATGCCCTTAATGTTATGCTTTGTGCCCAGTGGCAGTGATACAGTTCATGAGAGTTCATGTTAATAAGTTAAAAACAGTAAAAAGGTTGGTAATAAATATTAATAAATATAAATTTAAATAAGCCTTAAAAACAGCTTTTTAAAAAAAGAGTTAAAAGTTTATTAAATATTTATTTTTAGTTTATTTTTCAGTACCATCCATCACATCTGTTATCGACTGCTTAGCCTGGGATTCAATGATCTGGTGATTGGTAATGCCTTCGCGTGCCACTTGGGGGATTTCGCGCTTCTTTCTCTTCATTGCATTAAACTTGTGCATGAAGGAAGCAGTGAGAAATCACTCAAGTGGTTCTTTTGTTTTCAGCACAACGCAACATACCCCTACCACACGGGTACAACAGTAGCGGTCAGTGGTGGTCAGTCCCTCTGACCAACACCATCTCTAACACACAAACCACTTTCATACTTGGCAATGTGGGTGAAGTGCCTTGCCTAAGGACACAACAACACTTTTTGTGACTGGAGCTCCATTGTAGCACCTGATTTTCCCAGGTCTCCCATATAGGAACTAACTAGGCCCGGCCCTGCTGAGCTTCTGAGATCTGACGGAATAAGGCTTTAACAGTCTGGTATGGCCATAAAATACATAACTTACCACCACAACGACAATAGAGTGAATGATTCTTTATAATTCATTTTTTCTAATTAAAGCCAGGGATGATAAGAAAAAAGTTTCAATGGTAGTTATCTTTGAAATCGAGACATTCACTTTCAGCTTGATCGTACTGGTCTGAGATGGCAGGATTTTGCTCTGAGTTGAATGAGTTATGTGCAAAAAGTGACTTCACGTTGAAGGTGCTGCAGTAAGAGCAGCTGATGAAACTGCTTTGAACTGCACTAGTTCAGTTACCTGGGATTCAGAATACACACTGCAATACTCTTCAGTGATGTGAGTCATGGGTGAATCAATGCGAGTTCAGATGGGCGTGACTGGCAGGTGGATGAGCAAATCAGGGACGGGTATAATCTATCCTTATCCAAACAAAATTGTCTTGTCTGCTTAGGAGAGAAAAAGAAGGAATAAATGTTACAGAGAGATGAAAAGGATGAATCATTCTGCAGAATCCATTAGCAAAGTTCATCTGAGGTGAGAGAAATGTAATTTTATTCAACATGATGGGTAACTACTGAGCTCCTTCGTGTCACTGAAGAAACTGAAAAACAAATCTGATTGGACGATCATGTTTGGTTGTATCTGTATTAAAATACAGAAAGATCATTATGGATTTACCATTTACTTATGGGATTGTTTATTGTCCTAGTGAATAACTGAATTGAACATTTAATAGTTTGAATTCTCTTTCAAACAACAACAAATAATTTACTGTGTGGATCAATCAAGTTTGTCTAAGGCCTCATCCACACTAGTAAGTATCTGAGTCGTTTTCGTTGTGGATTCAGAGTTCGTCCACGCTAATCCGATGGAAAACGGCTCCAGAGGCGGAACGAACTGGTGCCACCAGCTCCCACGAATTCATCTGAGCACGGATCTGATCCAGCACTGTGTGGACTCCTGAAAACGCTGATACACTGATGTAGGTCTATGCGCCGTGAAGTAATTCTCCGACAGAACACTAAGAGGCTAGAATATATGTCCATTCATTTATACGGTTTATGCGTACGACCTGCAGACGTGTAATCTCTGAAAAGTTTAACATGAACCATCTCCAACATGATAGAAACACAGAACAGACTCACCATCGGCAGAACATCCCTCTGTCACAGAAAGAACACACATAATCCACTGAGTCGTGTCCTTTAGTCCGACAAAAGATGAACCTCATCAGTGCACAATAGTGAGCTGTTTTTTGAGCACTCAGTTTATGCAAATGAGCCATGAGGTTTTAAGTTTCGTTTCTGTAAAACGCAAACAAATATGTGCAAAGCTGTGTGGATAGGGAAGGCTTGCGGACACAGAAACGACGTATCTGGACGCAAATCGTTTCCGATAGAGTGATACGGTGATTCGTTTCAGTATAAACATAACCTAAATCTAAATCTAACCCTGATTAGTTCTGTAGAATCTCAGAAAGGGCCACATCTGCACCAACATCGCTGGAGTTTATTTGTAGTTTAGTGGACTGTAAGAACACCAATCAGTCAAAATGTATAGTACATGGCACGATACAGTTAAGATATCGGATATCGATGGCCACCCTGAGCCACCACCGTGTCCTCTGCAGTGGTTGCTATGACCACTCTTGAGTTTTATATTCCTCCTCTCTGCCGGCACAGATGGGCAAAGAAGCAGGGCCCTTTTGAGATAATGAGATTTCTGCCGATGGTTCCAAAGTACGTCGTCTTCTCCCTCAGATGTGGAGAGGTGGACTGGGTTAGGTCTCATTTACAGCTTTCACACGGCCAGGCCTGACCAATTCCACGTTAAGGGCCACTCAGGAGGGCCTCACCACTTCCATTTCTGCTTTTTATTAGTGAGGAGGCACAGTGGAGCACATGGCTGGACAATCCGTACAGTAACACAGCCAGTTAACACGGAGGGAGCAGAGGCTTAGATTTAGGCCAGGAGCAGTCATGACACAAGAAGTGTAATGCAAAATCAAATACTTAAATTAAAAAATAAAGTAATGAAGATAATAATTGGATAAAATTACCTTGATTCTGAGAGTAAATCAAGGAGTAAGCCAACAGGTTTCTGCGCTGTCTTATTTCCGTGGGAGACAGGACAACAGCACCGTCTGCAGTCCGATATTTTAAGAACAGTATTCCAGGTGTGTGAGAGTAATATATTCCCCTTGTCCCGGTTTACAGTCTATAACCCTGCATAAAGCAACTGACCGGTCACAACACATCACATGACCAGTCTGAGGATGACTGCTAGAGATGTCGAGACTGTCAGCATAAAAACAAAATAAACCTTGGGCTGAAATTAAAATAAAATAAATATTAAATTAAATCAGAAGGCCAGATGAACCTCATTGGAATATAATTTTAAATCGTTTGCAGAGGTCCAAAGATATTCCAAATATCTTCCTAGAATACTAATTATTCACCATTTATTATTATTCAATTATTCAAAAAGAGGGATTCACAAGAGGCCAGAGTGTTGTTGCTGTCACTTAATGCCTAATAAAGTAATAATAATAACAAAACAAAACAAAAATAAATGAAAAGACATCTGTTTTTCACATTTTTAAGATGGGAAAATAAGGCCCCATCTCACTAGTATGTATTTGCGTCATTTTCGTTGCGGGTGCAGTGTTTGTCCACACTAATCCGATGAAAAACGGCTCTAGAGATGAAACAATCTGGTGTCGCCAGCTCTCACAAATTCATCTGAGTACAGATCTGATCCGGCACCGTGTGGACGCCTGAAAACGCTGATACGCTGCTAGAACTACTTCCTAGTACATGGTCCACGAAAAAACTGCTATCTTCCTCGGCTCGAAATTGGCTGCTGCAGCTTACGAGCGTTTCAGGCGGTTTTGCGTTAAAGAGCAAAGTAACATGAACCATCTTCAACGCCATAGAAGCACAGAACAGACTCACCATCAGCAGAACACCCCTCTGTCACAGAAAGAACACTCATAATCCACTGAGTCGTGTCCTTTTTAATCTGGCAGAAGCTGAACCACATCAGGGCACAAGGAGAGCTGTATTTTGAACACTTAGTTTATGCAAATGAGCTGTAAAATGTAAACAAATATGCACAAAGCTGTGTGGATAGGGAAGGCTTGCGGACACAGAAACAACGTGTCTGGGCGCTAATCATTTTGATACAATGATACAGTGATTTGTTTCAGTGTAAATGTAGCCTGAATGAACATGTGAATAAATGTGTTTTTTGTCTCTTTTGAAACTGGCAGGGGAGAAAATCTAGATTTTTCAAACAGCTTTGACATTTTGCAATCCATCACAAAAATCAATATTGATTACAGCGCCATGTTGAGGCTGAAATAGTATTTTTACAAATTTGTTGCTAAGTAGTTTGAAGTCAGCATCGTGCAATCAATACTGGGCCAGTGAAAGAAATCTACTGAATGAGAATGAGAGCACGCTTTTGCTCTCCTATTCCCCAATTTAAGTTTGTGGTTGATTTCACCGACCGTAAAGGACAATTGAGTTTGCCAAAGAGCAGGATGTGCCCTTTTAGATACCTATAATAGATTTTTAGTAATATCGCGGAGATTAAAGTCAGCCAGTGCAAATTTGCTTTGTCTATCAGGTGATAAGAAAAAGACAATTCAAACAGTGTCTGCTTTCATAGCGTGATTTTAATTATTAGCTTGACATATTTACGACGTGGCATTTTCGCGATACAACAACGTGAACAGATGTTGGCTATAAAATAAAGAGATGAATTTGACCTTTGTTTAGCCCGTATCTGGAGTCCATCTTGTTTCCTAGGTCACTATTAAAGCCAGACTATTAATTGTCTTTACAGGAGCAGTTGTGTACACACAGATACCACACGCCATTATTGATTTCCCAGTATTTCATCAACATTTTATGCTGGTGCAGCAGTAACGCGCTGTTACTTTTATGGGTAGGCGAAGCAGACATCAATATTTAAATGTGATAACAATCCAATAACGCCACTTTTTATGCAAACTACGTGGCAAATTAGTGCGTTTATTTTTACTCACATTAATTGCACATAAACTGAGCCATTTTGGAGTCAAATTACAGAAGCTCATAGTTGTATATACAGTGTTCCCTCGTTTATTACGTTCTAAAAATAACCCGCGATAGGTGAAATCCGGCGAAGTAGTCAGCTTTATACTTTACAGTTATTACATCTGTTTTAAGTCTGTAAAACCCCTCAGCACACACTTTATACACTTTTCTCACACAACCCTTTTTGCATCCTTCTTAAAACTTATTGCTGCTCTCGTGCTTATGTTATTTTCCTCCTTCTTTATTCTTTACTCTTAGCCCTACCATTGTTGTTGACATGCACCCGCACAGTACAGCAACCCGAGATTATATCAAACTTTTGCCCTGCCTACTCCACGGACTGAACCAAGACTAAACCAGAACTAACCCAGGACTAACCTAGGACTGATTCCAGGACTGAAGAGGAGGACTAAACCAGAACTGAACTAGGGAACATTTTGTATAGGATCAAATCTTTTTTCGATTCACCATTAGATTACTCACTCTTGGAGCCCCGTCAGCATTTCTTTAAACCATTTCTCTGGCCTTTGTACATTTCATTTCGTTCCTGCCAAATGAAAGTGTTCTGTTTCTTGAAAGAGAGCACTTAATGTTCTGTAGAAGTCAAAGATTTTGTAAAGTGGTGAAGCGCTTTGGAGATACACACTACCAGTCTCACCTTATTCAGTGTTTTATTTATTTATTTTTTATTAAATATTATTATTTTTACTTACATACAGAGGACATCAAATATGAAATGAAAGATATATACAGTAGAATTTTATAGTAGCAAAGCAAAAAAAGATAACCCAACTAAATATTCTTTGTATTTTATATTGAAAGTCACATCATGAAAACATTGGCACATGTCTCAGTCACCGCACTTTTAACAATTTCAACTTATCAAGTGACACCAAAGATTCCAATTTAAGATCTTTCTGTAAATGATTCCAGGACCATGTCGCTGTTAGAAAAGTCAGATTTTCCAGCTCAGAGGCACTGAGGCACCGTGAAGAGCGACAGTGAGGAGGAGTGAAGCCTGTAGCTGCCTGTGCTGATATTAAGATTACTAAAGCCCTGTTTGCAGGGGTAAGTACAACCTGGGGACGTGTGGTAATTTGTAAATTACCGCCCCACGTCTGTGTTACTTGCAGCTCATTCGCAGGGGAAGTCAGTAAATTACTCTGTTTTACTGATATTACGACCGGATATGTCGTAACATCTGCTATAAAAACAGGAAGAGCAGTTAGTATAAAGGCGACTGGACCAGGACAGGACCAGGACTAAAACCAGGACTAGGACTAAACCAGGATTAAACCAGGACTAAAACCAGGACTAAACCAGGACTAAACCAGGATTAAACCAGGACTAAACCAGGACTAAACCAGGACTAACCAGGTCTAAACCAGGACTAAACCAGGACTAAACCAGGACTAAACCAGGACTAAACCAGGACTAAACCAGACTAAACCAGGTCTAAACCAGGACTAAACCAGGACTAAACCAGACAACAGGACTAAACCAGGATTAAACCAGGTCTAAACCAGGAGTGGATCTGGACTGGACCAGGACTAGACCAGGACTAAACCAGGACTAAATCAGGACTGAATCAGGACTAAACAGGACTAAACCAGGACTAAACCAGGTCTAAACCAGGACTAAACCAGGATTAAACCAGGATTAAACCAGGACTAGACCAGGACTAGACCAGGACTGAACCAGGACTAAACCAGGACTAAACCAGGACTAAACCAGGACTAAACCAGGTCTAAACCAGGACTGGATCAGGACTGGACCAGGACTAAACCAGGACTGAACCAGGACTAGACCAGGACTGAACCAGGTCTAAACCAGGACTGGATCAGGACTGGACCAGGACTAGACCAGGACTGAACCAGGTCTAAACCAGGACTGAACCAGGTCTAAACCAGGACTAAACCAGGACTAGACCAGGACTAGACCAGGACTAAATCAGGACTAAACCAGGACTAAACCAGGACTGGATCAGGACTAAACCAGGACTAAACCAGAACTGGATCAGGACTAGACCAGGACTAGACCAGGACTGAACCAGGACTAAACCAGGACTAAACCAGATCTAAACCAGGACTAAACCAGGACTGGATCAGGACTAAACCAGGACTAGACCAGGATTGAACCAGGACTAAACCAGGACTAAACCAGGACTGGATCAGAACTGGACCAGAACAACACCAAGACTGAACCAGGACTAAACCAGGACTGGATCAGGAGTGGACCAGGACTAGACCAGGACTAAACCAGGTCTAAACCAGGACTGGATCAGGACTGGACCAAGACTACACCAGGACCCGGTACAGGACTGGGCCGGGACTAATCCAGGACTGGTATAGAACTGAATCGAACCAGGACTTAACCAGGACTTAACCAGTGTCGATCTAGCGGGCGGAGAGCGGCCCCTGATATGGAGGGTATAGCTCGGTTTACATATAGTGCGATATGGGGCCGTATTAGAAATTGCCCCTAAAAAGCTGTCAAAACTGCTAATAAAAATTTCTACCGCAGCCTCCATATTCAAGCTGGAAAGAGACAGAAAAGGCGCAATTACAACAACAAACACTGAGATGTAGATCGGGACTAGTATTATCACTGGACGTCTGTGTTTGGCGAAATATAGCAGGTCATTTGCGACGTACTCTTTACAAATTACAGACATGGCGCATTAAGTTCTCAGGAATCTTCAACAATTATTACAATTCACCAAAGGTCCACAGGTTATTCTAGTGATGGGCGAATGGAGCCTCGTGAAGCATTGACACCTCAGTCGCAATATTGTCTCAAATGGTTGGACGTGTCTGAGGCCTCGGAGAAACACTGACCTCTAGTGGACAAATTTAACCATTGGCACGCAGGTGTCTCAGCATCGATGAAGTAGGCGAGGCAAGTTTATTTGTATAGCACAGTTTGTACACAAAGTAATTCAAAGTGCTTTACAGAATAAGAAATACATTAAAATCATAATAAAAACAAATCAAAACATAAATAATCATGAAGATTAAAATTAAAAAAGAGAGACATAAATTGGAGAGAAGAGTGCGGAATGAAAACCTTTCAGTTATTTGCACAGTTAAACAGAAATGTTTTGAGTCTGGATTTAAACAGCGTCACAGAAGAGTCTGTCTCACATGTTCAGACTGTTCCAGGTTTTAGCTGCATGAACCTGAAACTCTGACTCCCCTTGTTTAGTCGTGACTCTGGGCACCAGCAGGAGGCCGGTCCCTGAGCTCCTCAGAGTGTGAGATGGTTCATATGACACTAACATGTCACAGATGGACTTTGGTGCTCGGCCATGGAGAGACTTGTACAAGCAGAGCTGCTTTAAACTCTATTCTCTGAGCCACAGGAGCCAGTGCAGAGACCTGAGCACAGGACTTATGTGCTCGTACTTCCTAGTTCGAGTAAGGACCCGAGCTGCAGCGTTCTGGATGTTCTGCAGCATCTCACAGCTCATTTGGAGAGACCAGTGAGCAGAACATTACAGTATCTAACCTACTGGAGACAAACGCATGGATAAGTTTCTCCAAGTCTGATTTAGACAGTAAACCTTTGATTTTTGCTATGTTTTTTAGATGGTAAAAGGCTGCAGATGTTATTGATTTGATGTGGCTGATAAAGTTAGTGTTACTGTTAGTGTAAGACAATACTTGTGTGCAGAGCGACACCGTACCTAACAACAACAATAATAATGATGATTTAAAATAATATGTAAAGAGCAACATAAATAACATGCTGTAAATAAGAAAATAGGTGACCTTGTTAGGTGGAATTAGATCCAAGTGATCCCAAACCATGGATCGCTTTTTTCCACTTGTAGATGCCATCGAAAATGAAACAAATGCCAAAAAGTCGCCAAAATCACCACTAACGTCACACAATACTCCTCACTACCCAACATTTTTAAGAAATATTGGTGCATCTTTTATACTGTAGCAGTTTAGCGCTTGTCAAACCACAGAAGTGCACTGAACACTCTGAACCAATCGCAGAGCGGAACATTCACTGAGCCAATGAAACGCTTCGATACACTGAAGCGACTGACACGCAGAGCGAAGCAGTAGGGGGAGGGGCCGACACTTCCACACTTTGGTCACGTGAGCGGCTGCTGCGAGACGAGCTCCGGGGCAGTGCTCCGGAGCAATTTGTTTCAGAAAGAACGAGATGTGCTCCGGAGCTCCGTCTCATTTGCCCATCACTAGGTTATACTAATCCTGTGCGAAAAGGGCTTAAAGGGATAGTTCAGGATTTTTGACATGAATCTGTATGTCATCCCCGTCATCAGTGTTGTGCATCCACACCGACTTACCCCCCGAAAGCGTCCGGTGAGCCGAGATCGTGACCGGTTTTGGTGCTGAGGAAAGTAGTTCGGCAAGTTGTGTGGGGACTGTATACTAAAGCGTTTTTCTTCTCAAAGCAATATGTGTTCAAAAGAGTGATACATTTGCATCACAAAAGCATCGTCGCCAAAAAAGTCAGATCTCATAATCGCTTGGCGCTATTTTCTCTCCGTACGTACCACTGCCACGGGTCCATCACTTTCTTCAGTTGTTCGGCAGTGTTTACATGCGCAGACGCCGCCACGCGAGAGAGCTAACGAGAGAGCTAGAGCCATAAGTATACAAGCTTGTATAAGATGCATAAGAATATATCTAAAAAATGGTGCGAACTCTTGATTATCCAGGCTGTAACAAAAATCTGGCTGAATTACCACGCACATTTCACTGTTTTCCTGTCACGGACTTTGCGCTGAGGAAACTTTGGCTTCTTGCCTTTGGCTTCAATGTGGAAACTAAACCAGGTAAGAATGAAGAAGTGCCGCTACGTTTACAAGAGAACAGGTTCAAGAATCAGCTGTAACTTTGTGTGCAGTAAATCACTCAGTGTCATATCAGCAGTGAAGCTTCTACAAAACGTAACTTTATAAGTCGACTGTTATTACTATTGTAAATGTCACGTACACTGTTGGCAGCAGCTACATGGACGTGTGAATGATTCTATGTTTCTGTTAGTCGTCCATACTTCAGTCACAGTGTCGGCTCTATGTTCGCTGTATACGAGTTTATAAATGACGTGATGGTGATTGTCGCTCACTCGGTCTCTCACGGCTCCAGCGTCAACTTGTACCACTTCTCTGTCTTTTCTCTCTCTCTCTCTGCTCGTTCTAACTCCATCTGGTGAAATTCGGCATCAGTATATTCGTTCACAAAGATCTCCCCTTGGGTTTGTGGTAAAGGCAAAGTCTTTATTGTCGGTGTCATAATCAGACATGTTGTCGCTAACATTCCGAGCAGTAAACAAAGTGAACCAGGCTCATATGCTTATGGCTCTAGCTCTCTCGTTAGCTCTCTCGTTAGCTCTCTCGCGTGGCGGCGTCTGCGCATGTAAACACTGCCGAACAACTGAAGAAAGTGATGGATCGGTGCGCGGCTGTCACCTGGCGGCCGCGCGCAGTGGTACGTACGGAGAGAAAATAGCGCCAAGCGATTATGAGATCTGACTTTTTTGGCGACGATGGTTTTGTGATGCAAATGTATCACTCTTTTGAACAAATATTGCTTTGAGAAGAAAAACGCTTTAGTATACAGTCCCCAGACAACTTGCCGAACTACTTTCCTCAGCACCAAAACGGGCCAGTATCTCGGCTCACCGGACGCTTTCGGGGGGTAAGTCGGTGTGGATGCACAACACTGATGACGGGGATGACATACAGATTCATGTCAAAAATCCTGAACTATCCCTTTAAGATACCCGGGAAGTTTCCCCTGTATGACTTTGTAAATAAACATTAACCAGTGCTGTTTTCTGTGAATTCTTAGTGATGTCCAGCCAACTAAACAATGAAGAGTGCAGAGGTGAGCGAGGGACTACTGGTGATAAAGCTCAGTGATGCATGATACAGAGTCCAGTTTCTGCAGAGTGGAAGCGGGAGCTGCATAGAAAAGGAATCACCAGAGTCCAGAACAGAACACATTTATCTACCATTTATTCATTACAGGTGTTTGTATTGTTCAAAAATACAATAATTTGCTTTTTGATGGAGTCTCTTGAAATGGTTTTCACTTCACAGGTGGATCAAGAAATATCAAACGTGCAAAGCAGTGATCAAAGCAAACGGTTGTAGTTGTTTTTGAGTTAATTTTTGGTTTGCTTTTGATGCTTCAGTGAGAATCAACAACAAAAATGAAAAAGCGTGCCCAAGTGTTTGTCTGCTAGTGCACATAAATGCCCTTGTGTTTTGGACTGCATTCATTATCTGAAGACAGTCCCTGCAAAGTTCATTAAACAAAGAAAAAGTGTCTTGCTATAAAAAAGATCGATGTAGTAATTGCTTTGTGGTCACATAGTTAATAACATTAGCTGACTTGACTGGGAATAAAGTTAATTAGGCTGCATTAGGGACTGTGGAGTGTGCATGTGCTAATTATGCAGGGACAGACAAAGCGCGCCCTCGCCATTTACTCCGAAGCTTTTGAATTTTTAATGGGGGCCGCTGTGAACACACGTCACATAAACAAGTAAAAAGACTGGAGTTTTTGGTTGGTCATTTGGTTGTACAAAAATCTTTTGCATTTGTAGAGAATTTAAAAAAGTTGCGTAGTTTGTCAGACTTTTTGTGGTAAGTTACTTTTTCTGGAAATTAAAAGGAGATATGCAGGTGTGTAGTGGGCGTGGTAGCGTCCACCCACTTCTCCCGATGTGAGAAAAAAAATAAAATAAAAAATCCATAATAGCTACTTAAGCTTAAATGTCAAACCAGAGCTATTGGCAATGGTGAAAACAACCTGCATAGGCTCATGAAATCTGCAGTACTGTTCTAGAGTGACCAGAGACATGAAGGACCAGGACTGAACCAGGACTGATCCAGGACTGATCCCAGGACAACTAAACCAGAACTGAACCAGGACTGAGTGTCGGGAATGGCCCGGAGGTGTGCCTGCTTAGACTGTTGGGTGACCGCAGGCGAAATAACCGGCGCAGAGCTCCGCCCACCACGGGGCTAATCGCAGCTGTCGCCCGATCCAGCTTTGCAGACACCTTGCTCCATGGGCTTGGGGTTCTTCTTCTCTCTGTCAAGTCCAAGATTAGATCTGATTTAGTCCTGGTTTAGTCCTGATTCAGCCCTGGTTCAGTCCTGGTTTAGTTCTGGTTTAGTTCTCGTGTAGTCCTGGTTCAGTCCTAGTTTAGTCCTGGTTCAGTCCTGGTTTAGACCTGATTCAGCCCTGGTTAAGTCCTGGTTTAGTTCTGGTTTAGTTCTAGTGTAGTCCTGGTTCAGTCCTAGTTTAGTCCTGGTTCAGTCCTGGTTTAGACCTGATTCAGCCCTGGTTAAGTCCTGGTTCAGTCCTAGTTTAGTCCTGGTTCAGTCCTGGTTTAGACCTGATTCAGCCCTGGTTCAGTCCTGGTTTAGTTCTGGTTTAGTTCTAGTGTAGTCCTGGTTCAGTCCTGGTTTAGACCTGATTCAGCCCTGGTTCAGTCCTGGTTTAGTTCTGGTTTAGTTCTAGTGTAGTCCTGGTTCAGTCCTAGTTTAGTCCTGGTTCAGTCCTAGTTTAGTCCTGGTTCAGTCCTGGTTTAGACCTGATTCAGCCCTGGTTCAGTCCTGGTTTAGTTCTAGTGTAGTCCTGGTTCAGTCCTAGTTTAGTCCTGGTTCAGTCCTGGTTTAGTCCTGATTCAGCCCTGGTTAAGTCCTGGTTTAGTTCTGGTTTAGTTCTAGTGTAGTCCTGGTTCAGTCCTAGTTTAGTCCTGGTTCAGTCCTGGTTTAGTTCTGGTTTAGTTCTAGTATAGTCCTGGTTCAGTCCTAGTTTAGTCCTGGTTCAGTCCTGGTTTAGACCTGATTCAGCCCTGGTTCAGTCCTGGTTTAGTTCTGGTTTAGTTCTAGTGTAGTCCTGGTTCAGTCCTAGTTTAGTCCTGGTTTAGTTCTAGTGTAGTCCTGGTTCAGTCCTAGTTTAGTCCTGGTTCAGTCCTGGTTTAGACCTGATTCAGCCCTGGTTAAGTCCTGGTTAAGTCCTGGTTTAGTTCTGATTTAGTTCTAGTGTAGTCCTGGTTCAGTCCTAGTTTAGTCCTGGTTCAGTCCTGGTTTAGAGCTGATTCAGCCCTGGTTCAGTCCTGTTTTAGTTCTGGTTTAGTTCTAGTGTAGTCCTGGTTCAGTCCTGGTTTAGAACTGATTCAGCCCTGGTTCAGTCCTGGTTTAGTACTGGTTTAGTTCTAGTATAGTCCTGGTTCAGTCCTGGTTTAGAACTGATTCAGCCCTGGTTCAGTCCTGGTTTAGTTCTAGTGTAGTCCTGGTTCAGTCCTAGTTTAGTCCTGGTTCTGTCCTGGTTTAAACCTGATTTAGTTCTGGTTTAGTCCTGGTTTAGTCTTGGTTCATGTGTTGTAGCCCATTATTTATGTTTTTTAGGTGATTATGAACGGCGTTAATGTTAATAACATAATTCTGCATCATTTTGAATTAAAAAAACATCAAATATTGTAGATTTTTAATGGGGGGATTTGTGCCCCAAAAATTACTCCAAGTATGGTATCTTTACTTAGTCTCGTGAATAAAAAATACCAACCTCAGACATTTAAGCTGTCAAAAAAATCAAAACTGTAATACTACTCTACTACAATAGTACTACGAAAAAGTGTATAAAAGTACAAATACTGAAATTGGATCGGATGTCCTGAATAGTTTTATATCTTAGAACTTGTATTAAACCACATGGTCAAACAAACTACTACTGTGCTTTGTGTTGCATTTTTGTATGAAAAGTTCTCTATAAACAGTGTTGGGGAGTAACAGATTACATGTACCAGGATAACGTAATCAGAGTACAAATTATGAGTAACTGTATTCAGTTACAGTTACTGTTTCAATGAGAGGTAATTGGATTACAGTTACTTTGTTGAAATAAATGTATTACAGGGCAGTATTTTCCTGTTTTCACATTTTGGGCTAAACCAGGACTAAAACCAGGACTAAACCAGGACTAAACCAGGACTAAAAGCAGGACTAAACCAGGACTAAAAGCAGGACTAAAGCAGGTCTAAAGCAGGACTAAACTAGGACTAAACCAGGTCTAAAAGCAGGACTAAAGCAAGTCTAAAGCAGGACTAAACTAGGACTAAACCAGGTCTAAAAGCAGGACTAAACCAGGTCTAAAAGCAGGACTAAAGCAGGACTAAAGCAGGACTAAAGCAGGTCTAAAGCAGGACTAAACTAGGACTAAAACCAGGTCTAAAAGCAGGACTAAACCAGGTCTAAAAGCAGGACTAAAGCAGGACTAAAGCAGGTCTAAAGCAGGACTAAAGCAGGACTAAAGCAGGTCTAAAGCAGGACTAAACTAGGACTAACACCAGGTCTAAAAGCAGGACTAAAGCAGGACTAAACCAGGACTAAAAGCAGGACTAAAGCAGGACTAAACTAGGACTAAACCAGGTCTAAAAGCAGGACTAAACCAGGTCTAAAAGCAGGACTAAAGCAGGACTAAAGCAGGTCTAAAGCAGGACTAAACTAGGACTAAAACCAGGTCTAAAAGCAGGACTAAAGCAGGACTAAAGCAGGTCTAAAGCAGGACTAAACTAGGACTAACACCAGGTCTAAAAGCAGGACTAAAGCAGGACTAAACAATATGACTTGTAACAGTAGATGGGCATAATTGAAGGCAGCAGTGATCTCATATAAAAATAATTTCTCTATCAGGATGCATTTGCTACATTCATGTTGTTTTAAAAAACATGACAATATCAAGTAATCCCAAGTATTCAGATTACGTTACTCACTTTAAGTAATTTAATGGATACGTTGCAAACTACATTTTGGGGTGTGTAATCTGTAATCTGTAGGGGAATACATTTTAAAAGTCACCTTCCCAACACTATCTATAAATAAAGTATGATTGATTGATACTATTGTTCTATTGAAATTGTAGTATTATGACAACACAACTTTACATTCTAGTATGAATGTTTACATCAGTTCACGGACAGTTACAATTCCTCTTACTTGAGTATTTTCTTTGATCATTTTCTACTTCTACCTGAGCAACACTGTAATAGAGTTATTCCATTTTTAAGGTACTTTATCCCCTCTAAAATCACATTATTCTTCAGCAGTGTTTTGGATTTCCCAGAGAAAACAAAATTATGTATTATATAGCAGCATCACTCAGAACAACTTTCTCATTGTGTTCCAGATAAAATAAAATCAATCTGGCTGTCTGGCTCTGATTGAATAACTTTAATGTAATTTGAAGGCAGGTCCAACAGACAGAGATAAACATTTGTAACTAGTTCATTTTTTTCAATGAAAACACAGACAGTGAAGGGGCTTATATTATTCCTGTTTTTTATTTGTTAGAATGTTATTTCTTCATCAAAACACACCTACAATTGTGTTTTGTTTCATTCACATATTTAACATATTTAGTTCTTCTCAATTCCACCTTGTGATGTCATGTGGTAATACAAGAAGTGCTCCTCTGTGTTTTTAAACTTCACACATCTTCACTATAATCATTTGAATGATTTGAGCCCGAGGATTAGCAATTCCAGTGTAACTTTTATTCTACTGAACAAAAGGTATAAATAAAAGGAGCTGTTAACCTGAAACCTGTAGCGGTAGTCCACTACATGACATCACAAGGTGGAGCTAAAAATTTTGAGCTTTGGAGATGTAGACAGACTATTTTATTGACAAGCCAGATGCATTGCTTTGAGTTGGCTAGTTTTCAACACCTGTCCATATATAAAAAAAATAAAATAAAATACATGCATAAAAACTGACAATACAAGACACATAAGTTACATACAGATAAAATAATAATTAAGGTGTGAATGTGAATGTGTGAATGAAACAAAATACAATTTCAGGTTTATTTTTGAGGGGGTTACAATGCTCAAACACGACTAAAAGCTCACAGGTGTAAATTTTCTGTAGTACAGGGGGAAAAAAAACAATCTTTTATAGTCAGTTACATCAAAATATTACCCAGATACAGCTGTAAGTTTGACTGTTTTGGTTTTTAAATTCAGTTACGTGGTGTAGAAAGAAATGTTTTGTACCATGTTTGAAGCACTAGTTCACACTGTGCCTGTCCCTGTCACAGATGAGAGCGTCTCACTCGGAACATTCAAATCTCCTCCTCCTGTTTATCAAAACTCTGCAGGTGTGTGTTTGTGAACATGCTGAGCTAAAACACAGCTGTTTCAGAATCAGAACTGCAAGAAAAAAAGATCTGTAATATTTAAAGAAGACCTCTTGTGTTTGTGTCTGCTGTAAAGTTATAATCTGTGATACCTGTGGATCATTATGTTAGAATTTGGACATTTTGAATCTCAATATTCATCTAAAACCATGTCCAACAGGAGCTCACATCACCGTAAACATCGTCACAACAAAGAGCTGTGAAGTTGTTGGTACCGTCTATCAGAGCTGGGGACATGCAAGTCGTGACTTGGACTCGAGTCAGACTTGAGTCACTATTTTTATAACTTGAGACTTGACGTGATAAAATGGACTAAGACTTGGGACTCGACTTGGACTTGAGGCCTGTGACTTGAGCAGACTTGATGCCTTCTAAAAAATATATGTTTTTAGAAAATACTTTTCTCTTTATAGTTGATAAATGTGGTGATTAATTTTACAAGGAACAAACTGGAACATGTCGCTCCCACTTCTCTGTTTGCTACTTTCGATGGAACTGAAGTACTGTGATGTGGTATCCTCAAATGTACTACAGTAATATACAAAAATATAAAGTACAATGCAGTAATACAGAGGGAACTACATAAAACATGATCCTTCCATTTCATTACAGACCCACAACAAAATAACAGTTTTTAAGCACTTTTAATCTAGAATTTTTTCTGTTCTGACTGTAATGATTCACACTAAGATCTTGTCAAGACATTTAAAAAGGAAAAATGTCCATTTCTAAAACTCTTATATAAATACTCATATGTAATTATATCATGAATTTTTAAGTACAGTTTAGTTTAAAGTTCATATAAATTGCAAAAACCAAAGCTATATTTGCTACTTTGGTTTAAAGACTTGAAATGAGTTGAAGCTCAAAGCAGACGACTTGGACTTGACTTGGACTTATGGACCAGTGACTCGAGACTCGACTTGGACTTGCCTGTATTTAACTTGGGACTTGACTTGGACTTGAGGTCAAAGACTTGAGACTTACTTGAGACTTGCAAAACAACAACTTGGTCCCACCTCTTCGTTATAGCTGCACATCATGCTGGCAAGCAGTGGATTTTTTTTCCATTTCTGCCAAAATGATTAGGCAACTCTACAGAATCTTCTCACTCCTTTCTTGGCCATTTTTTTAAATTTGTATTTATTTTTTGTTGTTGTTATTACTGCTGTGATTTCATTAATATTATGTGTATGACAATAAGTACAGAGCAGTGGGCACGTACCAGTAGTGGAGAAAATGGGGGTAAATCTGAGCAATAATGTTTTGAATACAAGACTATAAAGACAAACATACATGAATCACTCTAAATAAAACTTTGAGAGGGTAAATGAGGCAATGACAATGGCTGAAAGCTCTGAAAAGTCGACTTAATAGATCTGCTTTGATACTGTTTATGTATAATATGTATAATTAGTGGGCTGTTGTTAATATGTATAATTAACGGGCTATTATGATTGAAAATGAGCACGTCATAAGATAATGATCCATTGGTGTCATAGATTATAACTATATACTAGACACAAGCACAATTTGTCTTCTTTAAATTAAATACAGTAATATTTTATGGTTAAATATATAAGTATGGACCTTCTGTAGTTCCTCTCTGTGGAGACGTTTTTCCATGGGCCCAGAATGTTCCACAGTTTTGCTCGAAATGCAGTCATCTCTGCGGAGACAAGCCGGTGATCCCGCACGGCCACGTTACAGCACATGCACTGTAAATATATTCCTGTCCCTGCCGGATTTGTGAAGTTGTGGTGTTTGCTGAGTCGTCTTAAATTGGGTTTATTGAAAAGTTGTACCAGCAGCACTTTTCGCTTCCTCAGAATTCAACATTTAAATTCAAATACGGACACTGCGGGATGACAACTATGCACATTTTTAAATAGATAATGCAGACAGCCTGCAGAGAGGAACATATGGCCGCTCTACGACGCCGTGCTCGGACTGCACGCCGCGAAACTGCAGATTCCAAATAATTAAACGTAATGAGAGGAGCTAAGACCAGCCATGGCGCACTGTGGAGCTGCCGTGGTGTTCCAAATTACTTCGTTGGGAGTCTGTTTTGACTGACTTTTAATGACCATGTAACAATTTCCTTTCTATTTACCCAGAGAGGCATTTAGAGTGATTCGTGCACGTCTGCGTAATCTTCTACATTCAAGACTCGATTGCTCCAAAATTCTTCTTTCCTCTACTTCTCACACGCATCACACATGACCACTACTTGTCATTCTCTCCTGCTTTAATTGGTGGGAAAAAAAACAGGGCCAGCAGCATGGTGCTTTCAGAGGAAGTTACGCAAAATGTACTTTTTGGTGCTTCATTAGTGGGATGCATGTAGATAGAGTCTTGTGATAGAGCTCTGAAGGGGGAATGACTTTAGCCTGATTCATGAGCCAGTTTCACTTTGTGGAAACTGTCTGTCCTGGCAGCATTAGGATTCATTTGCTCAACAGTAGGCGGCCAAATCCCATAGGAAGAAGGGCAATAATGTCTTTCCCCTTGATAAAATTCACCAAACATTCTCTCTCTCTCTAAATCCTTGATCTTGGGAATCGTTGCCAACACAGAATGTACGGCTTTATCTTCATCCATCTCGACCACTTTGTTTACTGTTGTGCTGAACCACAAAAGGGACCCAGACAGGTGCTTGAGTTTGACATCATGGCTTCACAGCTCTTCGCTGACTGGCTCGTGCACGGTCAACAACTTCGTGCAAACCGTCTAGTGTATTCCGATTCCTGACCTATAGTCACTGGAAACTCAGAACAGTGCAAGAAATTAAAATATTGAAATAATTTAACATTGTCAAAATAAAGCTTTTGTTACTTGAAGACTTACAGTAGGAAGAGTAACTTTTACTCAAGAGTACTGTTACTTCAATAAAAATACTACGCAAGTTGGAGAAAAAGTGTGTTATATAGAAAAGGAAACAGAAAGGGCCCAAATTGTGATTTTCTGATCTATGTTATCTTTCACTTTGTAGAAACTGTCTGACCTGGCAGCATTAGGATTCGTTCGCTTGATGGCAGGCGGGTACTTTTTTCATTTAACCAATCGCTGCTGTTTGGTTGTGACACATGTAACAATAATGTAACTGGTATATTAAACTTTTCCCAAATCCCGAAGGAAGAAGGACAATAAAGTCTTTCCCCTTGATAAAATTCACCAAACATTCTCTTTGTTCCGGCTTTAAATTCTCAATCTCGGGAATCGTTGCCAACACAGAATGTATGGCTCTTCGCTGATTGGCTGATACCCAAAGTTGCACTTCCAGGGTTCTTGCAAACCGTCTAATGTATTCCGATTCCTGACCTAGTCGCTGGAGAGAAATGCAAATGAAAGGAGGCACTAGGTGGCGCCAGCCTGGCTAATAAAGTTCACATCATCACAAACATTCCTGGAGTTGTGTTTTGTTTCATTCACAAGTTTAATACAGAAAACCTTCATATTTAGACTGAGTTCTTCTCTCAAACTGAAAACACTGTTCCACCTTGTGATGTCATGTGGTAATACAGGAAGTGCTCCACTGTGTCTTTAAACTCCGCACACTTTCACTAGAATCATTTGGATCATTTCAATCCTGGAATTGCCGATCTCTACTGAACAAAAGGTAAAATATAGCTGTTAATTTGAAAACTACCACTGCATGACATCACAAGGTGCATTTTGAGCTTTGGAAATGTGGACAGGTTAATAATAAAGGGTAACTGAAACATGTGTGAATGAAACAAAACACAACTCCAGGTTTGTTTTTGAGGAGGTAAAAGCACAGCTCCTTTTTCTTAATATAGGACCTTTAAACCCACCTGACTACGTGGCACCCGTGTACCCGTGTACTTTGAATTTAATGTGTTTATAAAAATAGCGTGGAGCAGATGTGGAGAATCACATTCATCCACGTTAAGTCAATTTGATGTAATTATGTGGTCTGGAGAGAGGCTGCAGCTGCTCTACAGGTGTGAGCTAGAGGATTGGATCAGGTTGACGACATCTGCCCAAAGCCCCTCTTCACGCTCAGCACCTGCACGCTCCACTCACAGAAAAGCACATAGGTCTGTCTTAAAGGTCCTATATTATGCAAAATTGACTCTTGTGAGCTTTAAGTCTTGTTAGAATGTTGTTACCTCATCAAAAGACATACCTGGAGTTATGTTTTGTTTCATTCATATGTTTGAATAATCCTGTATTACTGGGCGGTCTACATCTCAAGGTCAAAATGCTCTGTTCCTCTTTGTGATGACATGAAGTGGCAGTTTTTACTACTACTTGCGAATTATTTTTATTGAAGTAGCAGTACTTGTGATTACTCTTCCCACTGTAAGTCTACAAGAGACAAAAGCTTTATGTTGACAATATGAAATGATCTGACTATTTGTGTTTCTTGCTCTGCTCTTTCAGTTTTCTATTTTTTATGTATATCCTTTGAAAAGAGCAGCCTTTGTGCATTATTCACGTTTTGTCCGACCCACCTGTTTTCAGGTGCAAATCCTCCCAAACCTGAGCTGATTGATTTCAGACCTGCTCTGAATTTTGTTGTGCAGGTGGTTTTAGGGCTTGCAGTGGGAGGAGATCCGACAGAGCACCATGAGAGCCTGTGGTGTGGCCTTTTCAGCCTGGCCTTTTCACCGTGGTCCCCTCTGCTCTGGACTGACACATGCACGCACACACACCTGCTCATATCTGACATTTCCTCAGACCAGTGTGAATGCTCTGCTGCTAACAGCGCCTCAGATAACCCACACTTCAGCCAAGATCTTTTTCATACACTAGATACACAGCTCCATGTTCCCAGAGCAGTGAGTATTGATACAGTAGTAATGAGACATTCATAGACTCATTTGGATTTCAATACTGATAAAAAATGATTACGTTTTAATGTCACATGAACTTCAGAAAATCAGATGGTGTCTTCATCTAGACAACATTGCCAATTTGAGTCATGAGTGAATCATTATGAAGCTTTGGGCTGATTGAATATCCATGGGTAGTCCACGTTGCTTCACTTTCAGTGTAAAAAAGCTGTTCTAAAGCTGTGCTAGTGGACAAATGACTCTTGTATGTGAAAAGTAGTGATGTGCCTAAGGGCTTGTAAAGGTGAGGGACTAGTTAGAGTTAAAAACATACTTGATTTTTCACCATTTGAAGATCAGGTAGCACAGCTTTAATAGCTTTGTGTCAACCCCCTACACTCCCAGCGTACGAGACCGATGACTCCTGTGGCTCTAGGACAGATGGATCAGTGTCACCATGGGAGCACCTCACTGGAGGGAATGTGCAGTGATGGGAGCCAAGGGGGGATGACTCTAAAGGCTGTAGGGCAGGGGTCTCAAACTCAGATTACCTGGGGGCCACATTAGATAAAGTCTGAGTGAGGCTGGGCCGCATTGAGTATTCGATAAATAGCAGTTGCACAAAAAAAAAAAAAAAAAAAGGCCGTATGTGCACATGTACTCATATTAACAGATCCACTTAGACTCGTTGCTTCACAACTGTTGTAAATTGAGTTTTGGGATGTAAGTTGCGTTAATAATCTGTTGTGAATTTGCATGGGCACCGATTGCAGCTTCATCTGTCAGTGTGGCCCGCGGTCGGGGGGTGGGATTGTGCGTACATATACCAGCGGGCGGCACTGACATTATTCTTTGGAATTAAGTGGAGGGCCGCAAAAAATCCTTCCGAGGGCCGCAGTTGGCCCCCAGGCCGCGAGTCTGAGACCCCTGCTGTAGGGGCATCACCTCCAGGAGCAGGACTGTGCTGAGACTGAGGGAAAAGTGATGACCAAATCGTGATGTTGCTTCTCAGTATAATGTGTGTGATATGGTTCCATACCTAAGTCAGAATTGAGTTTAGAGCCGTATTTGCAACATATATTTTTAGGTATTCTCCCAGCGGACTGCATCCTCCACAACTTGCCCTGGATGAATGATAAAACAAGAATACTGTGCTGTGAAGCTCTCCCAGGCTGGTCCTTTATTATCTGTATATGCAAGCAGTTTTCAAATGGTGCCCAAAATGTTCTACCAAAATAAATGAAAGAAATAAAGATTCGTTTGCATAAATTCATTATTATGCCTCCAACAGCCTCTTTCTGAATCTAAGTTTGCCTAATGTGTGTGGGCAGGGTGGCTCATTAGATTCTTAATGCAATTCAAACTAACGACTTGTGGATGCACCAAAGTTTGTTTCCCCTTAAATGGCTTAAATACAAAATATTGTTGCATAAATGTCTTATTTTTACTTACCCTGGAGCCAGGCCCTGTGTTGGTGCTGCAGAGCGAGTGTCTAGGGACTGGTCCTTCACCCACTGGGCACAGAAGAAGGAGCGACGTGGGGCCATACTACCTGTGGACCAAGAACCTGCAGGAGGAAACAACAGGAGCCGATGCAGAAGGATCTGAGCTGGATGCAGAAGGATCTGAGCTGGATCTCCAGACACAGAAACTGGCTCTGGCGACACCTCACTGGGGGGATGGAGCCTGAGCTTGTGTTGCATTATCGACAGAGCTTCTGTGCTCATCAGAGAGGAGAATCAAAACGATAGATGAACATCGGATTCAGGAACAGTGTGGTTTTTGCTGCGGCACACTGGACTGGCTCTTTTCTCTCCATCGGGTCTGATCACGGGTGAGGGATGAATGTTCAGTTGGGTGTGATTGACAAGTGGATAAGCCAATCAGGAACTTGCATGATCAAAACAACGAGGAGCTTTCCAGGAAAAATCATGACCTACTATGTTCTATTCACTGGGACAATTTGGGCATCTCTACCCTTTGAAGGAACTTTCCATTATTTATTATTTGGTGATGGATACTGCGAGTTGGGACCCGATGGCCTGTGGGAGACAAGCAGCTACACTATGGGGAGTGACAGGAGAGTTACTTGGAGAAGTCATGCTGTGCTTTTGTATTCACTTGCAAAAGAATATTTCAGAAGGTGGACCTTTTCAAAAGTTTGGAGGAGTATAGGTAGAGAAAAGTTGAGAGAAAAGGGCAAGATGTAATTTTAACAAGTACAGACTAGAATGTTCAAAATGCCTGCCAAAGTTCATGTTTTTAAAAGACTTAAATTCTGAATATCAGTGACTATGTTCAGACTTTCTGTCTTCATTGTTTGTTGGAAAATTTAATTATATTATTTGGAAGATGAAAACAAAAATAGCCTTTGGTTTCTTTGGATTTTAATCAGCATTTCCCAATTACTCTGTGTAATATTTTCATAAATGAGAAATCTTATGAACACAGGTGACTTCTAACAATTCTAAATTTCAGATCTGAGAAGCAATTTTCCTGTTTTTCTAGACAACACCGATTTGATTATTTCGGTGGTGGTCACCCATCATTTCAAACAAATCTTTTTCACCTCATGTTAATAGAATTTAGTGCTTCACTCATTGAATCTACAAAAACTTGCAATGTTTTTCAGTCCCGTGTAATATTTTTACCTTCTTTTTTTTACTCGTAAGTAGCCATATTTGTTTGGAAACAGATGAACCATGCATGTCCCTGATTGGTTAATCCATCTGTCAATCACACACATTTGAACCCATGGAGATTCACCAGTGACCAGACTCAAATTCATAAAGTGTTAAAGGGACAGTTTGGAATTTTGGACATAGGACCTCATTTCCTAGTGATCCAGAGTGTTGGAGACGTATGGAGACACTAATTTAAATATTCCATCCAGTCCTTGTATTTGCAGAGGTCGCTGGTGCTAGACTAGTGCATGTCAATGGTCATAGTTATTCTGCCACTAAAAACAGTCTTACCCACTCCACAAAACACCTGAGGCAAATCTATTATTACGCAAGACTGTCGATGTAAATGTCTGTGTTGAAAGAATAATGTCTGAAATAAAACTAACCTTGCATGGCATGAATTGTCGCATGTTGAGGGACTATTTTCTCATATATCAGTCCGCCGCTGCCAAGTTTTCTATCAGGAAGTACAACTAGCAGCTGCTGCTCAGACATAAATCCTTCAAATACAAGGTTGGTTTTACTTCTAAATCTAGAAAAGCAGTCAGAGAGCGCAGACCTCCACCAAGGACTACCCCCATTTTTTATATAAATTGTGATAAAATCAGTCTTCTGGATCAGATCCGGATCAGCCTTTGGAATATGAAAGAGGATCCCATTGTCCATCCCTGAGTCAAATTTCATGGGGTTTGGTCAATAATTAACCGAGATATTGAGAAACAAAATTTTTGGCCCCATTTACCACAATGTTAACTAAAATTTCAAAGTGATCCAGAATCCAGGATTTCTTCCGGATCACCCCCAAAATGAAATCAGTTCTTCCTTTTCACATTTCCAACAAATCCTGAAAATTTCATCAAAATCGGTCCATAACTTTTTGAGTTATGTTGCTAAAAGAGAAACAAACAAACAAACAAACAAACAAACAAACAGACAAACAGACAAACAAACAGACAAACGCCGGCAAAAACATAACCTCCTTGGCGGAGGTAATTATTCTATCAACACAGACATTCACATCAACAGTCTGGTGTAATAACAGTTTTGCTTCGGGTGTTTTGTGGAGTGGGTAAGACTGTTTTTAGTGGCAGGATAACTATGGCCATTGACATGCACTAGTCTAGCACCAGCGACCTCTGCAAATACAAGGACTGGATGGAATATTTAAAAAAACATGTCCTCTACACGTCTCCAACACTCTGGCTCACTAGGAATGAGGTCCTATGTCCAAAATTCCTGACTGTCCCTTTAAAGGTGCATTGTGCTACTTTTCTAGTGGAGGGTCTGTCACCTACTTGTCTTCATGGCGATGTTATTGCTTTGTCTAGACTCTTTGTCAAACACAAATTCACAGAGGGCCAAAATTAAAAACTGGGACTAAGTTGTGGGCCAAACTAAATATTTATTATTGAAAAAAAAAAGTTTAATAATAGTTTTGCTTAAACATTGAATCCAGAAAAGCATAATATAAAATAATAGCACAATTTTAAATAAATAATATCTCTATAGTCTATCTGTAGTCAGCTGGCAGCTCTAATACATATTTGATATGATCTCACGGGCCAAATATAATTATATTGCGTTAGTCGAGTCATTGAGTTTGACATGTCTGGTCTAGAATGTTCCATGGTAAAAATTAAACCTATCTATCTCATGGGAAACAACTATAGGCTACGCCACAGGTCAGATCTGAGGAGAGGCAATCCTGTTCACAAAGAGAGTTCGTGTATTTTTGAGCAATAGAAAGATTCGTAATGAAAAAATGTTAGATACAAAGTTGTGTTTAATGTCAAGCCAGGACCTGCAATGTGCACTGGAGCAGTTTGCAGCCGAGTGTGAAGCGGCTTGGGATGAGGATCAGCGCTTCCAAGTCCGAGGCCATGCTTCTCGACCGGAAAAAGGTGGCTTGTCCTCTCCGGGTGGTGGAGAGTCCCTGCCTCAAGTGGAGGACTTCAAGTATCTCGGGGTCTTGTTCTCGACTGAGGGGAGGATGGAGCGTGAGATTGACAGGCGGATCGGTGCAGCGTCTGCAGTGCTGTGTTCGCTGTATCGGTCCGTTGTGGTGAAGAGGGAGCTGAGACAAAAGGCAAAGCTCTCGATTTACCGGTGAGTCTTCATTCCTACTCTCACCTATGATCATGAGCTCTGGGTAATGATCGAAAGGATACAAGCGGCCGAAATGAGTTCCCTTTTGGCTGGGCGCTCCCTTAGAGATAGGGTGAGGTGCTCAGTCACACAGGAGGAGCTTGGAGGTGGCTCGGGTCTCACTGCTGGCCTGGGAACGCCTTGGGGTCCCCCTGGAGGAGCTGGAGGACATATCTGGGGTGAAGGAAGTCCGGGAGCCTCTGCTCAGACTGCTGCCCACATGACCCGGTTAAGCGGAAGAAAATGGATGGATGGTTTAATGTCAAACCATGGAACACTCCAGGCAAAGCACTAACATCTCAACCAAAAATGTTGTGCAATGCGCCTTTAAATAAGTTTGTATTCTGAACTCCAGGCAAGCAGAAAAGTTCCCAGTGTTATAAGTAGTTCACCTTTCTCTCTCTATGGCCCTAAATGAACTTAAAGCCCGGTGATTATAACGACGCTCAGCCCCATAAAACATGTATAAACTGAGCACACACGTCTATCAGCCTTAATGACGCCGGTGTTCATTACAAATCAATAGTTACAGCACAATTTATGAACGCAATCGGTGATAAGAGGTATCACCGTGGTAACAGCAGGCTTCAGTGTGTGCTTGGGTTGATAAAGAAGCATGAGGAGCTGTGTGCAAACGTGATAAAAATAGACTTGGATTTCAGATTCAGCGTTTCAGAATACGTACTCACCAATTGAGGCCTAAAGCTGTGGCTCTGGGGTTTTTTGTTGACCAGTGAGTTCTTCATTCATATTTCCAGATGAAACAAAAACAAAACAAAATAAACATCATTGCCTTAAATCATTTTTGTTTTTGTCACTGCAAAGTATCAATAGGCTCATTTTTTTTCAGGATTGGACACAGGTCTCTCCAACTAAATAAATGCTTGCTCGTGAGAAAAATTATAAGAGGTCAGAAAATAGTGAAACATGGGGCGCAATTTCCGGACTATTGAGCGCACCTGAATATAAGCTGCATCAAAGAAATTTTAAAAGAAAAGAAAATGTACATATATAGGCTGCACTTGTCTATAAGCCGCAGGTGTCCACGTCTTCAGGAACGTTTTCAAGTTCGGGTCATTTGCTTTTATTACCTCTGAAAGTATGGAGTAAGAAAGCTGTCAAAAATATTCGTGCGCATAAAATAGAAATCCGTGCGTATTTGGGAAATCTGTGCATATTTGGCTGTAGTTGCGCATAAAATAAATATTTGTAAACTCTCAAATGAGTCCAGTCGTACATAAAATAGATTGTGTGTATTTTATCCATCAGAATACGAATTACGCTTTCATCAGTACGAATACAAATTCACAGACGGAACTTTACTGTCAAAAATACGTCATCACTTCACAGACATTATCCATCGAGCAGAAGAAACATCGACAAGCGAGCATCAGTCAGTCGCTGCATGGGTTCTACTGCATGGAAATGCTCACCAACAGTTCCTCAGGACGCTGAAATATCAGGTCTCCAGACTTCAGTACACCAAACTCTACCAAACTGTCCTGGTTACAGACGTCACAGCCAATGAAATGTTACACATTACAGTTTAATGCAGCTTCCAGCATCAATTAATGTTCGTGTTTACAGGCAACACCTTGATATGTTTACAGTATTTACCAGTAAGTTTAACGTCACCGTGACGTGGACGGATTTGCTAATTATAACCCATTATAACTCATGTATAACCCATTATAACTCATGTATAACCCATTATAACTCATGAAAAACCCATTGTCTGAAATGCAGCTGAAGACTGACTGATGCTCGCTGTGGCTGTAGTCGTGAATGTTTTAATCTAAACATACAGAGAACCTGATATTTGTTAATTAGCCCTGGGAGAACGTTACGTCGGATGTTGGCCAACTGGCTCCACTATGTTTTCTAACATAGATGTGCAATTTCACGTTCAAAGGAGGTGTTTCTACACAATATTATACAGCAGCGTTCGGTTCCCGAATTCAAGACATTTTTACAATAGATTTTAATTAACCCACTTGTTGGTCGCTGTTGTAGCTTCTTGTGCTATTACTCTGTTTTTACTCTCTGCTACAAACTTGAGCTGCACAGTCTTGATCTTGATCGATGTTTCTTCTCTGCTCGATGGATAATGTCTGTGAAGTGATGACGTATTTTTGACAGTAAAGTTCCGTCTGTGAATTCGTATTCGTACTGATGAAAGTGTAATCGTAAATTTTCATTTCGTGATTGTAATTCATGACGTCGTCATTTTTTCAATTCGTATTCTGATGGATAAATACACACAATATATTTTTTATGTACGACTGGAGTCATTTGAGAGTTTACAAATATTTATTTTATGCGCAACTACAGCCAAATATGCACAGATTTCTATTTTATGCGCACGAATATTTTTGACAGCTTTCTTACTCCATATGAAAGCTTTTGTCGTCTTTCTGCATTGAGTCAGTTCGCTGCGCTGCTATCGCCAACATCTCACTGACTCATTAATTTATTTTTTTTTTGTTTTGTTTATTTATTTCATTCATAAAGGATAAAAAGACATCAAGAGTGTCACAACATCAAACATACAAGAAATGAATGAAAAGGAGCAGAAAGAAGTGTCATCTTATGTTATCTGCCCCCTTTTCCCTTTTCAAGACAATCGATGGTTACTAAACATTTCAAATCCTTACATTTCAGTTCAGGCACAATTATTAATCAATTGTAAACAGAAGTCTTCACATTTATACACAACAACTTAGTTTTCTTTTTCATACATACACAATGCATTTGATATTAAGTATTTTTGAAATGCCGTCATTGTACTTGATTCTTTTATTTCTTTGTCAAGACTCTTCCATAAGTTCACTCCTGTCACAGCGACGCTTCGTTCCATGACCTTGGTTCTGAATCTGGGTTTTTTAAACATGTAGGTTCCTTTTAAATTGTAGTGGCTTGTTCCCATCTCAAACCAGTGTTGGGGAGTAACAGATTACATGTACTGGAGTTACGTAATCAGAGTACAAATTTTGAGTAACTGTATTCGGTTACAGTTACTGTTTAAGTGAGTGGTAATTAGATTACAGTTACTTTGTTGAAATAAATGGATTACACTGTGGTATTTTCCTGTTTTCACATTTTGGGCTATATCCCCTTTTTTTTTTTTTTCCCTCTCGGTAATTCCACTCATTGCCGGACACTAATCCAGGTCCAAACCAGGTTTAAAACCAGATCTAAAACCAGGTCTAAACTAGGTCTAAACTAGGTCTAAACTAGGACTAAACTAGGTCTAAACTAGGACTAAACCAGGACTAAACCAGGACTAAACCAGATCTAAAACCAGGTCTAAACTAGGTCTAAACTAGGTCTAAACTAGGACTAAACTAGGACTAAACCAGGACTAAACCAGGACTAAACCAGATCTAAAACCAGGTCTAAACTAGGTCTAAACTAGGTCTAAACTAGGACTAAACTAGGACTAAACCAGGACTAAACCAGGACTAAACCCAGGTCTAAACTAGGTCTAAACTAGGTCTAAACTAGGACTAAACCAGGACTAAACCAGGACTAAACCAGGTCTAAAACCAGGTCTAAACCAGATCTAAACCAGGACTAAAACCAGGTCTAAACCATGTCTCAAACAGGTTTTAACAGGACTAAACCATGCTGCGTGGATCGTGCCGTGTTGGGCCTTTTATTGTCTTTTAGCAGACAAAACATCTTATGTGAAGATATTCTGATCTTTGCTTCTCTACAGCAAATCAAGTAATCCAAAGTATTCAGATTATGTTACTCACTTCAAGTAATTTAATGGATTCCGTTACAAACTACATTTTGGGTTATGTAATGTGTAATCTGTAGGGGAATATGATTTAAAAGTAACCTTCCCAACACTGTCTCAAACAGTCTTTGAATATTTACAGGTAATACTCTGCACTTTGCTTTACACATGACTTTGAGGAGACTTAAGTCAACAATGTCATGCATTTTCAACACTTTACGTTGAACAAATATTGGGTTGGATGGCTCTCTACAATGGCTGTTGGTGATAATTCTCAGGACTCTTTTTTGTAAAATAAATAAAGGTTGTAGGTAAGTTTTACATGTTAACCCCCAAATCTCTTTACAGTACATGAGATATGGTGCAATTATAGAGTTATATTGATGCCGAGCTCACGTGCAGCAGCTCGAGTTCCTTCTTCCACAGCCACATTAAAGGTTGTATAGAGGATTTTCCAAGGAACGAGAAATCCAGCGACTGTTTGTCCTTTTTCAAATGTTGCGCATGCGTGAAACCACCCCCCCTCCCCCACAGCTCCTACGTAGAAACGCCTCCTTCCGCCTCATCCTTACGCCAGAAACCGGTGCGCTGCACATGACTTGTAGACAACTAACTACAGTGTTGGTTAGGCAAGGCGGAGAAGTGAGGAGCGGGGGGAGGGGGTGCGCGGATATTTCGAGCGCGGACAAGAAGTGAGAAGCAGGGAGAAGAACGGAGCAGGGAGAGAGGAGAGGAGAGAGGAGAGGAGAGAGGAGAGGGGAGCGGTGCGTGGAGATTCCGTGAGGAGCAGGGAGAAGAGCGGAACGGGCAGAGAGGGGGCGCAGAGATTCCGTGCGAATGAACTAGCTACTACTACAACACGCAGCAGCAAGCGGACTCTTTCTTTGCCAGTTTTCAGACATAGGATATCGCATTCGTGTCCTGAAAAACGTTTGTCTCGCTCTTGGAAATAAAGTATGTTTTCATAATAAGCAGAAGTTACCTGTCCAGAAGTAATTTGGCGACCAATGCGTCAGTCTTTAGACCCTGCGTCTACTTCAGTCGCGCCATCGCTGGAATGAATCTTCAAGAATCACCTTAGTTTGGTTTCGCTGCTTTTCCCCTTGTCTTCTTCTTTCAGCGACCTCAAAAACGGACTTTGTTTTGCGGCTAACTGCTCGTAGATTCTTGTCGCCATTGCAATAAACTTTGTGCGAACTGCGAGGAAGATATAGGTCAAAAAAGCCGCTAAGAACTGTTGCGTTGGTGGAGTAAACAGCGTCTGTGCGTCTGTGGACTGCGTGACAGGCGTACGTAAACCACGTAACGGCAGCGCGCAGGCAAGTCAGTTACGCTAGAAACGTAGGGAGATTGATTGACAGCCTGTCAGCTCACAGATAACGAGGCAGTGTCGTTATCTATTGGCAAATGTTTAGCCCCACCACGTCCAGAGTTGATGAATTTTTATTCTCTTTTTTTTGGTCATCATAATTACAAGGCTACTGCATCTCTATAATGCTATCATTGACAACTTGAAACAAAAAAAAAAACTAAAAAAATCCTCCATACAACCTTTAAGTGCTTTTAACTACAAAGCTGGAACATATGCATTTCTTTGTGTGTTTTCCCTGAGGACGGTGTGTGTATGAAGCGCAAAATAACTGTTGAAAACACAATCAAATGAGAATCTTCCTCTGCGCATCATCTCTTCTACCTGTCTGTCTCGCTCCTGTACCCCCCCGGAGGCCTTAGCCTGTAAAAAATCTATAGAGGGATTATCAGATTTCATCATTTCACACTCTACTGCACATGTCTCCTGTAGAAAGAGCAGATGTTCTGTCTGTATCATGTCAGGGTCCGTACTGACAACAAATCCACATCTGTCCATACATTAGCTGCATCGTTGTATAAGCCGCGGGGTACAAAGCAGTAGCGGCTTAAAGTCCAGAAATTACGATATTTCAAAATTTGAAAAGCGTGGAAAAGCTGAACAATTTTCCTCCCCATAGAGAGCCATGGGGTAATGACACTTATTCACACTTTCAAGGGTCGATGGTGAAAGTTGTGAGAAGCTGAAATTCTCCAACAGCTCTGGCAATGCAGAGGTGCTGCTGTGAGCAAATGTGTCTGTGCGAGGAAGGCTAAAATGAGGCCTGATGTTAGAACACTACAGGGGTCCAGACCACAAAAGAAGAGAGCTTTGGCAAGAGAAAGTTGTGAATGTGAGCAATAGACTGTAAAATCTGAAATAAGGAAGTCTACTTGCTGGTCCTTTTAGTGTTCTGATCATTTTGAGAAGGGATGTAACAGTTTATGGACTATTGACGCCATAAATAGTGAAATTTTCTTTCTTTAGATCATGGTGATTACATGTTTGATGTAATCAAAAGGGGGAATACTGTGGGAAATATTATGTGGTGGTCATGCTAATTCACCCAATATTATGGACTTTGGAATGACAACAGGGTGGAAAACACGTATGACTATCTATAGGTTTATATAACATGTTTTTTCTGTACTTTGAGTGCCATAAAGAACATGTTTTTCTGTACTTTGAGATGCCACGAAGCAGAAAAACTGACATATGTGGACCCCGTGGCATGTTCCCACCCATGATAAGGTGTACTGGGTCAGCAGTATTGTTCATTTTCTTGCTGTATATGCTAAATCAACAAGTTAATGTTTTGTCAAGATGTAGTATAAAGCTACCCCTGATTTTGAGTTGGTCAGAGGCGTCGTCCGGGGTGGCAGTTGTACTTGGTAATCAACTTGAATCTCTCTCAATGGAAATGCTGAAATAAAGTGGCCTGTTCTCTCAGATTCTCCATCTTCTGTGCTTCTTTTTAGGACACGTATTGAACCTTCCGAAAAAACCCACAGTCATCATTCATCTAGTATGTGTCCAGCTCTTTGAAGTCAAAGTTTCTGGATGGTAAAGTGAAGCTAATTTGACACATAAACTTGTAACATTTAAAACAGACCTATTATGCAAGATTGACTTTTCAGAGCTTTGTAATTGTCTCCCCTTCTCATTTACCCTCTCCAAATTGTATTTAGAGTGAACTGTGCTTGTTTGAACAATGTTTAATCACTCATTTTCAAGATGCCTTATTGCTGATCAACTGTTTTCACCACCATTGGACTTGCTTGTTTTATTAAGTCACTTTTGATTACTATTGTGATTTAAATTGTGCAGAGATTATATTATAATTATCCCCTGGTGTCGTAGATTATAACCATGTAGCTGTTTTAAGCACGGTAGGTCTTCTTTAAGTTTATTTTGTGGAGTTCAGCTTGAATTGAATCAATTATCAATTATTATTTTACATCTTACAACCTATCTGCTGCCGGCGGGCAAACTTCTAATACATGTTTGATATGATCTCGCGGGCCAAATATAATTATATCGCAAGCCAAACTGATCTAGAATGTTCCACGTTAAAAATCTATCTCGTGGGAAACAACTATAGGCTACGTCACAGGTCAGATCTGAGGAGAGGCAATCCTATTCACAAAGAGAATTATTGTATTTTTGAGCAATAGAAAGATTTGGTAAAAAAAAAAAAAGTTAGATTTATGTATTTATTGTTAAAGCATAGAACATTCCAGGCAAAGCACTAACACTAACTCCTAAGTTTATTTTTTGGAGTTCAGCTTGAACTTAATCAAGTATCAATTCTTTTTTACATCTTACAACAAAGAAGCTTCATCAGATCTGGGCTTGGTGACTTCCACATCATGTAGCTCCATCACTGTTCTGCAGTCCATCATTCTCCTTGCCTGACCGTTCAGCCCCATCTACATTCTGATCGAATCCAGAAGGGACTGGACCCGGACCACAGAGCGTGAAAATCCTTCATCCAAACTTGACTGCTAATTTGTATCACGTGTCTCTCAAATGCAGAAGACGTCTCTGAATTCTTGTAACATTCTGAACAAAATACAACTTGAAATACGTGATAGTTTGATGCTTAGATTTTTGATTCTGCAAGAACCTTTACATGTAAAAAAGGAGAAAACAGCCATGTTTTTTGCTGCCAACAGACCATGTGTTAATCTGACTTTCAGTCACACCTTTGGAAATCAGGGAGACAGGCCACGGCTCCATGTTTTTGTAACGTTTTCTCAAAGTGGGTGGTTCTGTCTGGTCAAGTAACTACTCTCCCACCCTCCGACAAAATTAAGGATGAACTCTACTCTTCTTCATCTCCACATGCACCGTCTGGTCTATACTACAAAAAAGAGTGTCATAAGTACCACATTTTTCAGACTATAAGTCGCACTTTTCATGGTTTGGGTGGTCCTACGACTTATACTCCTGTGTGACTTATATATTAAAATGTTGTCATTGACAGCGAGAGGGCGCTCTAGGCTTGTGCATCAGTATCTGCTGCTCCTATTACTCCTGTACTACTGTCACTTCATGTTCTACTGCACATGTCTCCTGCAGAAAAAGCCTCTGTCCTGTCTGGCATCATGTCAGTCAATTGCACCATTACTTCTGTAACACTGAAAATTTTAAATGTAAGTGACTTCAGTGACACGGAAACCATCCTGTCGGGATTCAGAAAGGCCGGAATAATTCTAACTGGAACTGATGCCGAGTTTGACGACAGCTACACAGAAGAGGAAGAGGCGCTCTGGAGATCACAGAGTTGCTCAGAAGAGACACAGAGGATGAAGAATTCAATGGATTAATGATTTGGAGTGAGATGAAGAGTTTGGTAAACTTGTTCTGTTCTGTTGTTTATGTTATAGTTCTCTGAAGAACTGTTCACATGTGACGTTAACAGTCTGTTGTTCTCTGTTCTATTGGTATTACTATGACTTGCCTTTCAAAATGAAATGTCAGTTCCTGGTCTCTGATTTTATAAAATAAATTTCCCCCAAAAAGTGCGATTTATAGTCCCGTGTGACTTAAGGCAGGACCTGACCTTACCTGACATAATCTGTAGTCTGTTCATTTGACCTAAAGATGGGCCCAGTGAAACATGTATTACCTAAGCACACACACGTCTGATGTGATCTATGACGTGAGCGGACATTACAAATCATAGTTACAGCACAAAGTGTGTACATTCATGAAAGGAATTAGTGATAAGCGATAGTGCCTTGGTAACAGCAGGCTTCAGCGTTTACATGATGTGATAAGGAAGTACAAGGAGCAGTGTGCAAACATGATAAAAGTTGCAAATTGCAAATATAGTTAGGTCAGATATCTCTATTAAAGTGTTGTGTTGTATTTATTGTATTTATTTTGTCAGTGTGTATTGTGGGAAACTTTAAGAGCACTCCCATTAGCATCATTTATCTTTCAGAAACCACACAGATTATTACAGAGGAGCTAATGATACTGAATAGTTGCCACAGCAATGGTCACTAATGAGAGCTTTCACAAATTGTAAACAGCGGACCTTTTGTCAACAAATATTAAATTATCCATTAAACATACAAGAAATTAAAGAAATCACTGTGTGCAATTGTAGACTGGAAAAGAAGTTCACATTAATTGCTGCTTCTCTCCATCGAGACTGTGGGCTGTATTATGTATTTTGCCCACGGTGTGAGCAGGCCACTAGCTCACAGCGAATATTACCTCCAGTGTTTTCATTCTCAGTGTTTTAACTCCCACTGTTTAACTCCCAGTGTTTAACTCCCAGTGTGGAGCGTGCAACTGTGAGCCTGAGGACTGTAGGAGGAGGCCTGAGGCGGGGGGAGGACAGGTCTGTACAAACACATCCACACCATGACCGAGCCGCGCACACAACAATACAACTACATCTTACTTAAACTATTATAAAGTTTTATTCTATACAAAGGTCATGCTCAAGCGGCTGTTTTCTACTACTAGAACAAAGATCAGCTCATCTTGGAGAATCTGTGTCTGACCTGTGCGTAGAAGTTCAGAAAATGTCTTTTCAAAACCTGCAGGGTTAAGACTCTTGCCCAAGAGCACAACAGCAGAATCGACTACAGACTGGGGCATGTTTTGTCAGACATCACACAGGACTCGGCTGTTTTGGTGTTTTAAGAAAGTTCAGTCAGAAAAAGGAGGAGCTAAATAAAAGAAAACAGGAAAACGTTGTATGGGGTGTGTTTCAAATTGTAAAATGGTGACCTAAATATGTTATATGTTGGCATTAATAGCCCATAGAAGTGTAATACACAGTCTTTAATATTCTAGCTGCTCTACAAACAAAACTACATCCAACCCAACTTTACTTGTAGAGCATTTGTAAAAGCAGTCATGTTTGTGTAAAGCAAGTGGATGATTTTGGACTGGGAGTTACTAAAGAAACAGCTCAGAGGAGTCATGTTTTCTCATTTAAAAGCTGTATTTCCATGTGTTGCCAAGGGCCTATGCAGACTGTAGTAAATTAGAACTTATAAGAGAGTCTGAATCATGATGAATATGCAGCTAAAGGGCCTGGAGTGAACAGCCAGTGTTAAACACATGCACTTACACTTGGTCATGTTTTTAAATGAGGTTACACAGGGGCAGAGGATTCAGTGTGGAACACTATGACAATGGTAGAAATTAAATGAATGAATGATTTTCTAAATACTTTGACATTTGACTTCATGTTGTAACTCCCATTTTGCTGGTTCTGAATCATAGTATTAACCTCTGGCCACACTGATGGTTGTGACACTGAATATGGAATGGCTTTCGCTGTAGGTGATGGCGATAAGGCAGAATATCTTGTGCAATGTTTGTTTTGATTCACTTGGGATGCTTCCTCCCAAACCTCAGTGCTGCTCTGTGATTGGTCGCCAACCAACAGCCGGCTCTATCGCTCCAGTGGCCAAACGCCAAGATGGATTCTTGTGAGTTTGTGAACTCACAAATATCACAAGAATCCGTCTGCTGTGCAAAGTTATCACATGATCACTTTTAGTGACAATGTTTAGATTAGTCGTCTGTAATGCATCAGTCAAGAAGTACCACCACAATGAACTGCACCACAGTGTTAAAGTTACTAGACTTTACCCCAACCATATCTCAAAGTCTGTAGCGCCCAAAATAATAAGTCCACTTAAAATTACATATTAATGCAAATAATTAAGCGTTTGGACTTAATATTGATTTAAATTCAACAAATATAAATAAAATTTATTTAAAAATTTCAGAGGTTATAGACCCCACTTTGAAAATCCTGTTCTTTTCACTGTTGTTATAGCTACTGTTTAGCTATAACAGTGAAAAGAATAGGATTTTTTTTGTCTTTTATATATATTCACTATTTCATAAAAAAGAAGTATCTTTGATAGGACCTGGCAACCCAAAAACAAGGAGGAGCTCTTTCTGCTTTCTGATAAAATACCTTTACCATTGTAATATCAAGGCAAATATAACAAATGTACAAATATACTCCCTTTAACTGCTCCAGTCCTGTCATGTACAGTCTCCTGTGTTTTCCCCTGTGCTGGTAGAGTGTTTGTGCTCCTGTGCCTTTAACAGCTGAGCCAACCGATGGCACAGATAGTGGAGGAGCAGTTTGAACCGCCTGTGGTCTTAGACACTGTGCTATCAGCAGCAGCAGATGGACAGACGGGCGTCTCATTACAGGGACATATTCTAACACTTGAGTTTATGAGGAGAACATCTGGTGGTCATTACGGGCCTGTCGAGTCACACTCATAAAAGGACACATTGGGCGCGATGTATTCAATCAGAGCTGACGCGCCGTTTAGAGCTGAGGCAATGAGGACGTAAACGCCACAGGACAGAACGAGAACACAGCAGCAGCCCCGTCACTCTGAAAAATAACACCTCATATTAGCCCTCATTTGAGAAGTACGACTAATTAAGTACACCCAAATTATTTCAGCTTTTATTGTTGATTTATTTTAATATTTTCTGTTCTATGTTATAATGTTTCTTACCTGGAGTTGTGTTTTATTTCATTCACACATGTTTTACACACAAATCCTACAAATGAGTTCTTCTCTCAAACAGAAAACACTCTGTACCCCTTTGTGATGCCACTTTTTAAGATTTTAAGTGCTTCACCGGTAAATGTTAAATAGAAAACTACCACTACTTGACATCACAAGGTGGAACAGGGCATTTTGAGCTCTGGAGAGGTGGACAGACTAATAATAAAGAAACAAAACACAACTCCAGCTATGTTTTTTCTAACATGGCTTAAACCTCACTAAAGTAAATTCTGTGTAACATAGACCTTTAAAGAGCCCATATTACGCTATTTTCTGATCTACGTTATAATGTTTCCTCATCACAAACATATGTGGAGTTGTGTTTTGTTTTATTCACACACTTTTAACACACAAACCCTGCATATTTAGACCTTGTGATGTCACGTGGTAATACAGGAAGTGCTCCTCTATGTTTGAATACCACTAAAAACATGCGTCATTAAAAGTTCATAAGCCAATGGGGTTCATTTGGTCTTCCGGTAATTTATGTTATGAGGTTCTTCTTTCAGCTCAAGAGTTTGTTTTCATACCTGACAGTTTCGACTGCTCACTAGTGGTTTTCCTCAGAGTCACGTGATCTGTTTTCCTCAGATCAGTCACCTGTTCAGCTGATTTATAAAGGTTTTGGAGCTGTCTTCCTATCGGTGGAGGCAGGACGACAGCGCCATCTGCAGTCCGACTTCCTCAGAACAGTATCCCAGGTGTGTGACAGTAAAAAAGCCCCCTCATCCCGGTTTATAGTCCCGTATTTCAATTGCCTCTTTAATACGAAATACCCTGCATGTCCTGCAATAAAACATACATCAGGGAGGACGGTCAGTACATGAAAAAAGGAACACAGGACAGAATGAAAGAAGGAAACAGCAAAGGTGTGCACACGAGCAACAAAACACAAAAACGCAGAACAGGAACAACTCAAATCGGCCATTTCTAACCACTGTAAAAGAGAAAACCACATTATGGATTAAGACGGAGCAAACATCATAGGGACAGAGGAAAACAAACACCGTCGCTGGATTAAAGAGGCAATCAAAATACACAAGAAACGTGCCTACAGGACTATAAACCAGGACGAGGGGGCTTTTTTACTCTCACACACCTGGGATACTGTCCTGAGGAAGTCGGACTGCAGATGGCGCTGTCGTCCTGCCTCCACCTGTAGGAAGACAGCGCCAAAACCTGTTTAAATCATCTGCCCATGTGACTGATCTGAGAAATGATCAGTCGAAACTGTCAGGTATGAAAACAAACTCTTGGTCTGAAAAAAGAACCTAATAACATAAACGTTCATACAGTTTTTGACATAAACCAACAAGAATAAATGAAGCAAAATATGTAAATAAATGAGTAAAAAACTAAACAGCTCAGTTGACACAGCTATGAAAATTAGTTTGTTAAAGGCACAATTACCCAACGCACGGGACATTACAACTGCCACAAAATGAAAAATGATCGTGACGCATCGAGACCCCGGAGGACCAGAATGCATTGCGGCATGGGTCAGAGATTAACAAGGCAGCGGTGTCTATTAAAGGAACTCAGACTGAATTGGTTGGCCTGCAAGTGTGAGAGCGAGCCACCGGGGACGAGAGAGAATTATAGAGCGGAGACAACATTACCCACGGTGCACTTTGGGCCGATGTCTAATGAGCACACAACATTAGAGATGTGATTTAATGAAGTGAGTAGCTGCAGTGTGAATGGGAGAGTGATAACTTTATTTAGAATGAAAGGACCTGATGAAAGACAAATCAATTCTGTATAAAGAGATTGTTAAAGACCCCGTGGGATTTTTTTTTTTCCATGTTTCTGACCAAAATGACACAAAAATACAAAATACATCCACTCTCTAATGTCTGCATCTAATTAGAAAGAGTTTTATTGTCCTGGAAATGCACTGTTAACATGCTAGTTATTGTGAGCTTTACTGTGATGGCAAAACTCCGCTCTGGCTTCTGAAAGTTGTGAAAAGTCCTTATAAACTCATCTACGTGAATAATTAGGTTGCTCTGAATTAATAAGTGAAGATTAACTTTGGACCACCGCAAACTGCTTAAAATTAAGTAAAATTTGTTTTCACATTTTTAAGACATAATTTTGTGTCTCAACCAATGGCCATTTGCTTGGAATACATCTTATCATAGTTTAGATAAACTGGTACTTCATATAAACGGGATTAATGTTCAAAAGTAACAAATGGGGTGCCACAAGGATCAGTACTCAGACCCATAATGTTAATCTAATAAGAAAATATGTATTGCTTTACTGCTGGTTTGTTCATTTCTCTTTTGTACAGCCTTATGAGGTGACTTGTGACACTGTGTTAGTATGAAAATTGCATTGTAATCTGAATAAAATGTTCACATTCCAGGACTACTAAAGTTACATTTATAAATAAAACAAAAACGAAAAACAAATGAATAGCAACAACAAGACTAAACTGTCATTAAAAAGTATAACAAAAATGCAGTTTCTCTGAGTTTTGACAAAAAGTTTCTCTCCTTTTAGTTCACTTTGAGACACTTTTTAACATAACACCAGTTTATTAAAGGTGCACTATGGTTAAGGGTCGGTCATCTGTTTGTTTCTATGGATATGTCATTGCTCTGCCTGTAAAGTTCCACAGTATGGCATTAAACAGCTCTACCTTACCTCTACTCAAAATCTAAATGTCAGTAGTGAAAATAAAAATATCAGTGCAACCGATATACTCATAAAATTATATTAGAATAATTAACAACATTACACTACATATAATTTTTGAAAAGTCCTTGAAGTTTAATCTTTTAGTATGTTTCTGGCTTCTGAAAAGCCCTTATAAACTCATCGCCATGAATTAAAAAATAATTAATAAGGTAACCGAAGAATTGCAAGAACGGCAAACTGCGTCAAATTAAGTAAAATGAGTTTTGTTTTTCATATTTTTAAGACATCATTTTATGTCTCGACCAATGGACACATATTTAGAATACTTCTTACCATAGTTCAGATCTGGTTTAAATCCCGTTTATGTGAAAGGTACCAAGTTTATGTTCAAAAGTAACAAATGGGGTGCCACAAGGATCAGTACTCAGACCCATAGTGTTATTCTAATTAGAACATACTGTACATATTGTTTTACTGCTGATTTGATCATTTCTGTTTTGTACAGCCTTATGATGTGACTTTTGACACTGGTGTTGGTATGAAAATTGTAATTATAATTTGAATGAAATGTTCACATTCCAGGAAAAACTCTCTACTTTATTTAGCACGTACTGTAAAGTTATATGTATAGTAAAATAAATAAATAAATAAATGAACAGCCACAAGAAAATATATTTAAATTATATTCATAAGAAATTATGACAAAAATGCAATGTCTTTCAGCTTTTGATTAGAAAAAGATTTCAGTTTACTGCCCTTTTATTTCACTTGAAGGTACGTTTTAACATAACACCAGTTTATTAAAGGTGCACTATGGTTGAGGGTCGGTCCCCTGTTTGTTTCTATGGATAATTGTTCTGCGTGTAAATTTCTACAGTATGGCATTAAACAACTCTACCTCATATGTACTCAAAACCTAAATTTCAGTAGTGAAAATAAAAAATATCAGTGCAACCCAGGCTTGAAATTGCATTAGAATAATAAACAACATTACATTGCAGGTTGATCTTTTAGTATTTCGCTGTGAAAAGCCCTTATGAACTCATCGCCATGAATAATCGGATGCTCTGAATTAATAAGGTAACCGAAGAATTGCAAGAACGGCAAACTGCTTCAAATTAAGTAAAATGAGTTTTGTTTTTCACATTTTTAAGACATAATTTTATGTCTCGACCAATGGACACGTGTTTAGAATACTTCTTACCATAGTTCAGATCTGGTTTAAATCCCGTTTATGTGAAAGGTACCAAGTTTATGTTCAAAAGTAACAAATGGGGTGCCACAAGGATCAGTACTCAGACCCATAGTGTTATTCTAATTAGAACATACTGTACATATTGTTTTACTGCTGGTTTGTTCATTTCTGTTTTGTACAGCCTTATGAGGTGACTTTTGACACTGGTGTTGCTATGAAAATTCCAATGTAATTTGAAAAATTTTTCCAAAAACTTGTTTACTTTGTTTACAGTACCCTACAGTAAAGCTATATGTATATAAAAACAAACAAACAAACAAAAAAAAAAAAAAGAAACAGTAACAATAAGTAAACTGTCAAGAAAATCTATTCAAATCAGCTTATAAAAGAGTATGACAAATTGCTGTTTCTTTCAGCTTTTGATTAAAAAAGAAGAAAAAAGAAAAGAAAAAAAGGATTTCTGCTTATCTCCCTTTTATTTCACTATTTACATGACACCAATTTATTAAAGGTGCACTATGGTTACGGGTCCGTCAAATGCTTGTGTCTATGGATATGTCATTGCTCTGTCTGTAAAAGCATTAACAAAACAATAACAGCAACAACAAGTAAACTGTTGTCATAAAAAAGTATGACACAAATACGATTTCTTTCAACTTATGGAAAAAAAAAAAAAAAAAAAGGATTTCAGTTTATTAAAGGTGCACTATGGCTGTGTCATTGCTCTGCTTGTAATGTTCCACAGTATGGCATTAAACAGCTCTACCTAACATGTATTTAATTACAAGTGGTTTCATAGCTCAAAAATACCAAGAAAAACAAGCATTCTGACTGTGAGCGGGGTCGCCTCTCCACAGATCTGATCTGCAACTTTATCTGGTTTGGTCTCCATGAAGATAGAAAGGTTTAATGCCATACTGTGAAACATTCCAGACAAAGCAATAACATGTCCGTGGAGTAAAGTATTTGGTTGAAGTTACTCAGTGCACCTTTAAGGGATTGTGACCTTAAATTCAAATAAATGTCAGTAGTAAAGATAAAAATATCAGTGCAGTGACTTATGAAATGACATTAGAATAATAAAGAACATTACACTACATTGACTGTTTGAAAAATCCTTGAGGGTTGATCTTTTAGTTAGGGGTGTCAAATTATCGCGTTAATTGCGATTAATTAATTACAGTCATATTTAGCGCGTTATGTTTTTTAATCGCGTTAATCTCATTTTTAATCTCTAACTTTAGTGTTTCTGTATGCGAGTTGCTTTATTATAAAACCTGTTTTTATGTGTTGTTGAGACAACAACACACACACAAAAAAAAAACACATTTATACATTTTTTTATTTCGGTAATTCCACTCATTGCCGGAAACCCACACAAAACGCGCGCAGTAAGAGCGATGTAAACGTCATGTTAACGTTGGCGGCGTCAGTCACAGAATGGACGAGGTCGAAGAGCCAGTAGAACAGAGTCAGCAGTGCACAGGTAAAAACGCATTCGTGTCTTGGAAATTATTCTCCCAACGTGAAATATAAAAGAAAATAACAAATATAAAATCGCCTACAACTTAAATGTCACTGGTGAAAACAACCTGCATAGACTCATGATGTCTGCACTACTGTCCTATAGTGACCTGCCACATGAGGGGACACGAACACAAACACACACAAACACAAATACACACAAACAAACACACACAAACACACAACAAACAAACACACACAAACACACACACACAACACACACAAACACACAAACACACACACACACACACAAACACACACAAACAAACACACACACAAACACACACACACAACACACACAAACACACACCTTCATCATCGTCATTAACCTGAGAACGCGCGGACCACGTTTCCTTCCGTAGTTACTGCGTGGACACCGACGTGCTCCCGTGAGCCGCGTGTGGATCGTGTTTTCTCGCTACGCTGCGTAAACCGCGCTTCCTCCTGTGAGCCTCTAAACCAGAACTAACACCAAGACTAAAACCAGGACTAATTCAGTCCAGGACTAAACCAGGACTAAACCAGAACTAAAACCAGAACTAAAACCAGGTCTAAACCAGGTCTAAACCAGGACTAAACCAGGACTAAACCAGAACTAAAACCAGGTCTAAACCAGGTCTAAACCAGGACTAAACCAGGACTAAACCAGAACTAAAACCAGGTCTAAACCAGGACTAAACCAGGTCTAAACCAGGACTAAACCAGAACTAACATCAGGACTAAAACCAGGATTAATCCATTCCAGGACTAAACTAGGACTAAAGTAGGACTAAAGCAGGTCTAAACCAGGACTAAAACCAGTGATCTCATATATAAAGCATTTCTCTATCAATAATATTTTTAATATGGTTAAGGAAAGACTGGACATTTTATTGTCTTTAAGTCGACAAAAGTTATTATGTTCAGATTTCCTCATCTTTGCTACTTTACAGCAAACAGTTTCTTATTCATGGAGACTTGGGCTCAACAGCCAATTTGGAGAGATTTGTTAAACAATAAATGACTTTATAAAGTCACTTTTTTTGTTCTATATCAGTCTTTTGATCTGCCACAATAATGTAATAATGAATTTAAATGAAAATACCTCAAATTGAAGGCTTTTCTCAGCAATTTTTAGGTGAGATTAAAATGAGATTAATTAGATTAATTAATTACAGATCATAATTAATTAATCTCTCAATTTTTTTAATCGCATGACAGCACTACTTTTAGTATTTCTCATTGTTTACGTGTGCCTTGTGTGTGAGGAGCAACTCAGAGCACCTTTCCAGCTGTAATTATAATTATCGCGCTCCGGTAGCTAATTATCCAAGTGTGCTAAGACAGAATAAAAACATTACACAAGAGACCACCAGCTCAAAGTTCACCTGTAAAGCAGCACAGTGTCTGCCTGTTACCAGTTATATTGTGTTTGTATTGTGCATTGTGTTATACTTCGGTTGTCCTTGTCTATCCTGTGTTTGTGTACAGCACTTTGGTCAGACGTTTTTAAAGTATAAATAAAGTTGGTATGGAATGGAAACATAACATGGATTTTTGTCAGCTGTCGAAGAACGGTATATGTCAGAATGAGTATCGGACAGCCAAGCAAACAGGTCAAGAAGTAAGAGCAGGTATTTCACATGTAAGCGTGAATTTTAATTTTTTTATTTTTTTTTCTCAATGCATGTTGAGGTTAGCCTGATTCATCAGCCAGTTTCACTTCGTAGGAGCCGTCTGACCTCGTAGCATTAAAATTCGTTCGCTTGACGGTAGGTGGGTACTTTTTTTATTTAACCAATCGCTGCTATTTGATCGTGACGTATGTAATGCGCTGCTAACGGGGCTAACTAGTATATTAAGCTTTTCCTAAATCCTGTAGGAAGAAGAGCAATAACGTCTTTCCCCTTGATAACATTCACCAAACATTCTCTTTATTCCGGCTTTAAATCCTCGATCTCGGGAATCATTGCCAACACAGAATGTATCTCTTCTCTGATTGGCTGGTGCCCGGACTTACACTTTCCGGGTTCTTGCAAACCATCTAGAACAGGAGTGTCCAAACTTTTTTGATCAAGGGCCACATATTTAAACACAAATGAAGCAGAGGGTTGATCGAGGGCCGTGGACTGGTGCTCAGTACAGTGAATAATTGAAATATGTGCATGTTTAACACGTTAAGTCTTTATTCATGCTAAGTTCCTTAAAACCACACAATAAATACTAAATATTAGTTTTATCAAGGTAGATTTTCAAAAACTTTGCAGTAAAAAGTTGATTTTTAATTGATGCAAGGTAATTTGGGCCAATTCACCTGGAAGGCTGAGGGCCAAGAAAAAAATGTCTGAGGGCCGCATTTGGCCCACAGGCCTTAGTTTGAACATGCCTGATCTAGAGTATTCTGATTCCTGACCTAGACGCTGGAGAGAAATTAAATTGCGCGGAGGCACTAGGTGGTGTCAGGCTGTATATGTTGAGGCTGGACAATTAGTGAGATTTTACGTTTCCTGTTCGGTTTTAATTTCTGCATCACAAACGCATCTGGAGTTGTGTTTTGTTTCATTCACACGTTTAACACACAAACCCTGCATATTTAAGCTGAGTTTTTCACTCAAACAGAAAACACTCTGTTCCACTTTGTGATGTCATGTGGTATTGCAAGAAGTGCTCCACTGTGTTTTTAAACTCCATACACCTTCACTAGAATCAGCTGGATAATTTCAGACTAGAACTGGTAATGTCTGCTGAACAAAAAGTAAAGGTAACTCTTAAAAACTACCACTTCATGACATCACAAGGTGGAACAGAGCATTTTGAACTTTGGAGACGTACACACACTAATAATAAATTAAATGAACTGAACTGAAACATGTGTGAATGAAACAAAACACATCTCCAAGTATGTTTTTCAGGATCTCTTGAGGTCAAAATAAGTCTGCTGCCAGTCTTTCTAATTAGAAAGTGTTTAATTGTCTGAGAATCAGTAACTGTGTGTTAGCATGCTAGTGTGCGACCGTCACAGCAAAACTCCACACTGCTCTCCGAGAGTTGTGTAGAGTGCTTGTAAACTCATGGCGGTGATGATTTAGTTCAGTATGCGTAATTAAAGGAACAAAAACTGCAAACCTTTAAAATAAACATTTTTTCCATGTCTTGTTTGTGTTCATGTTTTTTTTTTTATATATATATTTTTTTTATGTTCACTATATTCATATTCAACGCAATTTGATGCAGCAAAGTCTGGCGGTCGTCCTGGTAACGGATGAAGTGCCTCTAATCAACACAATTACAAAACTCATGCAAAAAGAGAAAAACACACAAACACTAAAGGCCGCCAGACACTACAGGATTTTTTGGTCTTAAACGATTTTTATACGGCCTTTAGACCATAAAAAAAATATTACAGTGCAGTTTCAAAACATCATCCGGATTGCACCATTTGACAACAGCATGAGAAATCCTACGCAAGGTCCCAAACCTGTGGAACTAAAAACAACGAAAAATAAATGGAATAAAAGTTTAGAATTCCAGTAGATGTAAACAATCCTGTCAAACAGTACCGCCAAGAAGTCTGGATTTCTCTGGGAGATAAAAAATATTAGCTTTTAACTATTAACCTTTTTATTATTTATGTGGAATCAATGAGAAAGTACAACCATTTCTAATTAAAGGGGACCTACTGTATATGAAAAATCCCTTTCTCATTCACCCACACAAAGTCGTATTTAGAGTAGGGCTGATAAAAAATCTTAATTGTTCTAATCGCATGAGTTCCTGTGATTAATCACGATTAATCACATGTCATACGCAAAACCAATTAATGAATTCAGAAGTAGCATATAGCGCACTTTGATTGGAAATGTAAACAAAAGTGGCACATTTGTTGTGCGAACAGCATTTCATTAAACCAGGAGTGTCCAACCTTTTTTCATCAAGGGCCACATATCTAAACAAAGACGAAGCAGAGGGCCGATCGAGGGCCGTAGACTCGTGCTCAGTACAGGGAATAATTAAAATATGTGCATGTTTAACACGTTAGAATGAGCCATCAGTCTTTATTCATGATAAGATCCTTAAAACCACACACTAAATATTAAATATTTGCTTTACCAAGGGAGATTTTCAAAAAACTTGCAGTAAAAAGTTAAATTTTTAATTGATGCAAGGTAATTTGGGCCAATTCACCTGGAAGCCTGAAGGCCAAGAAAAATTTGTCTGAGGGCCGCATTTGGCTCATTGGCCATAGTTTGGACATACCTGTTTTAAACAGTAGCAGGGCACTAGTCTGTAAAGTCCATGTTTATACTTCTTTCTTTGGAGAATCTTACTCAAAAAAAGAACCAATTTCAGTGCAGTTTGTCAATTCCTATTAAAAGTAAAGTGCATGTGATCAGCAGCAGTAAAATAAAGTGTTCAGTGTAAATCTCAACTGAAAAAATCAAATCAAACCAAATACAAAACTGAAATGTCTTGCCACTGCCAGGGCTTTAATGTTTCCTGTTTGATATAAAAATGTAACCAGAAAACAGTACACATAACCAGAAAACACTTTCAGTGCAGTTTGTCAGTTCCACGTTTTTTTTTTTTTTTACTTTTCTGAACAAAACAAGTTGAATTAATTAATTAGTTAACGCAAAATTAACGCATTAATGTGTCCGGCCCTAATTTAGGGTGATTTCTGCATGTTTGAGAAATCTTTGTTCTGGTTTATTCTCGATGCCATTGTGCAGATCTACCCCCGTTTTCACCGCCACAACACAAGCCCACTGCTGTGTACTGCATACTCCCCAACTGTATGTTCTTATGTAGCATTCTGCAGCACCGCACTCACACAGATGAAAATAAACTCTGCAGCTCGTGAAGGTGAAGACATCATGTGGCGCTTTGTTCTGATGACATTTACGACGATGTACCATAAAGGGTATATGAATAATGTTTTTTTCTCAAATCAGTCACTCTTTGCTTGAAAAAATATTCCAGACAGTTATTTAAACTTTTTTCTTTACTAAATAATTCCATATATCTTACTTCATATATTTGATATTTTCCGTATGTGTGTAAAATGTAGAAATAAAAAAGAGAGAGAGAGAAAAAAAAAAAAAAACATTGACTGAGACTGTGTCCAAATTTTTGACTGGTGCTGTTAACCCAGAACCAGAGGGGAACCCTCAGAGCCTTCAAGGTGTTCAGTGAAGGCCCAAGAAAAAATATTGAACGAATTTTTGTACGACTAATATATTTTTTATGCAGTGAGTAATAAACACAACACTAGTAATAATTTCTAGATCAGTGTTATAAACTTGGACTAATATTTCTTAGGAAACAAAGGGTTAATATAATGAAATGGAAATAGACCAATCATAGTTTTTCTTCCAGTGGTATCTGGGTAAATCAGTGACTCCCCCTGCAGCACTGAACTAAAGAAACACCTGCAGGGACTTTGGCGGCTGGAACGAAGGTCCACGCAAAACAAGTCAATGTGAGTTTGAGATTGACAGTTGTTTTAGCCAATCATATTTCATTGAGTTATGGGCGGGATCATATCATGACATCATCTGGGCCTTCATGAATATCCTGTGATAGCAAATATAAGCGAGACCGCAGCATCAAAAAATGCACTGGGCGCCTCGGGATTGTCTGAAAGAAGGAGAAGAAAGAATAACCCAGGAACCAGAGCTCGGAGCCCGGGCTGGAACGGAGTGCTGAGTCGAGGCTTGGATTATTAAATAAGAATAATATATGAAGTAAGCTTCATTTATTTATTTATTTTTTAATAAATGATAGCCAGCAATTGGTTCTAGTGAAGGTCCAGGGTCCAGGTCGAAGGTTCACCACTGCTCTAAACACACACTAACCATCAAAAATTTAGAAACACTTTTTGATTCTCATTTTAAAAAAAATATTTCTTACTACTTTCTACATTTTCGTTTCTCCTCTGTATATTTCGACAACGCAAAGGCTGGCTAATTTGAGGATTTTGTTATCAAAAGTATATGGCAACACTTTAGATCAGGGACCACATATTAATAGCTAGTTAATAGTAAAATGCTGAATAATTATGCGTTTTACTATTACATCTTTGTTAGCGTTTATAAAGTACTTTTAATGCATTTTTGTCTAAGGCTGTAAGCTTTGCAAGTACTAACCCATTAATTATTTTCTTCCCATTAAAGTAGTGGAGATTACAATAAATATTTTTGTGCGTACACTGAAATCTTAATCAGTATTAATAAGTGTTTGATTAATACTAACTAATAGCTAAGTAACAGCTAATTAGCAAACCGATTACCACTTACTTAGCTATGAATATGTGGTCCCTAAACTAAAGTGTTACCAAATATATATTCATAAAATATTTAGAGTTATTATCATATTTATCTTTTTCTTTCTTGCTGAAAAAATGCAGAAAGTGCTAAACATATACAAAACAAAATGGACTGGAAATATATATTATAATGTTATTTCCTCAGTGTCTGGGGTTCAGTAGAGGGACTGGTCGTGCTAATCTGAATACAGGGTTGCTGAACGTCTGACGTTTTGGTTGGACAGACGGGGCTCTCCACAGTGTCCTGAACATAAGCACAGACATGAACCTGCTACTTTCACACCGCTCACTGTCATCCTGCTCTGACAGGGACAATATGCTCCGTCACTTTCCACAGTTAGTCTCAGCGTCCAACGAGCCGCTTTCAAGACTTGCTTTTCCTCTTAAGTGTCAAGTCAGAACAGAAATTATGATAAAAATGAGACCTTCCCTTTGTACCTCTGTGTCGTAACATCATTGTGAAATCAGGAAAAGGCAAAGTGAAATGATGCATGCAAAGAACTTTAGCCAGGTGTTGTCACAAAACTAAAAGACTAAAGAGAATGGTATTTTCAACATTAAAGATGCACTATGTAACTTTTTGGTTGGGGGTCTGTCACTTGCTTGTTTCTATGGATACATCATTGGATATATGACGTGAAACAGCTCTACCTTACTTTTATTCAATCACAGGTTGTTCTATAGCTCAAAAATAAAACAGGAAAATAAAACAAGAAAAACAGGTATTCTGACTGTGAGCGGGGTCACCACTTCATAGATCTGACCTGTAACTTGACCTGGTTTGGTCTCCAAAGAGAGAGAAAGGGTCAGTGCCATACTGTGAAACATTTCACATGAAGCAATCACATCTCAATAGATAAAAGAAGATGATGGACCCTCCACCAGAAAATGTACACAATGCACCTTTAAATAACAGTACCGTATTTTTCAGACTATAAGTCTCACTGAAGTACAAGTCACACCAGCCAAAAAATAGATAAGGGAGAAGAAGAAAAACATATAAGTCGCACTGGAGTATAGGTTGCACTTTTGGGGGGAAATTTATTTTATAAAATCAGAGACCAAGAACCGACATTTCATGTTGAAATGCAAGTTATAGTAATAACAATAGAACAGAGAACAACAGACTGTTAACGTCACATATGAACAGTTCTTCAGATAAACTATAACATAAACAACAAAACAAGTTTACCAAACTCTCCATCTCACTCCAAATCACTAAATCCATTAAATTCTTCATCCTCGGTGTCACTTCTGAGTAACTCTGCGACCTCCAGAGGTAAACAGAGCACCACTTTCTCTTCTGTGTCGCTGTCGTCAGACTCAGCATCAGTTCCAGTTAGAATTATTCCAGCCTTTCTGAATCTCGACAGGATGGTTTCGTTGTCACCGAAGTCACTTGAATTTTAAATTTTCAGTGTTACAGAAGTAATGGTGTGATCGACTGACATGATACAGACAGGACAGAGGCTCTTTCTGCAGGAGACATGCGCAGTAGAGTGAAGTAACAGTGGTACAGGAGGAATAGGAGCACTAAATACTGGCACACAGAGCGCCCTCTCATGGCTGTCAATGACAACATTTTATATATAAGTCGCACCAGAGAATAAGTCGTAGGACCACCCAAATGAAAAAAAGTGCAACTTATATTGAAAAAAAAAAAAAAAAGGTGGTACTTCCCTCAGTGGTCCAGGTAGGTTCTATCCATGTGCTCTTATACTTGTACTGATACCGCTCAAAATAATTCTAAAGCTATTCAGGAACATATTATTACCTCCTCAAAAGAGTATATAGTTTCAATACTAGCTTTGGTACAGTAAAGGATTTAAGATCATAGATAATAAATAACGCCATATGATTTTCAGTTTTTATGAATCACAATCCACAGAGAGACAGTGGATTAGCGAATAAGTGCTGCAGTGGCACAACCTGAAAGCCATTAGACGTCTCCAAACATCACAACTAAATCCTGGAGATGTTTTCCTGGGTCATCTGAGGGGCCATCTGCTCCTAATGAGTTGCCATTACCAGCCCCCCTTTAAACTCCACACACCTCCACTAGGAATCATTTGGATGATTTCAGCCCTGGAATTGCCAGTCTCTACTGAACTGAAGATAAAATGTACCTTGAAAACCATCCCTTCATGACATCACAAGGTGGAACAGAGCATTTGGAGGTTTAAAGATGTAGACAGACTAATAATGAAGAGTTACTCAAACATGTGAGTGAAACAAAACGCAACTCCGGGTGTTTTTGAGGAGGTAAGAGGATTCTAACATGAGTCCATTTTGGGTAATACATGCATAATTAATAACTTCTAATGGTTACCTGAAATGAACCAGACTCATTTTCATCAAGAAAGATTGACCAACTTCATAATTCCACCACATTTTTTACACTCAAAATCCTCCAGTGTTTTCTGTGATGCTCTTTTGTTGCCAGTTTCTAAAAAATACCCATTCAGTCCCTTTTTGCACGGCACACAAAACTCTGGTGTCAGTGTTTCTCTCAATAGGGTTTAGGTTTGGCTCTCTGGAGCGCTCTGATCCCAAAGTGTGGAAATCCTCTTTCAGTCACTTTCAATTCTGACTGAGCTCCTGCCCATAAATGAAAAACTTTTTTTTTTTAAAGTCTAAGTGCTAATATTTTAGTTGAATGTCATTTAAAGGTCCTATTTTAAAGATTACTATTAAAAATTGACTTTTGTGAGCTTTAAGCTGTGTTAGAATGTTTCCTCCTCAAAAACAGACCTGGAGTTGTGTTTTGTTTCATTCACATGTTTATTAATCTGTCTACATTTCCAAAGCTCAAAATACTCTGTTTCACCTTGTGATGTCATCAAGTGGTAATGTTCAAGTTAACAGCTCCTTTTACCTGTAGTTCAGTACAGACTGGCCATTTCAAAGCTGAAATCCTCCAAATGATTCTAGCGAAGGTGTATGAAGTTTTAAAACACAGTGGAGCACTTCCTAGGCCAAAGATGTTCATTTTGTCTTCTTATGTACAGTACTTTAACTTCTTGGGTTCTTTTTAAAGGCAAGGCAAGGCAAGTTTATTTGTACAGCACAATTCGTACACAAAATAATTCAAAGTGCTTTACAGAATAAGAAATACATTAAAATCATAATAAAAACAAATCAAAACATAAATAATCATAAAGATTAAAATTAAAAAAGAAAGACATAAATTGGAGAGAAGAATGCAGAATGAAAAGACAATTTCAAGAAATTTAAAGACAATACAGTAAAGTATATTTACTTTGTTGACATGTTTCGGCTGCTGCTGCTGCATCTTCAGATCTGTCACCGGTGTTGGTGGTGACGTGTCGTATATCAGCTGCTGTTACTTCCTTGTAGATGTGGTCAGACCTGATGGACTTGGCAGGTCGTTCAGACTGACCACACCTCCTGTCGCCCGGTGCTCTCAGGAGGAGGGTGTCCCAGGTGAAAGGAGGAACGCACCGTCATCACAGCTGAAGGTGTCCATGCCTTGTTTCCTGATTTCAGTGGCTGCAGTAGCTCAGTTGGTAAAGCGTTTGTCCACTGGCCTGAAGGTTGGTGGTTTGAATCTCACTCATGGGTTGGGCGGTCAGATCCACTGACCCACAGGTTGGCTGTGTAATTCCAGCTCCCACAGATGAATGCTGTCATTGTGTCCTTAAGCAAGACACTTAACCCACCTTGCCTCCAGTGTCTGCGTACACTGGTGTATGAATGTGGGTGTGAATGGGTGAGTGGTTCCTTGTTGTAAAATGCCTTGAAGGTGGAAAAGTGCTGTAGAAAGATTTTTACCATTCATCCCTGATCCAGCGTTTGAACTTTTTTTTTTTTTTTATCCAGTGACCTGTGCTCCATTGCAGCAGCAGCCGAAAGGTCTTGGGTTCTTTTTAAAGACAATACCGTAAAGATGGAGCACTTCCTGTTTTACCACATGACATGGCGAGGTGAATTAGAATGTTTTCCATTTGAGAGAAGAACTCAGGTGCACTAAAAATGTGTGAATGAAACAAAAGTCAACTATGGATAAGTTTTTGATGAGGAAACAACATTATACCATAGATTAGAAAATAGCACAATGTCGGCCCTTTAAGTATCTTTTTTAGTGTGGCAAAGATAAGCTGTATTTTTATATAGTATGCATTATTTTTGCCTTTATTGGCTTCTAAACATGCTTTTCACACTCACACAAAAAGCAGAAGTGTTAAATACATGCAGCACTTAACATTTTCCACAAACCTGACCTTCTGCCTATGAGAAGCCAACTGCAGAAGTACCATTTACACCTTACACTTTTGAAAGCTACACTTGTAATTTACTGTGGCATAAAGGCCAGGCGCACTATGTAACCTTTCTGTTCTTGCATTTTTTCCAATAACAGACATTTTTATTGCAAAGTTGACAGGCAGTCTATGTCCACTTTACAGGAACATACAGTCTGAACAGTTTCCAACCCTTGACAGTGGCCAGTATTAAGGGTGCACTGTGTAACTTTTGTGGTGGAGGGTCTGTCAAATGCTTTTCTCTATGGAAATGTTATTGCTTTGTCTGGAATTTTTTCACAGTGTTACATTAAACCTTTCTATCTCTTGGATATCTATACTGAGGCAAGAGAAATTACTGAACATTAATTCCTACCGTGCCTAAAATGAATTTAAAAACGCTAATACCTCATGAAAAGCACAAAAATACATGGAGTTGTGTTTGGTTTCATTCACACATGTTTGAGTATGTGACGGGGTTCTGTCTTACTGTAATAACGATGGCGTAGTCAGAAGGATGTTTTTTGAGTGTTTAATAGGTGTTAACGTTCCCAAATAAAGAAAGTTTGAAGAGTGCTATACAAAAAAAATAGTGAAACAATAAAGAAAAAGTATTTACAATATATACACACACACCAGCAAAAGTCTGCTTAAATCTATGGTATACTACCTTCCTCTTGCAGGTCCAGGTTTAAACTGACTGAGGGAGGGAGAGTGGCTCTTTTATCCCCCATGACTCCTCCCCCAAGCCAATTAACTAAGAAATGTGGGTTTTCACCCTTAAAGGTTGTATAGAGGATTTTCCAAGGAACGAGAAATCCAGCGACTGTTTGTCCTTTTTCAATTGTTGCGCATGCGTGAAACCACCCCCCCTCCCCTACAGCTCCTACGTAGAAACGCCTCCTCCCGCCTCCTCTTTACGCCAGAAACAGGTTTGTTTACAGCCGGTGCACATGACTTGTAAACAACTAACTACAGTGTTGGTTAGGCAAGACGGAGAAGTGAGGAGCGGGGGGAGCGGGTGTGCGGACATTTCGTTCGCGGACGAGAAGTGAGGAGCAGGGAGAAGAGCGGAGCAGGGAGAGGAGAGGAGAGAGGAGAGGAGAGAGGAGCGGAGATTCCGTGCCCGGAGAAGTGAGGAGCAGGGGGAAGAGCGGAACGGGCAGCGGGGACAGGAGCAGGAAAGGGGTGCAGAGAAGGTTGCGCAGAAGATTCAGTGCGAATGAACTAGCTACAACACGCAGCAGCAAGCGGACTCTTTCTTTGCCTTGAAAATTACGTTTTCAGACATAGGATATCGCTTTCGTGTCCTGAAAAACGTTTGTCTAGCTCTTGGAAATAAAGTACGTTTTCATAATAAGCAGAAGTGACCTGTCCAGGAGTAATTTGGCGACCAGTGCGTCAGTCTTTAGACCCTGCGTCTGCTTCAGTCGCGCCATCGCTGGAATGAATCTTCAAGAATCACCTTAGTTTGGCTTCGCTGCTTTTCCCCTTGTCTTCTTCTTTCAGCGACCTCAAAAACGGACTTTCTTTTGCGGCGAACTGCTCCTGGATTCTTGTCGCCATTGCAACAAACTTTGTGCGAACTGCGAGGAAAATATAGGTAAAAAAAAGCCGCTAAGAACTGTTGTGTTGGTGGAGTAAACAGCGTCTGTGCGGCTTGCGTCTGTGGACTGCGTGACAGTCGTACGTAAACCACGTACCGGCGGCGCGCAGGCAAGTCAGTTACGCTAGAAACGTAGGGAGATTGATTGACAGCCTGTCAGCTAACAGATAACGAGGCAGTGTCGTTATCTATTGGCAAATGTTTAGCCCCACCACGTCCAGAGTTGATGAATTTTTATTCTCTTTTTTTTTGGTCATCATAATTACAAGGCTACTGCATCTCTATAATGCTATCATTGACAACTTGAAACAAAAAAAAAATCCTCCATACAACCTTTAAAACCCAAATTATTGATAACAACGAAATAAGGAAAAAAACAGAAAAATACAGTAAATTATATGGCCATGTCTCTGCGCCTGTAGCAGCAATAGAAAATAAGAAACTAATATTTTATTATCAACCGTGTTTTTTTTGGTGATGACGTCGCAATGACGTCACATGCTAAGGGCCCACGCACGCAACCGGAAATAGGAAGTGCCATCTTTTATTATTAGTCTGTCTACGTCACCAAAGCTCAAAATGCTCTGTTCCACCTTGTGATGTCACGGAACAGTGCTTTTCAATATTACGGCTGCCTTTAGTTTAGTAGAGAATGGGATTTGATCTGCAGCATGAGGTTCCAAGGTGGATGCTGTGCGTGGGCTGTGGGGCTGTAGGTCTGTTGTTGTGTATGATTAAATGTGGAGAGGATCCTGTGGGAAATATTATGTGTTGGTCATGCTAATTCACCTAATATTATGGACTTTGGAATGACAACAGGGTGGAAAACACGTATGACTATCTATAGGTCTATATAACATGTTTTTCTGTACTTTGAGTGCCATAAAGAACATGTTTTTCTGGACTTTGAGATGCCACGAAGCAGAAAAACTGACATATGTGGACCCCGTGGCATGTTCCCACCCATGATAAGGTGTACTGGGTCAGCAGTATTGTTCATTTTCTTGCTGTATATGCTAAATCAACAAGTTAATGTTTTGTCAAGATGTAGTATAAAGCTACCCCTGATTTTGAGTTGGTCAGAGACGTCGTTCCGGGGTGGCAGTTGTACTTGGTAATCAACTTGAATCTCTCTCAATGGAAATGCTGAAATAAAGTGGCCTTTTCTCTCGGATTCTCCATCTCCTGTGCTTCTTTTTAGGACACGCATTGAACCTTCCGAAAAAACCCACAATCCTCATTGTACTTGGACTAATTCATGAATAACATGAAATAAACAAACTCAGTTCATTGTTGAGAGGAAACATCTGCTGCCCCTGTTTCACACAGTAAGTTATTGAATATTTTCTGTGCCCTCAGAAGTTGTTTGGGAAATGAAGAGGTCAACACAGTCTGTCTGATGTATAATGCCTCTTCAAGTTAGTCTTTCGTAACACAATGTACGTTATTTAAATTATGCCACAAAGTCAATGTGGATGTTTTTGTTTAATGTTATAGAAGAAGTGGAGAAGCAAAGTTCAAACTATTTACTTGAAGTGATTAAAATGCCGATTTACATATCACATATTAGCCTGATTCATCTGCCAGTTTTGCTACGTGGAAACTGTCTGACCTCACAGCATTAGGATTCATTCACTCTATGGAAGGTGCAGTGTTGGGAAGGTGACTTTTAAAATGTATTCCCCTACAGATTACAGATTACATACCCCAAAATGTAGTTTGTAACGTAATCCATTAAATTACTTAAAGTGAGTAACGTAATCTGAATACTTTGGATTACTTGATATTGTCCTGGTTTTAATCCTGGTTTTAGTCCTGGATTTAGTCTTGGTTTAGTCCTGTTTTTTTTGTCTTGGTTTAGTCCTGGTTTAGTCCTGGTTTTAGACCTGCTTTTAGTCCAGATTTTAGTCCTGGTTTTAGTCCTGGATTTAGTCTTGGTTTAGTCCTGGTTTAGTCCTGGTTTTAGACCTGCTTTTAGTCCTGATTTAGTCCTGGGTTTAGTCCTGATTTTAGTCCTGGTTTAGTCCTGGTTTAGTCCTGGTTTAGTCCTGGTTTTAGTCCTGGTTTTGTCCTGGTTTTAGTCCTGGTTTTAGTCCTGGTTTTAGTCCTGGTTTAGTCCTGGTTTTAGTCCTGGTTTAGTCCTGATTTAGTCCTGGTTTTAGTCCTGGTTTAGTCCTGGTTTAGTCCTGGTTTAGTCCTGGTTTAGTCCTGGTTTTAGTCCTGGTTTTAGTCTGGTTTAGTCCTGGTTTTAGTCCTGGTTTAGTCCTGGTTTTAGTCCTGGTTTAGTCCTGATTTTAGTCCTGGTTTAGTCCTGGTTTAGCCCAACATATGAAAACAGGAAAATACCTCTGTGTAATCCATTTATTTCAACCAAGTAACTGTAATCCAATTACCACTCACTGAAACAGTAACTGTAACTGAATACAGTTACTCATAATTTGTACTCTGATTACGTAACTCTGGTACATGTAATCTGTTACTCCCCAACACTGGGTAGGTGGCAGTAGTTCAGTTGGTAGAGCATTCGCCCACTGATCTGAAGGTTGGTGGTTCGAATGCCTCTCGACACAAACATCACAGGTTGAGCGTCAGATCCACTGACCCACAGGTTGGCTGGTGTGATTCCAGCTCCCACAGATGAATGTCGTTGTGTCCTTAGGCAAGACACTTAACCCCCAGTGTCTGCGTACACTGGTGTGTGAATGTGTGTGTGAATGGGCGAGTGGTTCGTTGTTGTAAAGTGCTTTGAGTGCCTTGAAGGTGGAAAAATACTCATGACCATTTACTTTTTATTTAACCAATCGCTGCAGTCTGGTCGTGACGTATGTAATGCCCCACTAACGGGGCTAACTGGTATATTACACTTTTCCTGAATCCCGTAGGAAGAAGGCCAATTAACGTCTTTCCCCTTGATAAAATTCACCAAACATTCTCTTTGTTTCGGCTTTAAATCCTCAATCTCGGCAATCGTTGCCAACACAGAAAGTACGACTCATCGCTGATTGGCTGGTGCCCGAACTTGCACTTCCGGGATTCTTGCAAACTGTCTAGTGTATTGAGATTCCTGACCTAGCCGCTGGAGAGAAATGAAATTGACATCACATTTTTATATCAGATTAAAATTACCACAGTAACGGGGCGACAGTGGCTCAGTAGGTTGGAGCTGTGGTCCCATAACCTGAAGATTGGAAGATCAATTCTCGAAACAAGTTATGTCATTATGTCCTTAGGCAAGACACTTCGCCTCAGTTGTCTAGTATGAATGTGGATTGTAGTGAATAATTGGTGGAGGTCAGAGGGGCCGCCTTGCTTCAGTCTGTCCCAGGGCTGCTGCGGCTACAGTAGTATCTTACCATCAGTGTACCATCAGAGTTGAGCGACCATCCAGACACGTAACTGTTGGTTTCATGCATTTTTCAGTGGTTATATATGTTATCACAGCTACAAAAATGTGACAATCTGCGCCTACAGCCCCTCTGGCCGTCACTCACACATCCATCACATTACATACACAGCCAAGTTAGATCACTTGAGTGGCCGTGCCTAAAATTAAGCTTTTAGCCACATTAGAATGTTCATACCTCATCAAAATAAATAAATAAATAAATAAAAAAAATAAATAAATAAATAAATAAATAAAAAAATAAAATAATAAATAAATAAACAAAAATTTAAAATAAAAAAAAATAAAAATAAAATGAAAAAATAAAAATAAAATAAAAACTAAAATAAAATAAAATAAAATAAAATAAAAATAAAAATAAAAAATGAAATGTAATGCATGGGGTGTTTTGTTTCAGTCACATATGCTTGAGTAAACCTTTATTTCTTTATTTATGTTCTGTCTACATCTCCAGAGTTCAGAGATTGGCATTCCCAAGGCTAGAAGTATCCAAATTATTACACTGAAGTTAAAAACACAATGAGGCACTTCCTACAGTATATTACCACATGAGATCACAAGGTGGAATATAGTGTTTTTTGTTTGAGAGATGAACTCAAGCCTAAATATACAGAATTTGTGTCTTTAAACATGTGTGAATGAAACAAAACACAACTCCAAGTGTGTTTTTAATGAGGAAACATTATAACAGATTAAATAATATGGGCCCTTTAAAAGTTAGCCCATGTTTTATAGTCCTGTTTACCTCTGTGAGTTACTTTTAAAGTTTTTGCCATGGTCTATGTCTCCCAAGTGTTGTAGTATTACTTTGTATTGCGACTAGTACACAAGTGTCATTGAGAGAGTTGTACAGCACCTACGGGAGAAGGGGAATACTTTAAAAGACAAATCACAGCCGTGTTTCTGCTTCGATGTGTTTGCTGAGTTTACCTTCAGTCTCTGGACTCAAATCAATCCAAGTACTCCCATAGCACACCTCTCTTTCTCTCGTTTTCTCTCATTTTCTCTCTGATCTCAGTTTTTGTAAATAGTATTGTGGGGAAGCTGGCCCAAGTGGTCAAAATGAGAGTCCAGTGCAAAGTTGTCCTTCACCAAACCAAATTCTTTATTGGATCCTTCCAAGTCGTGGGCAAAATTATATACATATTTACAAAAAAGAACTGTGCTTAACTAAACAAAAGCAACAGAAAATAACGCAACAAAAGAAAATACCCACAGGCACCTGGCTGCACTGATGGTGACCTCCCTACTGATTAAACTGCCTCTACTTATATACCCCCCAGAGAGGAAGTCCCTCCCCCTGGGTTCACACCAACTTACGGGGAAAACTGTAGCAAATTCCTTTCCTTACTGGTGTGCTGCCTTAAATTATTTTCTGAAGCCTAATCCCCCTTTTAAACTGAACAGTGCTCCAACTTAACTAGATACACTGAAACCAAAATTCTAATAACCCATTTGATAAAACAAAGAGAACCATTTCCGAGGCTTCCCTCCACATGGTCTGGGCCAACACCTCCCCCTGAGCCTATAAATATGGCTGCCAAAGGACACGCCCCCTCTTTTGTTCCCAGACCATGTGGAGTCACAGGTAAGGTGGTGGTAAGTTTAAACCAAAATGAAGGGATATAACCAAATAAAATGAATTTAAAGTAACTGTGTGAATGTGATCAATTAAACAAAGACTAAATAAAACAAACCCGGGATAGTTATTATTTAGCTGTTTAGTTGATATAGATAGATGTAACTGAACTAAGGTGAAAAATGGGGACAAAGGCCCTCTTTGTCACAAGTATATGTAATTTAAATACTTGAGTTAATTTTTATGGAAATAGCGCAAGGTGTGGATGAAATTTAATGCAAAATGTTTTTACGGATACAATAAAGGTCTGTTAAAAATCAAAAATCTCTCTCTCTCTCTCTCTTGCTCTCTTCCGTCTCCCTCCCACTCTCCCTCCCTCCATCTCTCTCTTCAAAGACCCCCCGTCGTGTATGGTAAGTACAGGAGTCAGCGGGGAGTCGTGCCACAGCCAACCACAGCAAATAGAGGGCAATTATTGCAATCACATTTCTATGAGTATATTTGAACAAGTTTCTCGTCATTTCTTTTATATGTTTTAAACCCACATTTCCTCTCACCTCGGGTCAAACGCGGATTGTGTTAACTTTTTTTTTTTTTTATGGCTTTTTGTTGGCGGTTCGAATCCTGTTCTCGACGTAAACATCTTTGGTTGAGGGAACAGGACTCACAGGTTGGCGGTGTGATTCCGGCTCCCACAGATGAATGCTGTCGTTGTGTCCTTGGGCAAGACACTTAACCCCCCTCGCCCCCAGTGTCTATGTACACTGATGGTGAGATGTAACAGTAACCTAAATATCGTGATATCGTATCGTCAAAGTTCTCACAATAACATCACAATATATCGAATCACAAGTGTCTGTGCTTAAATTAAAAGTTATGGTGCAGCAACAGCTAAAAAAAAAAACAGAGGGAACTACATAGACCATGATCCTCTGCTCCATTTCAGTGTAGACTACAAGAAGAAATAACAGTTCTAAGCACTTTTAAGTCTTAATTCTTTAGATTAAGTCTTGTCAAGGCATTTTAAGCAGAAAAAGTAGCAAATTAACAGTTTTGTTGCCTCCACAAAGGGTCCGGTCAAGCCGTAACAGAGGGAAACAGGGGCAGATTTTTTACATTCAAATGTCTCTTATTCAGAAACTAGAGGGACTATTGAAATAAGTAAAGTATCAGAATGTAGGAAAGAGTTACACTCCAACAGGGTAAAGTTAAACCTGTGATATTCTTTCAAGTTGTTGACAAAAAATTTAAAAACTCATGTCGGTAACGGAGGGAATGAAATATGCAGCACTTTTTGGGCAATAAATACAAACGGAGATAACTAGAGGTTCTCACTTACATATCCTTAACAAACTGGTTTGAATATTTGCTTCACATAATTTTCTACCATATGGTACAAGATTAGGTTGAAAAACCTCTTACTTTTTGAGTAATGATAATTTTTTATTAAGAAAGGTCATGATAACGGAGGGAAAAGTAACGGAGGGAAAATTGTGCAAACAAGTAGAAGGTGCAGGATTTTGCATAATTTGTCACTTTTTTCTTCTGAATACTTTAATATTACTTCAAAATGAAAGGAAACTATTTCTATAAAATATGTCAGTCCTTCCAAGCAAATTTTTATCATTTAAATTTTTTTTTTTTTTTGAAAAATCATGTACCTTCATCAACAGTTCAAAGATGGAATAACACAAGATATGATGAAATACATCCATTTATTTACATGATTTGCAGGTCTTTGAAATTTGGGAAATAATTTTTGTTCCATGTTTCATACATGGTCTGTTTAAAACGTATGTAACTTTAGAACCAAAAAAGGTAAACAGTTTCATAAACTAGAGTACATATGTATCTGTTGAATACATTTTTATATCAGATGCATTAACTTGAATTTCAGGCTTTGCTGTTTACTTCTGCTTGACCGGGCCCCAAAATATCACAATAAATATCGTACCGTGAGATGTAAATTGTAAAAATATCATACACAGAGTTTTGGATATTGTTACATCCCTAATCGTGAGCTTTCCCATGATATCGCAATAAATATCGTAATGTGAAGTTCATACCGTGATGATATCGTATCGTTAGACTTGGATATCGTTACATCCCTATTCCTTGCTGTAAAGTGCTTTGAGTGAGTAGAAAGTGGAAAAGTGGTGTATAAAATGTTTCAAAGTGTGCATTAAACTTATCACCATGTTGCCAACAGGCCAAGTTACAGGTCAGATCTGTGAAAAGACAACTCGATTAAAGACAGAATGTATGTTTTTAAAATACTTGTAATTGAATAGTTGCAAAATAAATGTTTAATGTCATACTGTGGAGCATTCAGGTCAAAGCAATAACATTTACATGAGGAAGAACAGGTGGCAGACAGACCTTTCACCATAAATGTATAGTGTACCTTTACCTAGATCAGGGGTCAGCAAGCCGCAGCTCCAGAGCCACATGTCGGTCTTTCATCCTTCTGTTGTGGCTCCCTGTGACTATGGAAAATAAATAATGAGTATTTAATTACAATGTATTTTTATTTTAGTTTGTTGTTTTTAAATGTAATTATTAATTTGTAGATAATGGTAATCTTGTTTTTTTATGCAAGTTTTTAATATTTTTGTTGCTCAAAATATTAATCACAGCTGCCGAAGTGCGACACCCGGCACAGATCTGCAGTCCGAACTCACCGACCACTACACCAGCAGAATGATTATTGAGCTTTTCGACTCCTAGTAGGTAAAAGAAAAGTTTCTGAAGAAAACTGAACGTTTAATGCCAAGTGGACAGATTCATTTGTTTCACGGCTGATGAGACTGGTACATGCGGTAAAATGAAGATGGAACTCAGAAGCAGATCCATTTTTGTTCATTGTGGGTGAATAATTTAAGTTTGGATTTTTATTTCCTACGATGAGGACTTAAATAGACGTTGAGTATTTCATTTGAACCTAAGCATCAACCAAATGTCCTTTTTTTTTTTTTCAGAAATAAAATTCTGTGTTCCCTGTAGCATTTCACTGATTTCATAAATGAAACTCTCTTTTATAGAGAACACACAGGTAATTAAATGATGTCCAGTTTTGTAGATGTCAAAAGGGTTTTGTGGCTCTGGGTGTTTTCTTTCCTCTAGGAGATGCTCCAAATGGCTCTTTGAATATTAAAGGTTGATGACCCTTGAGCAAGATAAAGTATTCTCCTCATGAGGATAATCTGCGGTGAGTAAAAACATTATGCAACATTGAGTGCGTATACATGCACATCAATAACCCGGTTATTAGCCATATCCCGGTTATGTCAGTATTCCTGTTACTGCGTTTACATGCGCACTGAGAAACCAGGACACTCATATCCGCGTGTACATGATCAAATGGAGTATCCCGGTTTCTTGACATAATCTTACAAATGCGCAGGCGCAAAAATTAACTTAAATCGATTTAATAAACCAGGAAAAATACAAACCGTGAGCTCCTTTAGCATAAGAAGCTAAGGAGCTACGAGATCTCCCACAATCCACTGTGCAGATTCTTCATTAAAATCTTCTGCATAAATAAACTCAACTTTACAACATATAAACCATAAACACTACAGAGACACATCAGCCCGTTTGATCAGATAATTCAGCTGTGATCACATTTGTTTACGTTTTACAGAAACGAAACTTAAGACCGTTTGGCTAATTAGCATAAACTGTTAGCGGCGATAAAAACAACTCGCTCCTTGCGCCGCTGATGCGATCAGTTTCTTTTGGACTAAATGACACGACTCTGTGGATTATGTGTGTTATTTCTGTGACAGAAGAGGTGCTAATGATGGTAAGTGTGTTTCGTGCGTATAGAGTATAGGAGATAGTTCATGTTTTAGCTTTTCAGCGTCACACGAGTGCAGGTCGTACGTGTGCAGGTTTAGCTCAGCTCTTAATTTTACAGTCATTTCACTCGTTTGGTCACTTTATTTATGTTGGTCAATTTATTTATGTCACTACTGTTGTGGTGAAAGGCTGGAAAGTGTCTTTTGGACGCATGTGCACTCAACTTTATGTTGCAGTAACCGGGGTACTGCGTATACATGCCACAAGTATCCCGGTTATTATCGGAATAAACCAGCTACAGTAACCCGGTTTCTAATAACCAGGATACTGCCATAACCGGGTTACTGAAACCGGGTTACTGCGTTTACATGCACCATCAAGAAACCGGGATACTCAAAAAACCCGATCATAACCGGGTTATTGATGTGCATGTATACGCACTCATTTGTACCAAAATGACTACACAATGCAGCCAAATCCTGTGATGAAGAACAGAACAGTGGGCGTGTGGACTAATCAGCAATGTGGCGTCTAAAAAATAAGCGAATAAAAATTGCACAAATCATTCCAAATACAACCTTGACAGGATAAATGAGAAGAGAAACAACTCTAACATGGATAAAAGCTCTGAAAAGTCTATTTTGCATAACAGGTCTGCTTTAAACTAATCATATTCAGTGAAAAGCTAACTAGCAGAACTCTTGTGAGACACATTTTTCCTAAAGGTGAGGAGGCAGTCCAGGTGGTGCAGGTCTATATTTGGAGATATAAGAACATTAGACTTTCAGAGACACGGAGGAAGTGTGGAGGTGACAGACCTTCTTCTCTGCTCAGCATCACACTGCATTTCAGCCCTGCTTCCACCAGCGAGGAGGAGGAGGAGGAGGAGGGAACGGGCTCTCATCGCCATAGAGACCACAGAGTACACAAAAGTCATGTACAACGTCAGTACTTCGTTAAAGGGGCACATTATTTAAAGGTCCTATATTACACAAAAGTGATTCTTGTGAGCTTTAAGACATGTTATGATGCTGTTACCTCATTAAAAACAGAACCAGAGTTGTGTGTTTTTTTTCATTCACATGTTATTAGACTGTCTCCATCTTCAAAGTTCAAAATGTACAGTGTAAGAAAGCTTTCAGAAATATTTGTGTGCATAGGATAGTTGAGCATAAAATAAATATTCATAAACTCTTGAGTCCACTTGTACATGTGTGTATTTTATCCATCAGAAAACGAATTGAAAAGTTACAACATCAAGAATTTGCAACACGAAATGAAATGAAACAGTTACGCTTTCTTGAGTAACGAATATGAATTCACAGACGCAACTTTACTGTTAAAAATACATCATCACTTCACAGTGAACATCGATAGAGATGCTGGACTTTTGCGCCGCATATGGACTGTACCAGGACTGAACCAGGACTGAACCAGGACTGAAGGTCGAAACCAGGATTGAACCAAGACTAAAACAGGACTAAAACAGGATTAAACCAGATCTAAACCAGGACTAAACCAGGCCCAAACCAGGATTACATCAAAGCCCAACCCAGGACTAAACCAGGACTAAACCAGGTCTAATCTTGGACTTGAGAGAGAGAGAGAGAGGGAGAACCCCGAGCCGGAGCAGGGTGTCACCAAAGTGCGGTCGGGCATGGGTTGCACTTAGCTTTGTGGGGCATGGAACTCTAAGACTACTTTCAGACTGCAGGGCTTAACGCTCAATTCTGATTTTTTTGTGAAATCTGATGTTTTTGCGAGGTCGTTCACATTTTAAATTAAATGCGACGTATGTGATCTCCAGTGTGAACGGTAAACGGCCCGAAAGTGTCCTGCATGTGCACTGGAGACACGATGACGTCAACCGCAGCGAGCGTGCTCTGTGTTTACGGAAGTTGTCCAAACATGGACGCGAGCATTGAGCACCTGGAGATTTTAAAGTTTCTCTTGTACCGGAGCCAGAACATGAACAACTTACTTGAAAGGAACGTGTGGATGTGGAGACGTAGCCAAGAGTGGTGAGTGGTGATGTGCTTCAGTGACACGGAGTTCATTAACAATTTTCGCCTACTTCAGCTCAGAATAGTGACGTTTGTGGCTTGTTGATGAAGTGTAGGTCGGATGAATGCACTTTGACCGTTCAGACTGAAGTCACATGTCAAAAGCTCGGATATGTATCGGTTTCAGGAGCACATATCGAAGTGGCCTGTGTCGCATTTGAAAAAATCGGATCTGTGTCGTTCAGACTGTCATTAAAAAAATCAGATACAGGTCACATAGGGGCCAAAAAATCGGATTTGGGTCACTTCAGGCTGCAGTCTGAATGTAGCCTAAGACAGTCCTTTCGCCCGTGGTCACCCAACAGTCTACACCGGCGCACCTTAGTCCTGGACCAGTCAGTCCTGCTTCAGTTCTGGTTCAGTTCTGGTTTAGTCCTGTTTTAGTCCTGTTTAAGACCTGTTTCAGTCCTGTTTCAATCCTGTTTTAGTGCTGTATAAGTCCTGTTTAAGTCCTCTTTTAGTCCAGATTTAGTCCTGTTTCAGTCCTGGTTCAGTTCTGGTTTAGTCCGGTTTTAGTCCTGGTTCAGTCTGTATGCGGCCCTAAAGTCCGGCTCGATCGATGTTTCTTCTGCTCAATAAATAATGCCTGTGAAGTGATGATGTATTTTTGACAATAGTTGTACTGAAGAGAGTGTGATCATAAATTTTCACTTACAAACACAAGTCTGGGTGTGTTTGTGATGAGGAAACATTATGACAGATTAGGACACATCATAACACAGGCCTTTTAAAGCGCATATGACAGATGTTCATTTTTTTTTTAAATTATGAATTACTACTGACTAGTTTGACATCAGTTTAGCTGCAGTTTGTGGAAAAAAGTTGAAGAAAAGTCCAAAAACACAGGAAGCAGTAGTGCTCCCTCACCATTTTTCATTAGTTTACTTTATAAATGACTTAATTACAGTTTCCATCAGTTGTTGCCTTAGTTCATTTTCTATTAAAGGAAATTAGGTGATAAAGCTCGTTTCAGGCTATTCAGAAAGAAGCACTTCACAGACATTTAATCACCAACAGATTTCATTTCTACTTTGTAATTAACTAGCTTCTTGTTATCTCTCCTCTACTCTGCTACACTCTTGTAATATTCATCATTATCCCTGTCAAAGCTGTATTTCGATAGTTCAGGTTTGAGTAATTGTATGTTATCCTGCTTTTGAGGCTTGGCTAACTAGAAAATTCCTTTTTTCACCTACACCCTATCCCCCTCTTCTTTTCTGTACCTACTTGAGATTATTTTGAAAATCAGACTCTGAGTGATACATGTAGGGTTATACAATTTCTAAGTATCAACATGACTATACAACGCTGCCGTATCCTTTAAGATTAAGAAAATAAAATTGAAGAACAAAGTAAGTACAGAACAGTTGAAAATAAGATTGCTCAAACTGGAGTGGGACGGTACGAACACATATATGGTAACGGTATCTGAACCAATCTGTGACCACTGTGGCATTTAAAAGCACTGCCCATGTGGGTAAAGTCTACAGTGTTTGTCTCATTATCAGACAGCAAAGCGGAGTGTGGGGATAAGTTATACATGTGACAATAAAACAGCTCCAGAGCCTAATGATGATACGGTATTGAGATTTGGGGCAATACGTATAAGACGAATACAAAGCCAATCTTTACCCTACAAAAAAAGGCAATAAGAGCAATCACATTATCAACTTATAACGAACCAACCAATGCATTATTTATAAACCTTCAAACGCTGAAATTTTACGATTTAGTCGACCTTTACACTCTTAAAATCATGTTCAAAGTAAACAACAATCTCCTGTCGAAATCGTTACAGAACATGTTCAAAATCCGAAAGAGCCGATATGAGCTCAGAGGCACGACCGTGTTTATCAAAAAGAAAATCAGAACAAACATTATGAAATTTTGTAAATCTGTTAAAGGGGTGGAGCTCTGGAACAACTGTACAGAAAACCTAAAATTGTGCACCACTTTCTTTCACTTCATAAAGAAGTTTAAATGTTTAACTCTGGACAGATACATGAAATATGAGACTTAGTTTGTGCTGTAGAACTTTGTTGTTCTGTTACTGATTAGCTTGTTTCTTCCTGCTGTATTTATGAAGATGAACTGGTGTCAAGATGAAGCTCTGACAAAGGAATAAAGGGTAAAGGGCATAATAAGCTTAAGCTTCAGCCTGCACCTTTTTTCGGTCTGTATATGTTAAATATGACTGTTTATGAATTAATGTCAAAATATACCTGTGACCGAAATAAATAAACATACATACATACAATGATGCAGGTACACACCAGCAGAAGCGCAAGGAATATAGAATTTTGTATGGGCCATGACAGAACTGACGGGTTCGTGTTCAGAACACTCCGCGTGCACGTGCGTCCCTCTCATGCCCGTGCACGCACGCACACATCAACCTTTTATAGTTTTCTCTGCGTTTGTTTAAGACCAGTATCTATCTCATGCTCTCCCATCCCACAGCAGACCCACTGCTTTCTCGCTCCTGCTCCTGCCTGTCCCACAGTCCGCTGAGGTACAAGTGCTGCTACCGCTGACCGCTTACATTCTCATCTCTCAGGTCCACTGCATTTGGTCCCACACAGGGGGATGTCTCGTGGATTATGGATATATTGTCATATAAATGTTTCTGCTGTTACCGCTTTGTGCACAGATATGGTAGGTGCGTTTGCTCCGCTGTCACAGCCCCGAGCTCAGTGAATGTGTGCACTGATCCCTGTCAGAGTGTGAGGAAATCGACATCACAGCACAGGATACAGACAGGGTAAGAAAACACACTTTTGGACATCGCTGTAAACGGCCTCCTGTGAAGGAGCAGCTTTTGTACAGATCCAGATCAAACCAAACCAAATCACAGAGCAGAGCTGAGCCGATGGACGGAGCGGGCGAGGGGCTGAGCTCTGCTGTGGGAGGGCATCCAGATATATAATATATTTCCAAATAAAAGAAGCCTTGAGCATGTTACATGTTCTTTTTCAGTGGACTAGTTTGATATTTATTTTTACGATTCTGGCAATTCACTGAACGCCCCACACCACGCCGTCTGCTCCACACCTGATGTTCAGGCACGGCACACGGACTGTTTAGAACTCCACACCTCACACTTGTGCTAAGCACTAAGACTGGGGACAAGATCAGGCCCTTAGTGTCTTAGCCATAGACAAACTTTATTGATCCATAGGGGATATGATTTGGACAGAGTAGCTCACACATCACAATATATAACCATTTATATTTTTGCTCTTTGTTATTTTAATACACTTTAAATAAGTGGCAAAAAAAAAGACTGTTGTCAAATAAGGCATAACTATATAAATAAAGAGTCTCGTTTTTGGGACTGTAACTGACGATAATGTCAGTATATTTGTTTTCATGGTCATAAGAGAGAAAATTATAATTTTATTTGTGAAAATATTTACCTTTTAAGTTATGTGACCTTTTACCTTGCCCCCGGAAGTAAACAAAGAGAGAAAATATAGTAGCCGCGAAAAAAAGATGATAGACAGAAAAATGTGTAAAGAAAAAGACGTCAAAATTAAAGACAAGCTACTTAACTAACGCTGGTGATGTATAGATGAACACGGTAAATATTATTTTCAATTGTGCATTTATTTAAAGGTATTTATGTAAAGCTGATATTTTCTGTGTCTGTCTTTATTTTAGTTTTCACGGTGTTTCAATGTGTTGATGGAGTTGAAGATTACTAACAATAAATATCGACACACATGATCATCAGTACGAAGCGTGAAGTCCTTTCTTGCGAAGAAAACCAGGGTAGTTACAGGGACGACAAGTCGGAGCTGCCCTCAGACCTCAGAGCACGTCAAGGAGTGTAGGTCTGAAATGTACGTTGGGGCCAGTCCATGAAGTGCTTTAAAAACAAACAATGACATTTCAAATGATTATTATTATTACTGCGTTTTATTTATTAGGGCCTTACAACGACATAAACAAATGAAATACTATTAAAAAACATACAGCTTACAGTTAAAGTGGGACGTGCTGCAGAGTTGTGGACTAAGCGTGACAGGTGACTTGGCTGATACCAGTGTACAGACGTGTAGAGATAAAAGTATGGCTGTGTGAATGTAACAAAACACAACTCCGGGTATGTTTTTGATGATTTTGACAACATTTTAACAGGATTTAAGGTTCAAACATGCAGAAATCACTCCAAATAGAACTTTGGCAGGTTAAATAAGAAGTAGGAAACAAATGTAAAATGGTTAAAAGCTCTGAAAAGTCCATTTTGCATAAGAGATCTGCTTTAAAGTAAATTATATATGTTCCCTCTTTGTTCCACGCTGGTGTCACTTGTCTCTAGCTGTCAGCCAATCACACACTATTCTTGGCTCTCGATCAATTACCTCTAAAGCCATTCCTCTCTAACCTCCCTCTCTTTCTTTCTTTCTTTGTCTCTCTCACTCTCTCTCTTCTGACAGAGCTGTAACCCTCCTTCAGCCCTTTCTCCACCTCCTCCTCCACCTTTATTTGCAGAATCCATTGCTCAAAGAAATGTCTTTTTCAAACTCGGTATTCTTTCCCTCGTTGCTCTGGTTCGGTCCTCGTTGTTTTCAAAGCTCACCCTGTTTTTTATGTCTCCTGAATATGAATGCAAGCTGTACCACAAAACTAATAATCAGAAGTAGTTTTTGAAGGGCAAACATACAATTAGAATCTCTCATATGTTTGTAAAGAGGGATCACTCTGGTCATACCTTGAGTACGGCTTTGTAAGATTTGTTTATTTTAGTGACGCCTGTGGAAAAAAGGAGTTCATTCTCTCACCGCAGAAAAATGGTTTAAAGCTTCGCTCAGAGATTCTGCAGATTCAGTTTTTCAGTCCCTCATTTCTTCTATCCTCTTAAGCAGCCATAACAGGCCCTATTCATACTTACATTACAAACCAGTACGACGTTTGGAAACATGTGATGACAACTTCTGGTGGGCTCTGTTTGCAGTAGTAAGTCTGACAAAATCTAGGAAAAATGAGAAGATGGCAGAGTTTTCTTCATCTACGTGTCATTGTAGCTTTCTGTTATGTTTGGCTAATCAACAATTACAACCATACATCAGTTTTAATCATTTTAATAATTAATAAATAAAGAATAGATTACTTATAATCATTTATAATGCATTCATCTCACATTGCCAGCAAATAAAACTTACCCTGGTACCCAAACAAAGAACTTGTAGCCTTGTAGATGCAATTAGAGTCAGATCCCCCATGGAAAGCTCTGGCAGGTTGTGAAAACCGCTGCTAAATGTTGCTGAATCGATGGATTTACTCGCCTGATTCATGTCTGATTAGAATTTGCAGCATTAGAATTTGTTTGCTCGACGGTAGGTGGGTACTTTTTTTCATTTAACCAATTGCTGCTATTTGGTTGTGATGTATGTAATGTGCCACTAACGGGTCTAACTGGTATATTAGGTTTTTCCCAAATCCTGTAGGAAGAAGGGCAATAACATCTTTCCCCTTGATAAAATTCACCAAACATTCTCTTTGTTCCGGCTTTAAATCCTCAATCTCGAGAATTGTCGCCAACACAGAATGTATGACTCTTCGCTGATTGGCCGGTGGATCGGTGCCTGAACTCGCGCTTCCAGAGTTCTTGCGAACGGTCTAGTGTATTCCGATTCCTGACCTAGTCGCTGGAGAGAAATGAAATTGTGCGGAGGCTATGGTTTTAGCAAACTTCAGTGGTTTTGATCACAGTTGGTCAGCGAGCCCAGCGTTAGTAACTACACCAGAAGCTGTCATTGCATCTTTCCAAACATCTTCCTGGTTTGTGAGGTAAGCGTAAATAAAGTCTATTGTTTTGAAGGGATGGGCCGTGCTTGTCCCTGATTGGCAAATCCTCCTGTCACTCACACCCATCTGAACTCAAGGAGCTTCACCTGTGACCAGACTCCATCTTTGTAAAGTATTGAAGACGTTTGTATTCTGGATCCCAGGCAAATCTCTTAAAAGTCTTTATTTGTCCTGATTCTGTCATTACTGGCACCAAAACTTTTGTGTATCTGTTCATTTTGTTTCATTTCTAACCAGTGCATCTCATTATTACAGCAGTGAAGTAGTTCCAAACTTCACTGATCATCTAAAGGTGCACTATAACATTTCGGTTGGAGGTCCATCACCTTCTTGTTTCTATGGATATGTCATTGCTCTGCTTTGAATGTTCTGTAGTATGACATTAAACAGCTGTACCGTACATTTATTCAATTACAGGAGGTTTTATAGCTCAAAAATACCTAAAAAAACTGGTATTCTGACTGAGAAGGGTCGCCACTCCACAGATCTGACCCAGTAACTTGGTCTGGTTTGGTCTCCATGATGACAAAAAGATTTAATACCATACTATGAAACATTCCAAACAAAGCAATAACATCATCATGAAGAAAAGCATTTCGCTGACTTTCCACCGCAGAAGTTACACAAAGCACCTTTAACCTTTTTCTCTTTTGTGTTTTAGAACTGTCTTGAGAAGTGGAGAAAAATTGAACAATCCATGTTTCATTTCTCTGTCTCTTTTATTACACTTTCCTTTAATATTGTGAAGATGTGAACTGAAAATAGACGAGGTCGGTGTCTGTAATAGATCGGGTTTCGTTCAGTTCTGCCCACAAGAAGAAATATGGTTGGACCCATAAGTCACCCTGACACTATCTCACTCCTCTTCCAAACACAATAATACTTTTGCCATCCATTTCGACAGATCGGTCCACGTGGCACCGCCTTCAATTTGTCAAAACAAGATGAAAGCATAAACGTAAATGGTAAATGGTAAATAGTCACATTTATATAGAACGCTTTTCCACCTTCGAGGCACAAAGCACTTTACATCAAGAAACCACTCACCCACTCACACACGCGCAGACATACACCGGCGTACACAGACACTGGGGACGAGGCGGGTTAACGACAACATTCATTCATCTGTGGGAGCTGGAATCGCACCGCCAACCTGTGTGCAATTGCAATTTGTCAACAGAAGAATAAAGCAGCAAAAGTAAATAGTAGTAAGCGAAATAGTCACATTTTTATATAAGCGCTTTTCTACCTTCGAGGCACAAAGCACTTCACA
>NW_026571515.1:8852270-8927270 GCF_026225935.1 Boleophthalmus pectinirostris | reverse complement strand
AAAGTAGTAAATAAAGTAGAACTGTGACATGTGCTGCTACAGTCTCGGTTGAGGCTGCATGATTAATTGTAATTGAGTTAAAATCGGAATTTGAATGGACATAATGAGCAAATTGCAAAGGCTGTAAGTTTTACTCGTACTATAATCTCCTTCACAAACAACAAAATATCCTGTTTTAAGGCCAATTTACGGTCCAACGTCAAATCGCAGACAGCAGGGGAATCGACGCAGACAATAAGAGCTGTGATTGGTCCTCTCTACCACCGCTCTACACACATTTCCTTTACTCTGCTTTCCCATCTTTCAATATACATGGAGTAATAGTGTGTTTAATTTAGCTTTGCGCACATTTGTTTACATTTTACAGAAACTAAACTTAAAACCACATGACTAATTTGCATAAACTAAGCTCTTAAAAAACAGCTCGCTCCTTGTGCCCTGTCAGCTTCTGTCAGACTTAAAAAGGACATGACTCATTGGATTATGTGTGTTCTTTCTGTGACAGAGGGGTGTTCTGCTGATGGTGAGTCTGTTCTGTGCTTCTGTCGTGTTGGAGATGGTTCATGTTAAACTTTTCAGAGATTATACGTCTGCAGGTCACACGCATAGACCTAGATATAGATATGAATGCACATCGACCTCAACGCAGATCCATAAATCAGAAACGACGGTGACAAGGCGACGGCGGCAGTGCGTGTTGAATCGACGCAGAACTATACTTCGCCCTTTATTCTGCATGAAATCGTTTAGCCAATAGTTTAGATCAGACCTACATCTCTCTGTACATCTCCTGGGTCCATACAGCTCTGACCGGCCCATTTAAGGTCATTTGGAATTACAAAATAAACATATTTTATAATTTGACCTCATGCATGGACTAAAGCTGCATTGCTTTTAATTTAGAAGTGTTTTTTTAAATGGCATTTTTTGTAAGGCAACATCACTTTTTAATTGCTTAGTCATAATTTAGTCTTAGGCTGCGTTCACACTGCAGCCTGAAGTGACCCAAATCAGATTTTTTGGCCCCTATGTGACCTGTATCTGATCTTTTAATGACAGTCTGAACGACACAGATCCAATTTTTTCAAATGCGACCCAGGCCACTTGGATATGTGGTCCTGAAACCGATACATATCTGATCTTTTGACATGCGACTTCAGTGTGAACGGATAAAGCGCATTCATCCGACCTACACGTTATCATCAAGACACAAACGTCACTATTCTGCGCTGAAATAGGCGAAAATTGTTAATGAACTCCGTGTCACTGAAGCAAAGCACATGACCACTCACCACTCTTGGCGCACACACTTTCCTTTCAATGGACGTTGCTGCCGCTGTCCCACAAAACGCCATGTCCAAAAACCTTGTCCTTCTCCTTCTCAATCTCCTCCTTAAAACAAGTAAGTTGTTCATGTTCTGGCTCCGGTACGAGAGGAACTTTAAAATCTCCAGGTGCTCGATGCTCGCGTCCATGTTTGAACAACTTCCGTAAACACAGAGCACGCTCGCTGCGGTTGACGTCGTCATGTCTCCAGTGCACATGCGGGACACTTTTGGGCCATTTAATGTTCACAGTGGAGATCACATACAAGTCACATTTAATTGGAAATGTGAACGACCTCGCAAAAACATCGGATTTCACAAAAAAATCATAATTGAGCGTTAAGCCCTGCAGTCTGAACGTAGCCTTAATCTTACCAGCTTATCAAGACAATGCTATTCACTGCTTTTTATAAAGAAATACGATCGAGTTAAGCATTTTGGCGTGGCCCTCCGCAGTATTTTCTGTTTCTCATGTAGAAAAAATAATTGCCCATCCCTGGTTTAAACTGTAAAAAGAGTGTGACGTCACCCATAGCGTCAAATTACCCAAAGCTCCAGTCAAATGAAGCTCACAAGGCCGACTACAGGGGTAAATTTGAAGCCAAGTTCCATATCAGGAATAGGAATTTAATAAGAGAGGGTTAATACGAACATTTTAAGACCAAAATGGCAGCAGTTACAGAGAGAAGATTGAAAAAGTGGAAGTTAACTGGTGCCAGAGTTGATGGAGCCAGAAGCGCCCCCCATGCTCACTTCTTGTTTGGAACGCAGCGACTAACGTGTGTACATTTATATATACAGTCTGTGATCTGTATAAACATGTTCTAAAATGTTCTGTTAGTTTGTCAGTTCATATTTCAGTCTTTTCTTAAATTTTTCTGTATGCGCTTAAAAAGTGAACTTTGAACAGTATTCTATTAAAAGATCAAGCTCAAATCTGGTCTCAACCGTTAAGCTTGCCAGAAAAAAAAAAAATAAAAAGATCACCCCAGTTGTTTTTGAGGAACAGAAGCAAAACTCAAACAGAATAGCACTTTGAGTAATTGCAGACTCCACTGTGGATCAAAGTGCGAAAGGAATATTTGAAGAAGAAATGTTTGGATGAAAAAGGGATTGTTTGATGTTGCGACTTAAGCAAGATTTTGACACTGTCTCTGAAATAATAAGACATCCCTGGGCGTATGTGGCAGCGAGCTTAGTGACAGTGTTGTCTTGTCTCAGATTATCCAGGGAAAGCTACAAGCAAAAGAGCGAGGTCGTTTAAAACAGTTTACAGGGGTCCAAACTTATTCCTCCCTTTTGCGTTCAGAGCATTCCTAATTATGAGTTTATAAGTGCTTTTCACAACTTCCAGAGACCAGAGTGTAGATTTGCCATCACAGTAAAGTTAACAACAACTAGCATGCAAACGTAGACCCCCTGAATAACGGATAATGAAATGATCACGGTAAAATGGTCATATTTATATCTAGCGTTGCTCCACCTTCGAAGCGCTCAAAGCTCTTTACGTCAAGGAACCACTCGGCTTCATACTCCACTGTACGCAGACACTAGGGTGAGGTGGGTTAGGTGTCTTGCCCATGGACACAATGACAGCATTCAATTTTGGGAGCTGATTTTGCACCGCCAACCTGTGGGTCTGTGAATCTGACCGCTCAACCAAAACCGTTCATGTCGAGAGTGTGATTTTTAATTATAGGTATAGTTCGATCTATGAGATGTTTATACAATATATCTGTACTGGAATAAATTTTGCTTAAATACATGGGAGAAAAAACTGATTAAAATAAAAAAAAAGATGAAGGGAGAAACCACAGTGCAGCTTCTTGGGATCCTTGTCCAGATCTGAGCCAGGATCTTGGAGTATGAAATATGTGCTGTCACAATTCTGAAATTTCAAACTTGATTTCGATACTAAGAAATAGATTCAATACTCAATACTGATTTTGATACCTCAATAAGAATAAAAAAAAAATATTGAATGTGATTTCCAATATTAAATCGTATTACTTCCTTATACACTACCGGTCAAAAGTTTCAAAACACCACACTTTTTCCAATTTTTTCACAGTTTACTGTTGACCGAAATGTATTCTAAACTTTTGATTCATGAAAGTGTCCACCTTTGGCAGATTTAACAGCTGAACACACTCGTGGCTTGTTCTTTCTACAATAGAAATCTAATATTTTTCGGGAAGTTCTTCCCAAGTCTGTTGCACAAGTTCCCATAAATGTGTGGCACTTGTAGATTGTTTGGTTTTCACTCTTCTGTCCAGTTCATCCCAAACCAGCTCGATGGGGTTTGAGTCTGGAGACTGTGCTGGACACTCCATGTTTTCAAATTTACCATCTTGCTTTTTTTTTCCTGAGATAGTTTTGGCAGAGCTTGGACTTGTGTTTTGTTACCTTTTGTCTTTTTTTTTACCTCTGTCTGTTCAGTTCTTACCTTTGTACTATTTCAAGCTCTTCATTGGACTTGCACGACTTGAATTGCAATAAAAAACTGGAAAAATTAGGGTGTTTTAAAACTTTTCACCGGTAGTGTATCTGTGTAATCCATGGGTGTATACTCGTCTCTGTGCTCTTATACGTGTTCTGATACAGCTCAAGATCATTTTAAAGCTTCAGGAAAGGTTCATTTCTGTCCTGTAAATGTGACTTTTTTAGTAATGACACCTGCTCAAATGAGTATCTAGGTTGAAAGAACAAAAATGTGGCTGTTTGCTGGAGGTGTTCCAATCAGTAGGAGCAAATAGAGGGTGCTCTTGGAAAAAAGGATCAAGACTCAAGACACAACGGATTCCAGGCAACTCCAAAACAGTAGAAAAAGTTAACACATCGCACGAGGAAAAATATATAATTAAAAGGCCTTTATTTGAATGGCCAAAGCCAACATGTTTCGACCTCAACTGGTCTTCATCAGGGCTTAATTAAGAACAAAGCATGGGTGTGGCCTTCAAATAGAACACATCAACCAATAACAAGGCTGGAGTAAATTGGAGGCAGACAAAACAGGTGCACAAAGAACAGGACATGGTACAGGCAAAAAAAAAAAAAAAAAAAAAAAATATATATATATATATATATATATATATATATATATAAAACAATTATAAAAGAACAATTATAAAAAACAGGACAAATCAAAGTCCTCATTTAAACCTGGATGTTCACATGCTCTCAGTTTATGAATCCAGAAAGCTTCTCTTTGATTTAATTTTTGAAGTCTGTCTCCACCTCTTGCCAGTGGTTTCACATGTTCAATACCCTCAATACGAAGCAGACTGTCATTGCTATTATGATTCTCACAAAAATGGCGAGCCATTGGGTAATCTTGATTTTTAACCCTGATTGCGTATTTGTGCTCAGCTAAAGACCAGTTGAGGTCGAAAACATGTTGGCTTTGGCCATTCAAATAAAGGCCTTTTAATTATATATTTTTCCTCGTGCGATGTGTTAACTTTTTCTACTGTTTTGGAGTGCCTGGAATCCGTTGTGTCTTGAGTATCTAGTTTTTTAAATTTTTGTGACAACCATAGCATGTTGTTGCTGTACAATGGCTTCTCCAACCAACCCCACTGACACTTATAAACAGAGAGGGTGAAGCGTCTTTCCCAAGAACACACTAGCAGAACCTCCAACTCCTGATGCTGCAAATGGACTTTGCATTTTACCATTTTGCTGAACCATTAGAAGTTGAAAAAAAAAAAATCTTTTAATGCATTTTGGACAGGAAATGAATGGAAGTCAATGAAGCTCTTTCTATTATTCATACTGTAAGTCACTTAAAATACACTTAATATGCATTGTTTGTATTGTTAGTGACATTTCAAAATTGCTCTTGAATACCTCAGAACTCTTCCCAATCAAATTTGGTGCAGTGCTCCATCTACTGGCAACCGAGGAAATCACCATGAGGGAAAAAATAGTCTGAGCTAATAACAAATATGCCCCAAGACGTTCAAAGCATTTCTTCCATCAAATTGCATGCGTGTTTATATTAACAAGTTGGACGATTATCTATGGACTAAAATAAACTGTATGTAGTGTCTGTGACGTAACAATCCTGGGAAAATTCAAATTTACTGAGACTCAGAAGCAAAGGACTTTTAACTAAGGATTATTGAAACCAACATGAATGAAACAAAACACAACTCCAGGTATGTTTTTGACGAGGAAACTTTATAACATAGATCAGAAAATAACGCAGTGAGCTTTTTAATGTGTGTCCTTTAAGATCAATATTTGGGTTTGTCGTACATTTAAAAGCAGACAGAAAGCAAAATAAGACTTTCTAACATGTTCTTTTGTATTTCTGTAAATCAACAATTCACTGTGTCAAATATTTCTGTGTACTCTAAAGCTTGTTGTGATTTGAGGTTTTCAAAGCGCCAACTGCTTTTGAACCTTTGTGAACCTGACAGAAGTGATTCCACAGTACTTGGATGGGGGCGGTTTGACTGACATGGTGCTTACCGCAAATATAAAATTTTCCAAACATGACGGCGAATACATTAACAAGCGACTCACCTGTCAGTCAGTCTAGATTTTTCTGAAAAAAGCAAATGGTAAGTGTATTGATTTATCTGTTGGTAGCTCAAGGAGGGTAACTACACAGCAAGGAAGACTCACTTTCTTACATTATTACATATAAAAGAATCATTTTTTGTTCCTTTCATATGCTGTTGGTTTCTTTCCTGACCAAGTGATTTCATAACCCATGGGAATGGACTTTAACGAATCAGTAGTGTTGTCATGTTACAAAAATTTCAAACTCAATTTACCATATTTTTCAGAGACTTGCACTTAAATCCATTAATTTTCTCAAAAATCAACAGTGCGCCTTATAATCCGGTGCGCCTTATGTATTCATTCTGGTTGTGCTTACTGACTTTGAACCGATTTTATGTGGTACATGGCGCTCAGAAATCTGTCCGAATGTTTTAGTACGACTTTGGTAAGCTACGAAGCCTCACCGCTTGATGGATTGTCGGAGCATTACAGCTACTGTAGTCAGGAGCCTTGTGAAGCCTGACAGAAGCTGACCACATCAGCGCACAAGGAGTGGGCTGTTTTTTCAGCGCTTATCGTTTATGCAAATTAGCCACTAGGCTTAAATCTTAGGTTTTAAGTTTCTGTTTCTGTAAAACGTAAACAAATGTGCACAAAGCTGCATTAAACACATTATTACTCAATGCGTATTTGAGTCCACCTCGTAGGTAATTAAAAAAACAAACTTAAATTCTCCACCCACATTCACATTCATAATCCACATTCACCAAGACAGGGAGGCAACACCGGGCGAATTACGCCACGATCTGCCAATAAGATAAGATAAGATATAAGATAAGATATGCCTTTATTAGTCCCACAGTGGGGAAATTCCAGTGTTGCAACGCGCAATTCAAGAACAGCAGGGCAAAAATGTACCATGCAATAAAACAGATAATAGATAAAGGCTTAAAAATTATTATGTACAATAAAGGTAACAGCGCAGCATTTACAGTAATATGACTATGTTTATATACAGCAGCATTAAACAGGATAAATATCAGTTATAAAGTGCTTTGTATCAGAGATGTTCTACATGGTCTTCAGTATTGCACATAGAATGGATCAATGGATCGTGGACGCCTGGGCTAAGGGATCAGTCTCAAGTGTCGTCCGCTTGTTTTGCTTAATGCGACTTATAATCAGGTGCGCCTTATGTATGAAAATAGACGAGAGAATTTAACATTATTGATATTGTGCCTTATAGTCCAAAAAATATGAAATCAAGTATGAGTTTAAAAAATTTACCAAACTTGATTTCGATGCTTAAATATTGCTGATTCCGATGCCACAGTGACAATGAAAAGCATAAAAAATATTCAATATTCAGTACTTTCGTTTTACCATGTGGTCTTATATCTGTGTAATCCCTCAGTGGTCAAGGTAGGTTCCATAGTGGTCCATGGGAGTATACTAGTCTATGCGCTCTTTTACTTGTTCTGATGCAGCTCATGATCATTCTAACATAAAAAAAAAAAAGTCCCCATTGCCATTGCATTGAAATGAAACTATCCAGCCCTATTCACCACCAGCGTAATTTAGTTCGAAAACTTTTAGACGCTTCAAGCAAAGTCTAATTACCTTGAAAATCCATCTCCCATTTAGAAGCACGATGCATTTCTCTACACTGCCTCAGACATAAGCCCTTTAATACAAATTCAATTACAGCTAAAGAATTATTTTAAGCTGCTCAGCCTCTTGCTAAATTGCTAGACAAAAGTTCAAGTCCAGTTCCACTGACAAAGCAAAGTAAAGTAACCTGGCGCACTTATACAAGGGCTCATAAATCAACGTAAACTGAGACTTGATGTGAGTTGGCATTCTTAACTTTCCACTACCAAAAATGCCAGAAGTCATTCTAATGGTAGTGAAATAGATTGCTTTTGATAAGACCCTTCTCAGCTAGAGTTAGAGTAGTAACAAAGCCAAGATGGAAAAAATGGAAAAAAGGAAAATTAACAAAAGTGGTCTAAAATATATGCAAAAATGTATAACCAAAATAACCTAAACTAACAAACATAATGAACAAATAACAAGTTTTAGTGTCTCAGTCAAAGGTCTCAGTGCAGTTTATCAGGAGGACTGGTCAGATGGGGTCAGCAGATCCTGTGCAAGAGCCAAATGTGTCCATCTTCTGGTTCAGGACAGGCCTCGTTCTTACTCCGCTCTGTTGTTTCGTTTGGCGACAAAATGGTTCATTCGCTCAAAGTGTTTATTTTGGAAGATCTTCTGCCACATTTGCTGTAAAATCATTTCACACAATCCAACAGTCCCTTGTGTTCATTCCCTCACAGTATTTCCTCTGAAGGTCTTCTGACACATTTGCTGCCACATGTGGTGTAAAAAGCTTGTCACATCTCAAATGGCCAACTTACTCTTTTGCTAACGTCTTGCACAATTTCAATTAATACGAATACAAATTGAATCCATGAATCCATGAATATGAATACAGTATTTTCCACACACGATAGGGCGCTCTGGATTATAAGGCACACTGTCATAGAATGGTCTATTTTAGAACTTTTTTCACAATTAAAACACACTGGACATTTAAACGAAACACAACAGTTGGATGGGTCAGTGGGACTTTGTTTGTCGCGTTCACGGCGACTCTGGGCTTTGTTCAGTTGTGGCGTGTAGGGAGGGTGCTGTCTGGGACCAACGGATTGTCGGCGTGTTCGCAGTGACTCAGTTGTTTGCTCAGAGTGGCACATTGCACTCACTTTTTCAGTTCATTCCTCCGTTCCGTTCCTCGTCGGCGTGGAGTGATGAGTGTGGCTGTGGGTGTTTTTCTCTGTGCGGTCGCTGTCTGCTCCGTGTGTGTTTGCGTGCGCTGCGGGTGGTGCGGCTTTGTAGTTTACTGAAGTCGTGCTGGGACACCCGAGTGGATTAGTGTATAGAGCGCTCTGGATTGCGGGGCACGCAGTCGTTTTTTGATGGGGTTGGAGGCTTAAGAGTGTGCCCTATGGTACGGAAAATACGGTACAAACTGCTCATTTCACACAATCCAGCTGTCCCTTACTTGCGGTCCTTGAACTGCACATGCTGCACTTCTCAGTTGGTTAAATGTTGAACATGATGTGATGTTAAAACTGAGCGCAAAAAACAAACAAACAAAAAAAATGGGTCAGCCCTATGTTCCCTAATTTCTAAGATTTTTCTCAAAATTAAACTCTACGTCAAATCAATTTTATTTTTATACCTCATTTAAAGAGTAATTTCAACCTTGGATCCTTTGCATCATGACCTCTACTTTACAACTGGGCCCGGTCAAGCAGAAGTAAATAGCAAGGCCAAAAATTCAAGTTAATTCATCTGATATAAAAATGTATTCAACAGATACATATGTACTCTAGTTTATGAAACTGTTTACCTTTTTTCTGTACCATTTTTGGTTCTAAAGTTCCATACGTTTTAAACAGACCATGTATGAAACATGGAGCAAAAATTATTTCCCAAATTTCAAAGAGCTGCAAATCATGTAAATAAATTGATGTATTTCATCATATCTTGTGTTATTTGATCTTTGAACTGTTGATGAAGGTACATGATTAAAAAAAAAAAAGTATTTAAAATGATAAAAAAATTAGCATTGGAAGGACTGACATATTTTATATAGAAATAGTTACCTTTCATTTTGAAGTAATATTAAAGTATTCGGAAGAAAAAAGCGACAAATTATTGCAAAATCATGCACATTCTACTTGTTTGCACAATTTTCCTCCGTTACTTTTCCCTCCGTTACCATGACCTTTCATAATAAAAAATCTCATTACTCAAAAAGTAAAGAGGTTTTTCAACCTAATCTTGTACCATATGGTAGAAAACTATATGAAGCAAATATTCAAACCAGTTTGTTAAGGATATGTAAGTGAGAACCAAGAGTTATCACTGTTTGTATTTATTGCCCAAAAAGTGCTGCATATTTCATTCCCTCCATTACTGACATGAGTTTTTAAATTTTTTGTCAACAACTTGAAATAATATCACAGGTTTAACTTTACCCTGTTGGAGTGTTAACTCTTTCCTACATTTTGATACTTTACTTATTTCAATAGTCCCTCTAGTTTCTGAATAAAAGCTATTTGAATGTAAAAAATCTGCCCGTTTCCCTCTGTTACCACTTGACGGGACCCAACTGTAGTCAACTGCTGCTGGAGAATAGGTCGGGTGTAACTGATGACCAAAATGGAAGAAATGGGGATAAATTCTAACGCAAATTGATGATAAAGGAAATGTGGGAACATATGGCCTAATTTTGGAAAGAAGAAAAAAACACACAAACTTAGAAATGAGAGAACAAAGGGCTGAAGGAACATAAGGCATGCTCCCTCAAAAACTGCACAATGTGTGGGCCAAGTAGCCACAAAAGCCGCCAACCACTTCATTGCCATGGGAAGACTAAAGAGACACATTTATTTTGTTTATAAGTGCTTTTCAATATTTGTGTTTTCTGTTTTCCTGTTAACCGGGTCCGGGTGTTCAGTGATCTGTACTTCCACAAGGACACTGCAGGGGGCAGCCTCACTGTCCTTGGGCTCATGAGTGTTCAATGCGATTCTAAACGTTTTCTCTTTTTCTATGGTCCAGCCGCTTTAACAAACAAGGTTACAAGGACACCTCATTGAATCAGTTATGTTCCCCTCTGTATTATGTAATGGGTCTTATCCAACAAGACAAATGGTTGTTGGAATAAAATAAAAGGGTTTGATTTACGAGCTTTATTAATGCACAACATCTTCGGTCAACACTGAGTTACAAACACACATTCAAATTTTCATCCTAACACGATTCATCTGACAGAACATCATATCACCGTTGTTGTATAAACAAGACAAATACAATGAGAGCAATGAGAATAAATGTCTTCAAAGTCATTTTTAATCATCACACTGAGAGAGACAATCTTTTAACTCTTTCCCCCATGAAGACGACATTTGACGACCCCCCTGAACCCTTAATGACGACTTTTGACACCTCCGCCGTATCACTAAAGACGAGATTTGACGACCTTTAGAAACGGCTCGGTTTTTCACATTTAAACAGAGACTGTGATAGGTCGGGGCCACTACAACCGACAGTAGACTGACCAATAGGATTCAAGGATATGTTTTCGCCGATTTTTTCCGAAGTTAATCGAAGTAGTGACGATGGTAGCTTCCGGAAAAAACACAACACGAAACACGTGCAATGGAAAGATCGCGGCGCTGCGGCGCACAGTTTAGAAATAATGAGGAGCGGACGTATTTTATGGATAAGTTTAGAGAAAGTGACTTTTATAGATTTCAAAGTGATGATGAAGTTGATTATAAAGTGGAAAACTGCGATAGCGACGGACTTTCGGGGAGAAGCTGATGCGTCTGTGTGGAGTCCTGCGATATCCGAACAAACTATCTGAGCTTTATACTCGATTATGAACCAAAATTGCCCTGAAATCTGGATGTTGCCCAGGCCAGTCCTTTAAAATATTTCAGTCTTTTTTTCCAAGATGCAATGTATAACAGAATCGCTACAGAAAAAACGCTTATGCGGAGCTCTGCACACGAGAAAATAGCCAAGATGACAAATACTGGACACACACTGACGAGGAAGAGAGTTTTTATTATTATATTATATCATATTATAATAAGTTGAATAAGCTAAATGAGTTGAATAAATAAAATAAGTTGAATAAGCTAAATGAGTTGAATAAGTTAAAAAAAAAATTATTGGGTGCACACAGGTGTACAACAGGTAAAAAACAGGTGCACACTTGGCTGTACTGTATCTGGTGATATGAAATCTGTTTAAATACTTTGGCAAAGTATATATTTTTTATTTTTTTATGAATATAGTACTCAGAACATGCAGATATCAGATGCTGAATGTAGTTTTTTGTTTTCGAGTTTGCACCTGACCAGGTAAACTCTCATTTTCAGTGAGCTGTTATACACCTATAAATGAGTTGAATCACATTTAAACATCCATAAATGAAGAGTTCAGAGTCGAAGGTTTCCAGAGATACAAATATGTCTGTGTTACAATTAAGTTCATGAGTGTAAAAATCATTTATAATCACTGGTGGAAGTCTGTTTTCTTTTATGCAGTTATGCTCTATGGGTAGAACTAGTAACATATGTATGGGTTGTTCCTAGTAGGCGTCCAGGGGGGAAAGAGTTAAAGCACTGTCGTCATGTTCAGATGTAAAACTAGATGGCCGTTTTCTTCTTTCTTCTTCAGTATCTATGTCTCATTTACTTTCTATCTGAGTACAGTTTTGTTCGATGCACAGATATTAGGAGTAGGACAAGACGAGACACGAGATTGGATCTACAAGAAGCGATTTTGACATTATTTAGGCTATAATAAAAACATTGTGCATTTGAGTTTCCAGTTTTAGCCTCACCATTTTTGATTTACTTTATTTAATATTTCTGATGTCATTGTAGCGCTGCTTTTTGGGACTATGCATTCTCCAAAAATCTAACTCGCCATTACTCTATTTTTTCAATTTAAACATAAAAACATATGGAGAAAAAAACTCACAAGATCATTTTTTGTAGTGTGTGCACAATCTTGTGGCAATTTTGTCCCATCTCATCCATAACAAATATTCTTCATTTCATTATCAAAGCAGTTCATTTTCTAATACAGATTGTCCTGTTGGAGCTAGATAAGCAACGTCAAACTGCAGAGGTCCTCAACAGGGGTGTCGTGAAATCTTTGGTTGATTAGACTTTAATATTTCTTAATTTTTGAAGGATGAAGATGAACTGGTTTTCAGTGGGTTCTGGCTAGTCGCTTCTTCATCACATCTGTCTCTCTCTTCATTCCCTCATCTTTCATTCCCTGTCAAACTGCAAAAACATCGAAAGAGATTTTATTGTTTCTTCTTGGCTACATGTGAAGAGATCCATTACTGCTTTATTTTTACGCACAGTGGAACTTAAACTCCGCTTGTACTAGCACATCAGGAAGAGGTCAGGCAAAAGTGGGGAGTCGTTTCTTTCCTCTTGCTCAGGAAAGGAAAGTTCCATGGAAAGTGGAAAGTTCCATGGAAAGACCAGGAAAGTTCCATGTCCCAAATCAAACTCTTGTCCGTGCGTGCTGTGGCTCCTCTCTCGTTTAATCAGATCGTTACAAAAAAGTCACACTTTGAGCCCATTTCCCGTGATGTTGTTGCTCCATTGATCTGACCTTCTCAGAGTCACTGTGAACGCGCAAAAACTGCAGCTTAAATTTCAAAGCCAAGACCAAAGCCTAAGTTAGCTTTGGTCAGACTCTATTTCTGTCATGAAACGATTTGAGGATTAAACTGGAGATGAAGGATTTCAGGATAAACCTGGACTTGTTACATGACACTAAGCCCAATTTAATATAAAACACAATTATATGCCATATGTATAGTAGGGGGTCCCTGCTCCAGCGCTCCATCAGTTTAGAGATCCTTGGCCTGAAAAAACGACCCCTGCCACACTGCAATACATTCTAGGCAAAGCAATAACATTTCCATCCAAACAAACCAAATGGACTCTCCAGAAAAGTCCCATAATGCACCTTTAAACCTTAAATTGTCCTTTATTTGTACCGATTAAATAGCCTACAGTTTTAACTATGTAAATCAGGGGTGTCCAAACTTTTTTCATCAGGGGCCACCTATCTAAACACAGACGAAGCAGAGGGCCGATCGAGGGCTGTAGACTGATGTTCAGTACAGGGAATATTTGAAATATGTGCATGTTTAACACGTTAGAATGAGCCATCAGTCTTTATTCATGCTGAGATCCTTAAAACCACACACTAAATATGAAACAGTAGCTTTATCAAGGTAGATTTTCAAAAAACTTGCAGTAAAAAAGTTATTTTTGAATTGATGCAAGGTAATTTGGGCCAATTCACCTGGAAGTCTGAGGGCCAAGAAAAAAATTGTCTAAGGGCTGCATTTGGCCCCCGGGCCATAGTTTGGACATGCCTGATGTAAATGAATGTTTACTAAAGATGCACTATGAACTTTTCTGCTGGTGGGGTTGTAAAAAATCCAGTATAAAAATGTCATAAACATAAAAAAAAAAAAGAAAAAAAAAGAGAGATTTTAATTTCCTCATTACAAATGGACCATACAATCCTCATCGGTTTATGTATGTACACGATGCACTATGTAGCTTTTCTTGTGGTGGGTTGTAAAAAAATCCACTACAAAAAGCATTGAGAATTTTGAGAGATTTCCATGCCACCAAACTATACAATCCTTCTGAATTTTCCGTGTCATTTTTTGCCACTGGAGACGCAAAAAGTAGTTTCATATTCCAACATCCATCACAGCTCTGCCTCCCTGACTGTTCAGATGTGAGCAGCAGCCCAACCCAGCTGCTACACCTCAAAATCCTCTGAAAATATGAATTAGGAATCCTCAACGAAAATATTCTCCGCCAGTCTCCATGGACAAATTCACCAGCTATTTGTATTCCGCACAGGGAATACGTGAATCATATAGATGCAGCGGAACAATCCAGGCTAGTGCCCCGTGTCTCTTACTATAATTCATGTTGAAAGAAAGGCTGCTGTAGAGACTGCTAATAGAGAATATAGGATTGTGGAAGTCAAGAGGAGAATACCAAGAGACTAGTATAGGACAAGCTGGAAATGTTTGTGGTATGGAGGTAAATAAAAACTGTGAACGATGTCAATAAATAAGTGAGTCTGAATGAATCAATAGCTTTCTGAAGACCCCCAGCAGCCAATAAATGTTAATATAATACGAAATGGTAAAGCGTAGTAGTTTGGACCATCTGCTGCACAGCTAAAGACTCCCAGGTTGTGTTCAGACGCCATATGTGGCCTCTTTAATGTGGAAATAACACAACTGAGAGACATCTGTTTGTGTCACTGAGAGTATTTCTGTGTTCTGGTCATGATGTTCAAGTCATGATTTGTTCTATTTTTGGTTAAAACTAGTAAATAAATACAATATATTCGCCTTAGGCTCTGCTATGCTCCCACCAACATCCCCCACCACCCTTCTCGTCCAAACAGTCAACCCTAGTAGAGTCTTTTAAGTCTCGCCACTTTTATTCTCTGGCTTTTAAAGGGACAGTCTGAAATTTTGGACATAGGACCTCATTTCCTAGTGAGCCAGAGTGTTGGAGACGTGTGGAGACACTTTTTTAAATAGGGCACATGGACAATGGCGAACCACGTAGCAATAGGTAAAAGACATAACACCGTCTTACAAGGACGGGTCAACACAAAGCTGGGTTATTGGCAATAAAACAACATGTGAAAAACAAGTGATCCCAGACACAACTGTTTGGGTATGAAGCCTGGGAGTGAGAGAGACCCCTATGAGACCTCTAGCTAAAGGATAAAGTAAAAGTCTGATTAACAATGATTAGGTCAACTTAGACATTCGCATAGATGCTTACACAAGATGATTATGTAAAGATTCCCAGCTTTCTATCAGGAAGTACAACTCGCTGCTGCTGCTCAGACATAAATCCTTCCAATGCAAGGTTGGTTTTACTGCTAAAATTATTCTATCAACACAGACATTCACATCGACAGTCTGATGTAATAATAGATTTGCTTCGGGTGTTTTGTGGAGTGGGTAAGACTGTTTTTAGTGGCAGGATAAACTATGGCCATTGACATGCACTAGTCTAGCACCAGTGACCTCTGCAAATACAAGGACTGGATGGAATATTTAAAAAAGTGTCTCCACACGTCTCCAACAGTCTGGCTCACTAGGGCTACGTTCAGACTGCAGGGCTTAACGCTCAATTCCGTTTTTTTTGTGAAATCCGATGTTTTTGTGAGGTCGTTCACATTTCCAATTAAATATGACTTGTATGTGATTCCAGTGTGAACGTTAAACGGCCCAAAAGTGTCCCGCATGTGCACTGGAGACACGATGACGTCAACCGCAGCGAGCGTGCTCTGTGTTTAAGGAAGTTGTCCAAACATGGACGTGAGCATTGAGCACCTGGAGATTTTAAAGTTCCTCTCGTACTGGAGACAGAACATGAACAACTTACTTGTTTTAAGGAGGAGATTGAGAAGGAGAAGGACGAGGTTTTTGGTCGTGGTGTTTTGTGGGGCAGCGGCAGCGACGTCCGTTGAAAGGAACTTGTGGATGTGGAGACGTAGCCAAGAGTGGTGAGTGGCGATGTGCCTTGCTTCAGTGACACGGAGTTCATTCAACAATTTTTGCCTACTTCAGCGCAAAATAGTGACGTTTGTGGCTTGTTGATAACGTGTAGGTGGGATGAATGAGCTTTGGCCGTTCACACTGAAGTCGCATGTCAAAAGACCAGATATGTATCAGTTTTAGGAGCACATATCCAAGTGGCCTGGGTCGCTTTTGAAAAAATCAGATCTGTGTCATTCAAACTGTCATTAAAGGATCAGATACAGGTCAAATAGGGGCCAAAAAAATCGGATTTGGGTCACTTCAGGCTGCAGTCTGAACGTAGCCTAGAAAATGAGGTCCTATGTCCAAAATTCCGAACTGTCCCTTTAACAATTTTTGCTCTTATTTGATTTGACAACTTTCATTATCCTAATTAAGACTAGTGGAGTCAAATACGAGCTTTGTTTTATATTTCTGTTGTATCTTTTTACTTGTATTGTGCGGTACTTTCTAAAATGTTCTGTTTATAAAATCCACTACATAAATAAAGTAGATTGGATTGATACGCTCACTGCTCTGTGCTTTGTTCTGCAGTTTTCCGTTCTTAATCAGTGATACACGCAGGATTTGGCAGAGTCACGGAGTCATTTTGGTACAACTGAAAAGTGTGTCAAGGATAATAACCATACCACAGACACAGGCACAATAGTTCTACTTTAATGTTTTCTTTGATTAATGCTTCTGCACCGGTCTCAGAAAAATGAACTAAACTCTTATTGTAACAGATGCAACTGTTACGATGAATTTCTTTTTGATACAGTGTGTTTCATTAAAGCTGCACTGCGTAACATTTCTAGTGGAGGGTCCACCACCTGCTTGTCTCCATGGAAATGTTATTGCTTTGTCTAGAATGTTCCACAGTACAGATTAAACCTACCAAATCTACAGAGACAAGCAGGTTAGAATCTTGTACTGGGTCAGGTACCCACATATAGTCACTGAAACAGGTGGGTTTTAACGTTCTGGAATTATATGGCCGAGTATGCGGGCGTGTGGTGATTACACATGGGCGGGTCAAGTGGGTCAAATGGACGATGAACGGGAGAAAAATACTTGACTCGCCTCCAGGGTATCTGTTGCCCTGGAAACAAGTGCCATTTGCCGGTCTTTTTCCGGAACGAAGGACAAGGCTGAGAGAGTGACCCTAGTGTGTTTATTGCATAGTTTAGTCCTTGTTTAGTCCTTGTTTAGACCTGGTTTAGACCTGGTTTAGTCCTGATTAAATCCTGGTTTAGTCCTGGTTTAGTCCTAGTTTAGTCCCGGTTCAGTCCTGGTGTAGCCCTGGCGATTGGCTTGGCAGTTGCAGCATGTATATATTGGTACAACTGTGAACAGCGTGTTCAGTCCTGGTTCAGACCTGGTTTAGACCTGGTTTAGACCTGATTTAGACCTGGTTTAGACCTGGTTCAGTGCTGGTTTAGTCCTGGTTTAGACCTGGTTCACTGCTAGTTTAGTCCTGGTTTAGACCTGGTTCAGTCCTGGTTTAGCCCTGGCGATCGGCTCGGGGGTTTTAGCGTGTATGTATTGGTACAACTGTGAGCAGCAAGTTTAGTCCTGGTTTAGACCTGGTTCAGTGCTGGTTTAGTCCTGATTTAGGCCTGGCTTAGACCTGGTTTAGACCTGGTTCAGTGCTGATTTAGACCTGGTTCAGTATTGATTTAGTCCTGATTTAAACCTGGTTCAGTACTGGTTTAGTCCTGGTTTAGACCAGGTTTAGACCTGGTTCAGTGCTGGTTCAGTCCTGGTTTAGTCCTGGTGCAGTCCTGGTTCAGTCCTGGTGTAGTCCTGGTTCAGTCCTACTGTAGTCCTGGCGATCGGCTCGGGGGTTGCACCGTGTATATATTGGTACAACTGTGAGCAGCGTGTTAATCCTGGTTTAGATCTGGTTCGGTGCTGGTTTAGTCCTGGTTTACACCTGGTTTAGTCCTGGTTAAGTCCTGGTGTAGTCCTGGTCCATTCCTACTGTAGTCCTGGTGAACGGCTCTCTTGCGGTGTGTATATATATATATTTATAATCCGCTGATGACACAGCGTAGGTTCAGTCCTGTTTTAGTCCTGGACTACTGGGCTGTCGGACTAATGAGCTGACCCCGATTTATCACAGGCATGGGCGGGTAACGGGTGGAATGTTAACGGGTCTGGGCGGGTGTGGATTTAACTTTGATATGGTTAATGGGGGGGTGTGGGTCTCCAAAAATGGACCCATGCAGGACTCTGAAGCAGGTTACAACATTATGCTACTTTACGGTTTAGGTCTGTGGAGAGTTGCCCCTATTTACCGAAGGAGTGATTGCATTTTTTTGCAATAGAAACATCCGTAATGAATAAATACTAGATGGATGGTTTAATGTCATACCATGGAACCTTCCAGACAAAGCAATAACATCTCCATGGAGACAAGCAGGTGGCAGAAAAGTTGCATAGTGCATCTTTAATGTTTTTCTTTGATTACTGCTTTTGTACTGGTCTCAGAAAAATGAATATAATGGCGCATTGTGTAACTTTTCACCTATTTGTTTCTATGGATATGTCATTGTTCTGAGTGGAATGTTCCACAGTGTGACATTAAACAGCTCTACCTTAAATTTATTCAATTACAGGTGGTTTTATTGCTCAAAAATATCTAGAAAAACAGACATTCTGACTGTGAGCGGGGTCGCCTCTCCACAGATCTGACCTGTAACTTGAACTGGTTTGGTCTCCATGAAGTTAGAAAGGTTTAATACTGCAAACTGAGAACATTGCAGACAAAGCAATAACATCTCCATGGAGAAAAACATTTGACAGACTCTCTACCAACACAGTTACTCAGTGCAGCTTTAATATTGTAACTGGTGAAACTCTTTAAATAGGTTTTTCATTTTTGATCAGTTCGTACAGCACAGTTCACGATTTCAGTGCTTCTCCAAATGAACGAGACACGAGTAGATGTGGAGTCCTATGGTTCAGGTTGTGAGGGTGAATCAATAGCCCTCATAGAAAAGTCCAGGCTTAAAGTTGAAAGTGTTTTGAACAGTCTGTAATGAAGTTCGCCCTGGGCAACGAGGCTCAAAGAAAGTCTACAGTAAAAGAGCAGAAATCATTAAAAATATGTGAACTTGAGATTTGAATTTACAAGTTTCAGATTTATAGCCTGTTTTCATCGGTTTGTCATAGAGAGAGGCTGGTAGAGCAGACTCTGCGAGCACAATGAAAAGGACCTTCTACCAATATCATTAATGGTTTTAATTACCGTATTTTTCGGACTATAAGGCGCACTTAAAATCTTTGAATTTTCTCAAAAATCGACAGTGTGCCTTATAATTCGGTGCGCCTTATGTATTAATTCTGGTTGTGGTTACTGACCTCGAAAACATTTTATGTGGTACACGGTGCTCAAAAATCTATCAAAATGTTTTAGTACGACTTTGGTAAGTTACGAAGCCGCACCGCTTGATGGATTGTCGGAGCATTACAGCTACTGTAGACAGGAGCCTCGTGGAGTCCTTATTCTGACAGAAGCTGAACCGCATCAGGGCACAAGGAGTGACCTATTTTTTTTCAGCGCTTATACTGTAGTTTATGCAAATTAGCCATGTGGTTTTAAGTTTTGTTTCTGTAAAACGTAAACAAATGTGCACAAAGCTGCATTAAACACATTATTACTCAATGTATATTTGAGTCATTTTTGTAGGAAATATAAAAAACAAACTTAAACTATCCACCCACATTCACCAAGACAGGGAGACAAGGCCGGGCGAATTACTCCACGTTCTGCCGATGGATCGTGGACGCCTGGGCTAAGGGATCAGTCTCAAGTGTCGTTCATTTGTTTCGCTTAATACACCTTATAATCTGAAAAATAAGGTAGCAAGGAAATATATATAGAAAGACTTATTGAAATAATTTCCCTCTTCGATCTACAAAGTTGTTAAAGGGCCAATACTCCGCTATTTTCTGATCCATGTTATAATATTTCCTCATCACAAACAGACCTGGAGTTGTGTTTTGTTTCATTCACACATCTTTAACACACAAATCCTGCATATTTAGACTAAATTCTTCTTTCAAACTTGTGTAAAACAGGAAGCTGTCCACTGTGTTTTAAAACAATACATCGTCCTTCAGTAGAATTATTTGGATAATTTTAGCCAATGAACTGCAAATCTCTACTGAACTGAAGGTAGAAGGAGCTGTTACCTTGAAAACTACCTCTGCATGACATCATGAAGTGCAGGCAGACCATTTTGTGCTCTGGAGATACAGACAGACTTGAAATATAATAAAACGTGTGAAAGAAGCAAAGCACTTTTTGATTAGGTAACATTATAACCAGTGTTGGGAGTAACGCATTATAAAAGTAATGTATTACAGTAATGCGTTGATTTTTGCTGTAACGCAGTAATGTAAGGCATTACAGGGGGAAAACATTTTTAATATTTTACTCGGTACAAATGTAACGCGCGTTACAATGCTTTTTTAACCTGGATTGAAGTGGTGGGTTTTTCTTCATAGAAATTCGCTAAAATCAGCAGCGGTGAAACGCCGGAGACGCGGCCGGATAGACCTTCAGTTAACCGCGGGCGAAAGGACCGACCCAGAACTCTACGCTGTTTAGACCTGGTTTAGACCTGGTTTAGACCTGGGTCACTTCTGGTTTAGACCTGGTTTACAGTCGTCTCTCGCTCTAGCGCGGTTCACTTTTCACGGTCTCTCTGTTTCGCTGATTTTTTTTTATTTTTTTTGTGTGCAATTTTGCATGCCTTTTGTTTTTAGTGTATGAACACGTATTGCGTTCCTCCCGCTGTGTCCTGACTCACCAAGGGACTCCTGTCTCCTGTACAGTACAGTACAGAATGTGTTCAGCTGCCAAATTTAAATAAATGTTCAATCTCTAGCAGCGTGATTCTGAAGTGCTGTATGTCTGCAAGTTTTCTCTCCGACAAAATCCACAACGTCGACGAAACATTCTGCACTGACAAAGGCTCCTGCGCTCACACCCAACAGACAGAGGACGATGCAAACCATTGTTACGCGCTGTAGCAGAGTTTTGCACCGGGTCTTGTACCCGCAAATAGTTGCTGAAATCAGGACCGCGAGCCCCCACAGCAGGGTCCATAAAGCGCGATCGGGTGACAGCCGCTCTTACCTCCGTGAGGTGCGGAGCAAAGCCGGTCCTTTCTCCTGCGTCACCTTCGAGCCCGTCCCTACAGTGAGTCCTGTTTTAGTCCTAGTTCAGTTCTGGTTTAGTCCTCCTCTTCAGTCCTGGAATCAGTCTGAGGTTAGTCCTGTTATAGTCCTGGTTTAGTCCTGGTTCAGCTCTGGTTTAGTCCTGGTTTAGACCTTGTTTAGTCCTGGTTCAGTCCATATACGGCTCAAAAGTTCAGCTTTTTCACAGTTATTTTGGTGAGAGTAACTTAAAGTAATGCAATAGTAATGTAATGCCTTACATTTTAAATGCAGTAATATTGTAATGTAACGAATTACTTTGAAATGACAGTAATAAGTAATAAATAACACATTACAGTTTTAAAGTAACTTGCCCAACAGTGATTATAACATGGCTTAAGGCTTATAAGGTTTTGCGTAATAAAGGACCTTTAAATGCACTTGCCATGCTGAACAAAACACGAGAGATGCAGTATTTTCCATGTACTATCCATGTATTTTAACAGCTCTTGTCTTACGTAACCCTCCATTGGCGTCCATTACCATTACTCCCTCTCAGTGAGTGAACAGGACCCAGCAGAACAGCGGTGAGCTCTGTGCGAGGTGTGGAGCGTCAGATGGTGCAGTTCAGACGGAATCGAAGATGAGACCTGCTCCTTCATAAGTGGGTCACTGTCTGGATGAGTGTGCAAACATCAACAAAAACACTTCACAGAAAGTTCGGATGAAAGCAGTTTAGCTGTGATGCTGTCAGCTTTCACCTCAACTATGTATATATGATGATATTATTTCAAGGGTCTATATTACATAAATGACTCTTGTGAGTTTTAAGCCGCGCTAGAATGTTGGTACCTCATCAAAAACAGACCTGGAGTTGTGTTTTGTTTCATTCACACGTTTGAGTAATCCTGTATTATTAGTCTACATCTCCAAAGCTTAAAGGTTGTATAGAGGATTTTTTTTAAGGGAAGAGAAATACAGCGACAGTCCTTTTTTCAAATGTTGTGCATGAGTGACACAACCTTCCTCCTCCACAGCTCCCTCAGTAGAAACATCTCCTCCCGCCTCTTTACTCTAGAAATCACGCTTGTTTACAGCCAGCGTGCGTTCAGAATTACTGTTGAAGTGACCTGTCTAGAAATATTTTAGCGACCGACGCATCAGTTTTTAGACCCTTTGTCTGCTTCATTCGCGCAATCGCTGGAAGAGATCTCCAAGAATCACCTCAGTTTGTCTTCGCTCCTTTTCCCCTTGTCTTCGTCTTTCAGCGACCTCAAAAACCGACTTTCTTTGGCGGCGAACTGGACGTGGATTCTCGTCCGTCATCGCGACAAACTTTGCGCGAAATGCGAGGAAGCGACAGTCTGAAAAAGCCTCTAAGAAGCTCACCGCGAGTCAGTTACACTAGAAACGTAGGGAGATTGATTGACAACCAAACAACCAACAGAAAAAGAGGGAGCCTCGTTTTCTATTGGCTGATGTTTATCTGGCCTCAACACGTCCACAGTTGATAGATTTTCATTCTTTTTTTTTTTTTTTTTGGTCATAATTCTAAAGCTGCTGCGTCTCTGTAATTGTATTTTAAACTTTCATTGACAATTTGAAACAACAAAAAAAATCCTCCATACAACCTTTAACATACTCTGTTCCACCTCGTGATGTCATGTAGATTGACAATTCCAGGGCTGAAATTATCCAAATGATTCTAGTGAAGTATGTATGGAATTTAAAAAAACAAACAAAACAATGGAGCACAAGGTGGTTCTGTTTGAGAGAAGAACTGAAGCTGTTGACTTGAAAACTACCACGTCATGACATCACAAGGTGGAACAGAACATTTTGAGCTTTTGGAGATGTAGATATCCATATAATAATACAATGTGTGAATGAAACAAAACACAATTCCACATATTAGAACAGAAAATTACCCTTACAGGAAAATGTAAAAATGGGTAAGATACAAACCCGAGGCTCTCTGACTGAATATATTAAAAGTCCAAAACAAGAAAAGGTTAACCAACCATGAGGAATATATAAGTTGATGGTTGGCCAACCTTTTCTTGTTTTGGGGTTTGTTCGCTGTTTTTTTCCTTTTGTCATGTGAGGTTGTCATGTGATTAATTGATTGTAGTTATTGACACCCGGTGTGTCTTGTTTTTGCTACTTTGCCCTGATGAAGACCATCTTGCTGGTCGAAATACGTTGGCGTCCCTTCATGTAATAAAGGACTTTTAATATATTCAGTCGGAGTGCCTCAGGTTTGTACCTTACCCATTCTTACATTTTCCAGTAAGGGTAATTTTCTGTTCAAAGACCACTGTTTTAACCCCCATAGAGCACCTGTACTGCTATTTTTTACTCTTTTAAGACCCAGTGAAGCGCTCTACCTCTCTTGCTTCATCCAACAATTCCAGGTATGTTTTTGATTATGTAACAGCATTCTAAGGTGACTTGGGTGCATTATGTAACTTTTCTAGTGGAGGGTTTGTCAAATGCTTTTCTCCATGGAGATGCTATTGCTTTGTCAGGAATGTTTCACATTTGCCATGTTTACACATGAGCTTTAATTCCGCTTAAAAATAATTCAATTCAGAATAAAAATGTATTCCACTTTAAAAAAAAGACCATGTAAACACTTAATTCCTAATGAATATTTAGGTTTGGTTTATTCAGATTTTAGAGCTGAATTAATTTATTCCTTGATCATGTTAACATTTATTCTTCTTAAAAATATTTCCAGTTGTTCAGCTCATGCTCGTTGGGTCGCCCTTCTGACACAATGACACACTGCAAGATGGTGACCCAGCGCGAGCTTTGGTCTCAAGCCGAAACAGTTTTTTTTAATAAGTACACTTTCATTACTGGTCTTTGGATTTGTGAACGGGATGCAGGAGTGGGCTGAGGTAGAGCAGCCATTGACTCAGTTTGTCTTCTTCCTCCCTTCTCCGACACTCTTCCCTTCTCCTCCTCAGCTGACAGACGTAAAGCGTGATGAGAGAATTCTCCAGCTGCTGCTTCATTATCATCGGAACCACTCAGAAAAAAGTTTGGATCATGTTTGTGTCTGTGGTGTAACGATAAACTGAGGTGACAAAAAGCCGGTAGCAGCTGAAGTGTGTGTTTTCTTCCGATCGACGTAAATACATTCGTATCCGTGTCCAATCAGAACCCTTCCCGCCCGCAAACGTTAAGCGTAATTAAATAAAGGCGATTTAACGTGTTTTCCATGCAAACCTCAATTTGGAATTATTATTTCCATGTAAACTCGAAGGAGAATATTTTAATTCTGAACTATTTAATTCAGAATAATTGATTCAGACTAAAAAAAAAAACATAATGTAAATGTGGCCAGTGTGATATTAAACCTTTCTATCTTCATGGAGACCAAACCAGACCAAGTTACAGGTCAGATCTGTGGAGAGGCGACCCCACTCACAGTGAGAATGCCTGTTTTTCTCTGTATTTCTGAACTGTAAAACCACATAAAATTTAATAAATGTAAGGTAGAGCTGTTTAATGTCATACTGTGGAACATTCCAGGTAGAACAATGACATATCTAGGGCTGGGTATCATTATGAAGTTGCCGATACGATACATACCATGATACATAGGCCATGATACGATACATATCTCGATACAATGAGCTTTCGGTTCAATATGATATATTTCAAATCGATTCAATACAGTTCAATAAAAATAAAGACTAAATCATGTCTGTGATACTAAAAGTCTTTGTTAAACCACTTTTTGTGCAAAGTTCATATGAAACACAAACATTTTATTCATCAAAACAGTGAAAATGTCAAATGTGTCGCATAAAAAAATAACAAAATAATTTTGTAAAATATACAAAAAAATACTTTTGGTGATATATCGATACAGCAGCCCACGATATCGATACTGTATCATCACATTAAGCGATACGATATGTCAATATCCGAATATTTTTGCACACCCCTAGACATATCCATAGAGACAAGAAGGCGACGGACCCCCAAACTGTAGCTAACCTGGTTTTCTTCGCAAATAAAGGACTTGATGTTCCGTACTGATGGTCATGTGTGTCAATATTTATTCTCATTAATCTTTGACTCCATCAACACAGTGGACACCGTGAAAACTAAAATAAAGACAGACACAGAAAATGTCTCAGCCTTACATAAAATACCTTTAGTTAAATACAGAAATCAAAACAATATATATTTACCGTGTTCACCTATACATCGCCAGCGGTAGTTAAATGACGTTTCTTTTAAGTTTGACGTCTTTTCTTTACACCTCTCTTTCACAGCTACTATTTCTCACTCTGCTAACTCCCGGGACAAGGTAAAAGGCCACATGACTCAAAGGTAAGTATTTTTTACAAATAAAACATAATGACAGTAGTGTTCTGACACTGATATTTGAACAAATGAAATAATAATTCTCTGACTTTTACCATGAAAACAAATATACTGACATTATCATCATTTACACAACCAAAACGTTATATAGTGCAGCTTTAAAAGACATAAGAGTCAATTTCACGTAAAATAGGACTACTTTAGAGGGTATCTGACGGTTTTGGTAATAAACTACTTTTCGTGTTATTTTTACGTGAGCCCATTATGAGGAGAAACCTGGAGTGTGAGTTTACTATGTGGCACTGGCTGACACGTATTTGCCAGTTAGCAGCTCCATGGCCTGTGGAGGTAATAAGACCTTTGATCTATTTTTAGAGCGAGCAGGAACACAGATGGAGGCAGCCTCAAAGAGCTCTGTGCTGCTTCAGGACAATCATCAACTTCAAGTCATACTTCTGTGTCACAGGTGATGGCGTGATCCAGAATGTTCCTTTTAAGTTTCCTTTGCTCAAAAATGAAAAATGGGTCAGCTTTACTATCCACAGTCCAACTGCTTAAAGGTTCTATATTACGCTAAATGGATTCTTGTGAGCTTTACAATGTTGTTACCTCATCAAAAACACACTTGGAGTTGTGTTTTGTTTCATTCACATGTTTGAGTAATCCAGCATTTTAGGCTGTCATCATCACCAAAGCTCAAAATGCTCTGTTCCACCTCCTGATGTCATGAAGCTGTACTTTTCAAGAGCTATATTTTACCTTTGGTTCAGTAGAGATGGACAGTTCCTGGGCTAAAACTATCCAAATGATTCTACTGAAAGTGTATGGAGTTCAAAAACACATTGGAGCACTTCCTGTATTATCACATCACAAGGTGGAACAAGAGTAGTCATGGGCGGAGTTTAATATTTAATATTTTAAATGTCAAAAAAACCTAGTGCCTCCGCTCAGTTGCATTTCTCTCCACTAGACGGTTTGCAAAAACCCCCGGAAGTGCGAGTTCGGGCATCAGCCAATCAGCGAAGAGCCATACATTCAGTGTTGGCAATGATTCCCGAGATCAAGGATTTAAAGCCGAAACAAAGAAAATGTTTGGTGAATTTCATCAAGGGGAAAGACGTTATTGCTCTTCTTCTTACGGGATTTGGGAAAAGCTTAATATATCAATTAGCCCTGTTAGCAGCACATTACATACGTCATGACCGAAAAGCAGTGATTGGCTAAATACAAAAAGTACCCGCCTACTGTCAAACAAATGAATCCTAATGCTGCGAGGTCAGGCGGTTTCTACAAAGTGAAACCGACTGATGAATCAGGCTAGTCTGAACCAGGACTGAACCAGGACTAAACCAGGACTAGACCAGGTCTAAATTAGGTCTAAACCAGGAATAAACCATGACTCAACCAGGACTAATCTTGGACTTGAGAGAGAGGGAGAACCCCGAGCCCATGGAGAAGGGTGTCCGCAAAGCTTGATCGGGTGACGGCTGCGTTTAACCCCATGGGGTGCAGAGTTCTGCACCGGTCTTTTCTCCTGTAGTCACCTGGTAATCTACGTGGGCGCACCTCTGGGACACTCCTGGTTCAGTTCTGGTAATAGCATTATAACTATTCTGTGTAATATCACAGAATAGTTATAATGCACAGCAATGTGGACAGTAAAGCCATAATTTCATCGTACAGGGTAAGACGTTTCCTGACTGTGCACATGGCAATGCTGACTTTAAATCTTGAATTTAGTGCATACATTAAAATATTTGTCTGCCTAGCGCAAAATTCAAACTCTGCCTATGAGAGTAGTAGTTTCATTTTGTGAGATTAACACACAAATCCTGTATATTTAGGGTGAGATCAACATATGAATGAAAACAACATTATTACACAGATTGGGAAATGGCGTAATATGGGCCCTTGAAGTTGTGACAAACATTACAGTCCTTGAATACGATCTTCTCCTTTCAGCTTTTCAGTTCAATACCTCCAAGTCATTACACAGTCCCACACCAAAGCATCTCTGACTGAGTAAGAAGCACTGGACAATCTCTTCCAATGAGCAATAAAAGTGTCTCTAAATGACTCAGAGCCCATAGAAAGCGCCGTTAATATTTTTCATTTCCTTGATGCTCCTCCAGCCTGTCATTGTGTTCTGTTGACGGCGAAGCAATTTTGAAAATGACATAAATCGGACGGAGATAAAACAGCTCATTTTGCAGTTGCTCTGAACAGTACGTGTGGATCATCAGGCAAATGCTTTTACAATCAAAGTCTCCAGTCTCCTCGGCCAAATAAAAACAGCTTTGTTGTATTATAGTATTGTGTGCAGAACATCAAGTGCGAAGGGAGGTCAAAATACTGTTAAGAGTTGTGTCTGAGATTCAGGGCCTGTTTACACAAGAACCCTTGCGGGCAAAAACGACAAACTATTTTATCAGAATTGCCTTTTGTTTAGATGGTGATGGCGTTTTTGGGGCTTAAAAACGCAAAAATCTGAAACCACCCTCCAGAGGAAGAATACTCTCTGCTGTAGCGTTTCCGTCTACACTGCCCAAGACGCAAAATTCTCGTCAGATCTGCTCACGTCGCGTGCGCATTTACGTCACATACATCACCACCTCCCAAAAATGCTCGTCTAAACGCAGAATAAAAAGTGAAGCCGCGACGCCACGTTTGCGTCTTCTGTTCAGACCGTCATCATATAAACGTAGTCACAGTATCGGACCTTTTTCACCATAGTAGGACGTCCCACAAAGTAAGGTTGCGAACTTCCGGTTAATGGTTTTCTACGGCAAACTGTCTGTGTAAATGTCGATAGTTACTTTGCAGTGACGTCACACAGAGGGATGTTCTACGTGTGTTTCTATTGGTGTAATGTTCAGCGACTGCCATGGTGAAACAACAAACGCATCAACAACAATTTGGATCATTTCAGACCTGGAATTTCTAATCTCTACTGCACAAAAGATAAAATGTAGCTGTGAAGTTGAAAACTACCACTTCATGACATCACAAGGTGGAACAGAGCAATTTGATTTTTGGAGATGGAAACAGACTAATAATAAAGTTAGTTACTCAATAATGTGTGAATAAAGCAAAACACTAGCGTTGTAGTCAAGAGCGCACTAAACAAGACCAAGACCTGTATGAGACCACAGGGCCCTGACACCAGGCAAGACCAAGACCTCTGAGGGTCGAGACCAAGACAAGACCAAGACCATGGCTCATCGAGACCAAATCGAGACCATCTTTGTCATTTTCTACATCTATTTGTATTTTAGAGTTATTTTGGCACACATATATCAATGTTTTTATAAATCTATCTCCATTTTATCCCTGGTCAGGTGTCAGACCTCGAGACCGAGACAAGACCGAGTCCAAGCGCCTTCAAGACCGAGTCAAGACCGAGTCCAAGCGCCTTCAAGACAGAGACAAGACAGAGTCCAAGCGCCTTCAAGACCGAGTCAAGACCGAGTCCAAGCGCCTTCAAGACAGAGACAAGACAGAGTCCAAGCGCCTTCAAGACCGAGTCAAGACCGAGTCCAAGCGCCTTCAAGACAGAGACAAGACCGAGTCCAAGTGCCTTCAAGACCAAAACAAGACAAAGTCCAAACGCCTTCAAGACCGAGACAAGACCGAGTCCAAGTGCCTTCAAGACCAAAACAAGACAAAGTCCAAGCGCCTTCAAGACCGAGACAAGACAGAGTCCAAGTGCCTTCAAGACCGGGACAAGACCGAGTCCAAGTGCCTTCAAGACCGGGACAAGACCGAGTCCAAGTGCCTTCAAGACCAAAACAAGACAAAGTCCAAACGCCTTCAAGACCGAGACAAGACCGAGTCCAAGTGCCTTCAAGACCAAAACAAGACAAAGTCCAAGCGCCTTCAAGACCGAGACAAGACCGAGTCCAAGTGCCTTCAAGACCAAAACAAGACAAAGTCCAAACGCCTTCAAGACCGAGACAAGACCGAGTTCAAACGCCTTCAAGACCGAGACAAGACCGAGTCCAAGTGCCTTCAAGACTGAGACAAGACCGAGTTCAAACGCCTTAAAGACCGAGACAAGACCGAGTCCAAGCGCCTTCAAGACTAAGACAAGACAAAGTCCAAACGTCTTCAAGACCAAGACAAGACCGAGTCCAAACGTGGGCAAGTCCGAGACAAGACCAAGACCGCAAAAAAACTTGAAGCCGGTCTCGAGTACGACGACACTACAAAACATAACTCCAGGTATGTTTTTGGTGTCAAATACGGACAAAAATAGTTTGTAAAGATAGTCTGAAAACTAAAAAAGTAATACATGGATTTAAACTGGACATTTTCAGGAGCCTGTGAACAATGCGAGCATTTATGGTCCTGTTTAGGTGTTTGAATTTTCAACAAAAAAGTGAGAGTGACTTCCTGAAAAACTGTTGACTAATGTTAACTATCTTATGACAGTGATTTTACGAGAGAGACTTGTTTAACTCTTTCCCCCCTGGACGCCTACTAGGAACAACCCATACATATGTTACTAGGGCTACACCCATAGAGCATAACTGCATAAAAGAAAACAAACTTCCACGAGTGATAATAAATGATTTTTACACTCATGAACTTAATTGTAACACAGACATATTTGTATCTCTGGAAACCTTAGACTCTGAACTCTTCATTTATGGATGTTTAAATGTGATTCAACTCATTTATAGATGCATAACAGCTCACTGAAAATGAGTTTACCTGGTCAGGTGCAAGCTCGAAAACAAAAAAACTACATTCAGCATCTGATATCTGCATGTTCTGAGTACTATATTCATAAAAAAATAAAAAATATACTTTGTCAAAGTATTTAAACAGATTTCATATCACCAGATACAGTATAGCCAAGTGTGCACCTGTTTTTACCTGTTGTTCACCTGTGTGCACCCAATACATTTTTTTCCATTTAACTTATTCAACTCATTTAGCTTATTCAACTTATTTTATTTATTCAACTCATTTAGCTTATTATAATATAATAATATAATAATAAAACTCTTCCCCGTCAGTGTGTGTCCAGTATTTGTCATCTTGGCTATTTTCTCGTGCGCAGAGCTCCGCATAAGCGTTTTTTCTGTAGCGATTCTGTTATACATCACATCTTGGAAAAAAAGACTGAAATATTTTAAAGGACTGGCCTGGGCAACATCCAGATTTCAGGGCAATTTTGGTTCATAATCGAGTATAAAGCTCAGATAGTTTGTTTGGATATCGCAGGACTCCACACAGACGCATCAGCGCATTCTCACCTTCTCCCCGAAAGTCCGTCGCTATCGCTGTTTTCCACTTTATAATCAACTTCAACATCACTTTGAAATCTATAAAAGTCACTTTCTCTAAACTTATCCATAAAATACGTCCGCTCCTCATTATTTCTAAAACTGTGCGCCGCAGCGCCGCGATCTTTCCATTACACGTGTTTCGTGTTGTGTTTTTTCCGGAAGCTACCATTGTCACTATTTCGATTAACTTCGGAAAAAATCGGCGAAAACATATCCTTGAATCCTATTGGTCAGTCTAGTGTCGGTTGTAGTGGCCCCCACCTATCACAGTATCTGTTTAAATGTGAAAACCTGAGCCATTTCTCGTCTTTAGTGATACGGCGGAGGTGTCAAAAGTCGTCATTAAGGGTTCGGGGGGGTCGTCAAATGTCGTCTTCATGGGGGAAAGAGTTAAGAGCACAAATCATCTCTCCTGTTGTTGTAGTTCCAGCTAAGTCAACTCTTTCTGGTCAGATTGTGTTCAGACAAAGCTTAAATTAAAGATTTACTTCAGAGCTTCAGATAGAGTAATACCTTCAGTCTAGTTACAGTGAGAAGTGATAATATATTTAGATTACAGTTTCATAGGACTAAAAATGTAGTTCCTCAACATTGCTTTACTTTGGCATTGCCCAAACTGTTTTTCCTACTGAGTTTTGTAATTTTGTAAAGGCCCATATTAGGCTGTTTTCTGATCTGTGTTGTAATGTTATTTCCTCATTAAACTTACTCAGAGTTGTGTTTTGTTTCATTTGCACGTTTAACACACAAACCCTGTATATTTAGAGTGTGTTCTTCTCTCAAACTTGTCTAAAACGCAGAGTAGTTAATGAAAAGTGAAATCACAACACCTTTACTTTGTTTAAGGTCCTACATTACACAAAATGTGCTCTTGTGTGAATCAAACAAAACAACTGCAGGTCTGTTTATGATGAGGAAACAACTTTTTAACATAAATCAGAACATAGTGTAATATGAGTCCTTTTATGAATGTGTGAAATGAATGAATGTGAAAACTGACAGGAAATATGTGTGTAAATTGTCGTTAGGATGCAAAGTCCCATGTGGATGACAGAAGTATTCCGTTTAGAACTCATACTACTATTCCTTCATGTATTTTTTTTTTTACCGTTTTACTCAAACTGTCACGTAACTGATGTAAAAAAAATAATAATAATACCAGAGACACCATTTCATGAAACCAAGTAATAATTAGAAAAACATGAAAACCCGTCACACACAGTTCAAGCAGGGAAGAGAAAGAGCTCCATAAATATTCAAACCGCGGGGTAGTGTCATTTCATAAAACATTATATTTATTGATAATTTGCACAAAAATAATAGAGGAAACATCAGTTTGGGATGGAAGGGAGCGAGCACAGACATGAGAAGTGAAGAATGGTGCTGGAAAAAGCCCAAGTGTTGCCTGGGTGGTGCTAACAGCAAGGGCCATAATAAAATGCATTTGTGATATACTTGAACATGTGTTATATTATTCCCCAACAACAAAATTATTCTAATTGGGATACTGCACAAAAAGTAAAAGGTACTGTGAACTTAAAAACTCCCACTTCATGGCATCACAAGGTGGAACAGAGCATGAGCTTTGGAGATGTAAACAGACTAATGATTGTTACTGAGAATATACTGTCATATACTATTGCCCATTTACTATATGATAATGTGTGATACTTATTTTTTATTGCTCATCAAAGCTGCTTCAGTTTTACTGTGTAACTCAACCTTGTTTTATGTTTCCTAGTTGTGGACTGGAGGCTGACCCTGTGTTCAATTATCTTCCCACTTGGACCTTGGATTTGACGTCACATCTGAAATTGAACCGTATTATTATGTTGTTGTGTCGGACTCGGAGAGTAGAGTGTAGCCTCACCACAACAGTGACTACCAAACCCACAGGTATTGATATGAGTGACTGAAATTGTCATTTAAACCACCAAAGTGTCCAGACACACAATGAAAACACTTCATATCTACATGTCACAGTGGGTGGAACCATCTTGGATTCTGACTTGGAATCCTTGCTCCGTCTACTTTTTCCGCCACCGAGGTCTGAGTCACGTGTGTCGCTCGGCAACTTCCTCGGAAAACCGATTCGGAAGGATAATCGAACACAGGGTAAGTTCTTTTCTTTTCCACTCTTTTGTGATGTCATATGGTAATACAGGAAGTGCTTCACTGTGTCACTTCACAAAAATCATCTGGATAATATCAGACTTGGAATTGCTACTGAACAAAAGGTAAAAGGTAGATTTTAACAAGAAAACTACTGGTTCATGACATGACATGACAAGGTGGAACAGAGCATTTTGAGCTCTGAAGATGTAGACAGACAAATAATAAAGGATTACTCAAACATGTGTGAATGAAACAAACAAAACACAACTCCAGGTCTGTTTTTAAGGAGATAACATTCTGACATGACTTAAAGCTCACAAGAATTCATTTTACGTAGTATAGGTCCTTTAATTTTCCATTATATCTGGGGTGGGTCATGGGGTGTCACTGGTCTTCCTCCAGCTCAGAAGTCTGATTTTGGAATGTTAAAAAAGTCCTTTTTAAATAACATTACTGTCTCGGGCTTCTATAAGCCAACAGTTTTTCAATCAGTCACTCGCCATTTTTGCTTAAAATCAAACAAATTATGTAAATGTGTGTACATTTGTCTGCAGAGTTCAAAATAAATTATCAAATGCAATGAAAATTTCAAGTCGAATGCAGTCCAGCCTGAATATGCTTCAATTGTAGGGAGCATTATACCTCTGATGATGTAGGCCAAGATAACAGGAACTGATTAGGATGACAATATCTTCAATCATAAGCATTTTACTCACCTAACTCAAGAGCTCAGAATGTCACGAGCACACTTTTGTACCATTTGTATTGTACTGAAGGTTGGTTCAGTCATACTATAGAGAACATACGACATAATGAGACATGTAATGGCTTCATACAATGCGGCTCAAATTGCACAAAGTGTGAAGGTTATATTGTTCATGAAAAGTATGGATAGCCTTTTATGATCGTGTACACTCAAGGACGCGCTGACGCAGTAAGCTGAATTTAAATGTCAGTGTGTTCTCAGAAACTTGAACAAAATGCGATATATTTGAAAAAAGCCATGCTATGGAAAAGTAGATTTTATGAGCTTCTAACAATGTCTTAATGGATTTCCTCATTATACGTCTACTCTGAGATGATGTATGAGTAATGTGTGAGCAATCCATGACTATTGTCCTGGAATCGATAGTTCACTCTTCATGCTTCACTTTACTTACTATTCTTATGACTCCAGTTCATACTAGGGTTGTCAAAATGATCAAAAATCAGATACTAATCGATACTTAAACTAGTATTGAACCTAGACATTCATTTGAGCAGGTATCAATACTAGAAAAGCCACATTCACAGGACAGAAAATGAACCTTTCCTGAATAGTTTTAGAATGATCTTGAGTTGTATCAGAACAAGTATAAGAGCACAACTAAATATACCTGGACGACTGAAGGGTTACACACATTTAAGACTCTATAATTTAATGTTGAAAATGATATTCTACTGTCAAAATAGAGAGTATGTTTTTATTATTACGGTGGTATCTAAATCTATCAAAGACTATTCCTTAGTATCCAAAACAAGTTTGAAATTTTAGTATAGTGACAACACTGGTTCATACATAAAGGTTGACAAAAGATTTTGGATACAGTCCCACAATGTGTACAATCCCTCAGTCGTCCAGGTAGAATCCATGGCAAAAGAAGAAATTCAATTTATCAACTGGACAAAAGTTTATTTTGGTTGATTGGTTTTGGTTTATTTTCGTTTTCGCAGCTCATCCAGGCTACTTCTTCATGTTCGGTCAGAGGCTGGTGGACACTGCCTTACGTCTGTCTGCAGGGAGGAGCTAAATACACTGCTCTAGGAGTGTTATTTTCACAGTGTTCGACCAAAATAAACTTTTGTCCAGCTGACAAATTGAATTTCTTCTTTTGCCAAAAGATCTATGTAGCAATTTTCCCCAAAAATAAAAGATAAATGAAAATCCATCTCATGCCTGGAATGTTTCATAGTAGAGCATTAACTCTTTCCCCCATGAAGACGACATTTGACGACCCCCCCCTGAACCCTTAATGACGACTTTTGTCACCTCCGCTGTATCACTAAAGACGAGATTTGACGACCTTTAGAAACGGCTCGGTTTTTCACATTTAAACAGAGACTGTGATAGGTCGGGGCCACTACAACCCACACTAGGCTGACCAATAGGATTCAAGGATATGTTTTCGCCGATTTTTTCCGAAGTTAATCGACGATGGTAGCTTCCGGAAAAAACACAACACGAAACACGTGCAATGGAAAGATCGCGGCGCTGCGGCGCACAGTTTTAGAAATAATGAGGAGCGGACGTATTTTATGGATAAGTTTAGAGAAAGTGACTTTTATAGATTTCAAAGTGATGATGAGGGTGATTATAAAGTGGAAAACAGCGATAGCGACGGACTTTCGGGTAGAAGGTGAGAATGCCGCTGATGCGTCTGTGTGGAGTCCTGCGATATCCGAACAAACTATCTGAGCTTTATACTCGATTATGAACCAAAATTGCCCTGAAATCTGGATGTTGCCCAGGCCAGTCCTTTAAAATATTTCAGTCTTTTTTTCCAAGATGCAATGTATAACAGAATCGCTACAGAAAAAACTCTTATGAGGAGCTCTGCGCACGAGAAACTAACCAACATGACAAATACTGGACACACACTGACGGGGAAGAGTTTTATTATTATATTATTATATTATAATAAGCTAAATTAGTTGAATAAGCTAAATGAGTTGAATAAATAAAATAAGTTGAATAAGCTAAATGAGTTGAATAAGTTAAATGGAAAAAAATGTATTGGGTGCACACAGGTGTACAACAGGTAAAAACAGGTGCACACTTGGCTCTACTGTATCTGGTGATATGAAATCTGTTTAAATACTTTGACAAAGTATATTTTTTATTTTTTTATGAATATCGTACTCAGAACATGCAGATATCAGATCCTGAATGTAGTTTTTTGTTTTCGAGCTTGCACCTGACCAGGTAAACTCTCATTTTCAGTGAGCTGTTATGCACCTATAAATTAGTTGAATCACATTTAAACATCCATAAATGAAGAGTTCAGAGTCTAAGGTTTCCAGAGATACAAATATGTCTGTGTTACAATTAAGTTCATGAGTGTAAAAATCATTTATAATCACTCGTGGAAGTTTGTTTTCTTTTATGCAATTATGCTCTATGGGTAGAACTAGTAACATATGTATGGGTTGTTCCTAGTACAAGTCCAGGGGGGAAAGAGTTAAACTCCTCTCTTACATTTATTCATTTTTAGGTGTTTTTATTGGTTGCCTCTCCACAGATCTGACCCGTAACTTGTCCTGGTGGCATGGTGTCATCTGATGTCTCCGTGGAGATTAATGCCATACTGCAGAACATTTTAGGCTAAATAACATTTCCATTGAGACGAGTAGCAGGCAGACCCTCCGCGTCATCAACATTCCCTGAGAGTGTGACGCTCAGTGAAGGCACCGCTCTGTGTTTGGATTTGTTAGACTTTTATCTGAACTTTAGTTTAACACAATCTGACCATAAGAAACAGTTTTACCTGGAACTACAACAGATGAGCTGATTTTGTACAGTAAAGTCCATCAAATAACATTACAATCACAAGCGAGCACTGGCCAGCAGTTGTTGTTTTGTTAAGTTAGTTATTCACCTTTAAAAAAAAAAAAAAATTACAAACCTAAATGGGCCCATCATTGATTACAGATTCCTAAAAATGTGTTGTTTAAACCAATTAATCCTAAAAAGACTTACTGTAGCCCTTAAAACGTTTTTGTCTGTCTGCTAATGTGTGCAGTGTGTCACCATGGCAACTGCTGAACATTGCGCCATAGACTTAAAAGGATTACACCCCCAGCATCCAATTCTGAAGCTGAAGACATGATTTGTATTTAAAAAAACAAACAAAACAAAGCCCATTCTCTTTTTTATTCTTCCCTGGAAAGGCTTATTCACTTCCCCTGTGTGTCGGTAGAGGAACAGACTAGTCCGTTCCACCTCTTCAGCTGTGTCACCGTACTCTTCTGGGAAATTGTTTTGTCAAAATGGAACCCGAAGTGCGCCGAGAGGTGAGTTAAGTCCCATTTTTCACTTTCAGTCATTTCATATAATGTGCTTCAAACCGGAGAGAAGTGGTAGAACATGGACACAGACCAATCTAGTGCGCAAAACAAAACGGCAACATGTTTAAATGGATGGAAGGGTTAAAGGTGCACTGTGTAGCATTTCTCGACCTGCTTGTCTCCATGGAAATGTAATTGCTTTGTCTAGAATGTTCCACAGTATAAATTAAACGTATCTAGCAGGTTGCAGCACTATGCTACACTCAGATCTGTGGAGATACGCCCCTACTCACCAGAGAATGATTGTATGTTTAATGCCAGACCACTGAACATTCCAGGCCAAGCAATAACATCTCCATGGAGACAAGCAGGTAAGCAGACCCTTCACCAGAAAAGCTGCGCAGTGCACCTTTAAACATACAAATTAGGAAACACACACAGAATTCAAAAAGCTGGCACAATAGGATCACATTCCATTAAAAAAGGTCATTTCAAGCTATTGATCTGTGTTTAAATGTTGTCATGGTTCATGTTTTGTTGCAGGACATTTGTCTTTTTCTGCTTCTAGTTTTGAGTTTCCATCCTGTCTGTTGATGGTTTCCCCCGCCCTAATGGGTTGCACCTATATCTGTGTGCTTACCCTGCGTTCGATTATCCTTCCAAATCGGTTTTCCGAGGAAGTTGCCTAGCGAAATACATGACACGTCCCTTTTCCTGGAACGGTGCAATGGAAAAAGTCGACCAAGCAAGGATTCCAAGTCAGAATCCAAAATATGTAAATATAAGCTGTTTTCATTGTGTTTGGACACTTTGGTGGTTTAAATGACAATTTCAGTCACTCATATTACTACAATACCTTACCACGTCCGTATCAATGCCTGTGGGTCTAGTAGTCGATGTTAAGGTGAGGCTGCACACTACTCTCCGAGTCCGACACGCGAAACAACATAATAATACGCTTCAAGCTCAGGCGTGACGTCAAACCCGAGGTCCAAGTGGGAGTCAGAAGAAAAGTGAACGCAGGGTTATACACCATTGTACTGCCAGTGTCAGTGTCTTGTCATGGCAGTTTAGTTTCAATTTTTGGATCTTTTAATTTTTGAATTTATGGGTTTTTGGGTCTTTTTGTTACTAAAGAACTTCAGCTGCAGTCCTGCATTTAGGGTCCTCCCTCGGTTTCTATGTGACAAATGTTTCCTCATCACAATCATTCCGGGAGTTGTGTTTTTTCATTCACACAAACAATGCATATTTAGGATAAGTTCTTTTCTCAAATGTTAACGCTCTGTTCCACCTCGTGATGTCATGTTGTAATACAGGAAGTCCTCCAGTGTGTCTTTAAACTTCATACACCTTCGTCAGAATTATTTGGATAATTTCACATCTGGAATTGTCTGTCTCTATTGAACTAAAGGTAAACGGTAGCTGTTAACAAGAAAAATATCACTACATGACGTCACAAGGTGGAATAGAGGATTGTGAGCTTTGGAGATGCAGACAAACTAATAATAAGGGGTTACTCAGACATGTGAAAGTTAAAAAACACAACTCCAAGTATATTTTTGTGAAGGTAACAACAGAAAAGACCATTTTGTGTAATATAGAACCTTTAAAATCTTTATAATGTAATCTGAAAACCAACAATTCAAACTCACTCTCTTGTGCAATTTTGACTGTATCCAATTGTGCTGGACTCCTTGCACTACATCGTCTAAAAAAAGACTTCTGAATAGGCCGAACACAAAGATAATGTAATCAAGTACACATCTGCTCATTCAGTCTTGTTTTCTTCTAGGGCTCTCCACTATTTGCGTATGGGGCTTTTTTTCTAAAGAACAACCCTTGATTATGGATTTACGTCATGCTGTGTGAGAATAGCTGTTCCTTTTTTTGTACCAAGTCTCGGTCACAAGTGTTATTTGTCATAGGGCTTGTATAATGTAAACTTTAATTAAATCTGCTCGGACAAAAGAGCGTTAGATGATTATTCAGTCATTGAGTATGTTAAACCCTACAGAGCCACTGGAGGAGTAGTGGAAAATATGGTACAATGTCTCTTAGGTCAAATGGATACAGTTTGTGCATTTTGTGATTAAAAAAAATGAGTCCAACATTTACATAACCCATCCATCCATCCATTTTCGTCCGCTTATCCGGGGCCGGGTCGCGGGGGGAGCAGCCTAAGCAGGGACTCCCAGACTTCCTTCACCCCAGACACGTCCTCCAGCTCCTCCGGGGGACCCCGAGGCGTTCCCAGGCCAGCCGAGAGACATAGTCCCTCCAGCGTGTCCTGGGTCTTCCCCGGGGCCTCCTCCCGGCGGGACATGCCCGGAACACCTCCCGAGGGAGGCGCCCAGGAGGCATCCGGAACAGATGCCCGAGCCACCTCAACTGGCTCCTCTCGACGTGGAGGAGCAGCGGCTCTACTCCGAGCTCCTCCCGTGTGACTGAGCTCCTCACCCTATCTCTAAGGGAGCGCCCAGCCACCCTGCGGAGGAAACTCATTTCGAGCGCTTGTATCCGCGATCTCGTCCTTTCGGTCACTACCCAGAGCTCATGACCATAGGTGAGAGTAGGAACGAAGACTGACCGGTAAATCGAGAGCTTCGCCTTTCGACTCAGCTCCCTCTTCACCACAACGGTCCGATACAGCGACCGCATCACTGCCGAAGCTGCACCGATCCGCCTGTCAATCTCACGTTCCGTCCTTCCCTCACTCGTGAACAAGACCCCGAGATACTTGAACTCCTCCACTTGAGGCAAAAGACTCCCCACCCACCCGGAGAGGGCAAGCCACCTTTTTCCGGTCGAGAACCATGGCCTCGGACTTGGAAGAGCTGATCTTCATCCCAGCCGCTTCACACTCGGCTGCAAACCGCCCCAGTGCACATTGCAGGTCCTGGTTCGATGAAGCCAACAGGACAACATCGTCCGCAAACAGCAGAGATGAAATCCTGTGGTCCCCAAACCGGACCCCCTCCGGCCCCTGACTGCGCCTAGAAATTCTGTCCATAAATACAATGAACAGAACCGGTGACAAAGGGCAGCCCTGGCGGAGTCCAACATGCACCGGGAACAGGTCTGACTTACTGCCGGCAATGCGAACACAGCTCCTGCTCCGGTCATACAGGGACCGGACAGCCCTTAGCAAAGGGCCCCGGACCCCATACTCCCAGAGCACCCCCCACAGGACACCACGAGGGACACGGTCGAATGCCTTCTCCAGATCCACAAAACACATGTGGACTGGTTGGGCAAACTCCCATGAACCCTCGAGCACCCTATGGAGAGTGTAGAGCTGGTCCAGTGTTCCACGGCCAGGACGAAAACCACACTGCTCCTCCTGAATCCGAGGTTCGACTATCGGCCGGATTCTCCTCTCCAGTACCCTGGCATAGACCTTACCGGGAAGGCTGAGAAGTGTGATCCCCCTATAGTTGGAACACACCCTCCGGTCCCCCTTCTTATACAGAGGGACCACCACCCCGGTTTGCCAGTCCAGAGGTACTGTCCCCGACCGCCACGCGATGTTGAAGAGGCGTGTCAGCCAAGACAGCCCCACAACATCCAGAGACTTCAGGTACTCAGGACGGATCTCATCCAACCCCGGAGCCTTGCCACCAAGGAGCTTGCCAACCACCTCAGTGACTTCGGCCAGGGTGATGGATGAGTCCGCCTCTGAGTCCCCAGCCTCGGCCTCCTCCTCGGAGGACGTGACGGTGGGATTGAGGAGATCCTCAAAGTATTCCTTCCACCGCCGGACAACGTCCCCAGTCGAGGTCAACAGCTCTCCCCCCGCACTGTAAACAGTGTTGGTGAAGAACTGCTTTCCCCTCCTGAGGCGCCGGACGGTTTGCCAGAATCTCTTTGAGGCCGTCCGATAGTCCTTCTCCATGGCCTCCCCGAACTCCTCCCAGCTCCGAGTTTTTGCCTCCGCGACCACACGGGCTGCAGCACGCTTGGCCCGCCGGTACCTGTCAGCTGCCTCAGGAGTCCCCCGAGCCAGCAAGGCCCGATAGGACTCCTTCTTCAGCTTGACAGCATCCCTTACTTCCGGTGTCCACCACCGGGTTCTGGGGTTGCCGCCGCGACAGGCACCACAGACCTTACGCCCACAGCTCCGAGCAGCTGCATTGACAATAGAGGCCGAGAATGAAGCCCACTCGGACTCCATATCTCCAGCCTCCCCCGGAATCCGGGAGAAGTCCTCCCGGAGGTGCGAGTTGAAGGTCCCTCTGACAGAGGGCTCCGCCAGACGTTCCCAACAGACCCTCACTACACGCTTGGGCCTGCCAGGTCTTTCCGGCTTCCTCCTCCGCCAGCGAACCCAACTCACGACCAGGTGGTGATCAGTTGACAGCTCAGCCCCACTCTTCACCCGAGTGTCCAAGACACGCGGCCGGAGATCAGATGACACGACGACAAAGTCGATCATCGACCTCCGGCCTAGGGTGTCCTGGTGCCACGTGCACTTATGGACACCCTTGTGCTCGAACATGGTGTTTGTTATGGACAAACTGTGACTAGCACAGAAGTCCAATAACAAAACACCACTCGGGTTCAGATCGGGGAGGCCGTTCCTCCCAATCACCCCTCTCCAAGTGTCACTGTCGTTGCCCACGTGGGCGTTGAAGTCCCCCAGGAGAACAACGGAGTCCCCGGTCGGTGCACTGTCTAGTACCCCTCCCAAGGACTCCAAGAAGGCCGGGTACTCAGCACTGCTGTTCGGCCCGTAGGCCGACACCACAGTGAGACACCTGTCCCCGACCCGAAGGCGCAGGGACGCGACCCTCTCGTTCCCCGGGGTGAACTCCAACACACAGCGGCTGAGCTGTGGGGCAATGAGCAGGCCCACACCAGCCCGCCGCCGCTCCCCGCGGCCAACGCCAGAGAAATGGAGAGTCCAGCCCCTCTCAAGGAGTTGGGTTCCAGAGCCCAAACTGTGCGTGGAGGTGAGGCCGACTATATCTAGTCGGTAACGCTCAACCTCCCGCACAAGCTCAGGCTCCTTCCCCCCAGCGAGGTGACATTCCATGTCCCCAGAGCTAGTCTCCATGTCCGGAGATCCGGTCGCCGAGGCCCCCGCCGTCGACTGCTGCCCAGATCTCTCTGCACCGGCCCCATATGGATCCTCCTGCGGGTGGTGGGCCCACGTGAGGACGGCCCCACGTCGCTCCTTCGGGCTGAGCCCGGCCGAGCCCCGTGGGGGGAGGCTCGGCCACCAGGCGCTCGCTGGCGAGCACCCACCCCAGGCCTGGCTCCAGGGTGAGGCCCCGGTGACGCCAATCCGGGCGACGTAACTGGCCTTGCTCGTACACTCATCATAGGGGCTTCTGAACCGTTCTTCGTCTGACCCGTCCCCCCGGACCTGTTTGCCTTGGGTGACCCTACCAGGGGCATGAAGCCCCCGACAACATAGCTCCCGGGATCATTCGGGCACTCAAACCCCTCCACCACGATAAGGTGACGGTTCAAGGACATAACCCCATGGTTGTTATTATTAGCGTTGTATAAAGTCCCCTACTAAAGCACATAGTTGACTTGGCGATAAGTTGGTTACCCATTAGAGCACATGTGTCAAGGCCAAGGCCCACGGGCCACATCCGGCCCTCCAAGCCATTTTCTGTGGCCCACAAGGGGTTAAAAGGTATAATTTATTATTATGTTGTGACTGTGTGCCTCTACTACATCTCCCACAATGCACCGCAGCTGTTTCCCGTGAAGTGACTGCATCTCGCCACTAGAGAGGCTAAGAAAAACATCATCAAATTTCCCCAAAAATATCCAAGAAAAGAAAAATTGATGCAGAAGGGACGGCTATTTCATGAATGTTACTGAAGGAGTCGTGAATGTTTTAACTTAAACCTTTAAATCAAATCAAATCCATTTTATTTCTACAGCACATTTCATAAACAAAACAGTTTCCCAAGTGCTGCACAAAACAGATAAAACATGTCCAATAGAAATATAAAGTAAAGCTCTTATTAACTCTACTAATCCTCATTAAGACAATAAAACTAGTCAAATCAAATAAGAGCAAGAATACCAGTAAATATTAAAAAGGTTAAAAAAAAACAAAAAACAAAAAACATACAAATAAACAAAATAAATATATATGAAATGAAAAATCAAATACAGATTTTTACAGTTTTGTAACATACTGATATTACAGCTACAGTTGCAGTTTGAACTTTACAACCGGCCCTTTGATGACACACATGATCCAGATGTGGCCCTTGGTGAAAATGAGTTTGACACCCCTGCATTAGAGGCTCAGGGACACATAACACATTACAAAGCATAACATATTGAGCATTGTTATATTATACTGAAGACCTTGCCTAGTTTTTTTTTTTTCTTTTTTTCCATTTTTTTTTAAATTAATGAACACGTGTATCTTATGTAAATATATCAGATTATTGTCACAGACCAGTTTGCATCTTTTGTCTCTAAAATCACATTTAACACAAAACCCAAAAACAATTTCACAAAGATTGATACCGCAAGCAATTTGAGATCTGTCACCAAGCAAGTGTAATCATTTCTTCATTTATAGAGGGAGGGAGCAAGCTCTCATTTACAAGAGGAAATAAACAACACTTAATGAGCCAAAACGTGTCCAAATTACACAATGGTTATGATTAGACTAATGAAATGAATGTCAGCACCTCTATTTTGTTTAGCAAATGTTGAAACTGTCAGGAAAATGTGTTCGAAAATTGTCTCTGTGTGGCACCTCCATCTGGACGGTGGAGTGAACTATCCATGTTACAATATTCATCAGTTTTATTTTAACAGGCAAGGCAGTCATTTGAACGTGTCCAACAGTAATTCATAAAACCTGAGCCTGCGGCGATGGGCGGTTGGGCTTTTTTGGACCAGCTCCCAGTGTTTCTAATGGGTTTAGTGCTCCTCACATGTGTCTGAGGGCCTGGCGTGCTCATTTAAAACTCATTAATGCTGGAGCAGGAGCTGAGAATACACCAAAGGTCTGCGCTGTGATCGGGCTCTGAAGAGTCAACCTTTCATTTCTCAGGCCATTCATAAAATGCACTTTCTCACCCCTAAGTCTTCTGACATTTTTGCTTTGTGACAGGAGTTTGGCTGTGGCACGTCTGTTGAAGTATGAAATGTCAAAGCCACAAGGAACTTTGTACTTGTTTCAGGCACAAGAAGTAGGATAATACAAGTGTGGCAACCGAGGGGTTCAACACTCCGGGAAATGTTAAGTTTTATGATGTGTTGCTGCAACAACGCCACCCCAAATCTAGTTCGGGGAAATGAAATCTAAACGTAAGGCACACAGGTAAGCATATCATTAAGGGAGAGAGAGCCAGGTTCCATCATTTGCACAAATCTTTATTTCTTTTCCATTTTAAAAGACAGATTTAAGTGATTTAAAAGTAGCTACATCCATTAAAAAAAAAAAAAAAAAAAAAAAAAAAAAAAAAAAAAAAAAAAAAAATCAGCAAACAGTAAAACACTACAGTGAGAAAACGAGTACACAATATTGAAAATGCAAAGCAAAACCCCAAAACCCAAAGCAAAACTGAAGCAAAACAAAACAGAGCAAAACAAAATAAAACAAAAAAAAACCCCAAATAAAACAAAAAAACAAAACAGCAGAGGTGGTGTCCTCACGCCGCTGCAGGCCCCCGCTGACACCTAGAAAATTAAATTTTGGAATTAAAATCTGAGCCTGCAGTGCAAGGATCTGGGCTAAACATACCGTGGTTGAAGGTGACAGTGCGTAATCCCCAGGCTGAATCAAAGGCGACTACACAGGATAACGCCGTCCAGAAGTGGTCCAGACAACGTGGACCGGCACACGCTACAAACACACAATTTAGAGCGGTTTGGCACAGGTAGCACGTGATGATAAGGGTTTGGTTACCTGCCGCCGCGGTTTAAGAGACACGGCGGCGCACCGCCAAGCGCAATGGGGAGGGACTCGCTCGGCTCACCCGTGGAGCTACAGAGAGACACCGGTAAAAGTATGGGCACGGATGAATGAGTGGAGGAGTATCGGGCGTGCATTACCTTATCAGGGAGACGAAAGCGCGCCCTAGGTGCTCCGTGATTCGGAGACGCGAGGGACAGATGTGGTGAGAGCACCGGCCAAGCAGCGGCCAAGCAGCGACACTAAAAGGAAACGTGATAGGAAATTTGATGTAACGGGCATGGAATTTACCAAGTGAACGTTACCTGAGCTGGAGGACAGAGCGGCCACAAGGAGAGGCCCGGAAGAGCGTGTGAGCCAAAAGGGGGAACGACTGAGAAGGGAGCGCTTAAATAGCCCACCAGCGCAGCGCCACGGAACGCCAGGTAAGAGCACCTGCAGCCTAGACCCTCAAAGCCGGTCTTGCCACACAAGATTAATCAGAAATTAATCCTGAAAATGAAAATAAGTAAATAAAATCTAAATACAATCCAGTGTAAGATAATGGAAAGGAGAGAGCATTAAAGCACGGTTCAAAGCTCAGAGTCGACCTATATCATGAAAGTTAGAGTGCAACTTTGAAGAGGATATTGTGTAATTGTATGACTTTAAATCTCTCTTAAACATAACTTGAAATGTCCCACTTGTCCCCACTTTATAAATGACACCTGTGAGGACACATTAAGACGCTGGAGCTCCCTCTGCTGTCAGTGAGAAAATAAACAAAGGAAATCCCTCGGCTCTATGTATAATCTGCTACAGCCGTGTGTGTTGTGAGCACAAACTGACTGAAGTCCGGTGAAGGTTTATGGGCTTCAAAACCACACAGGAGAAGTCTGGATTTTTACCTGTGATGCAACAATTCAGGCAAAATGCAGACAGAGCATTTTCCAGTGCTCAGACAACTTGAAGACAACTTTGGACTAATGGTTTAATGAAACAAACCTGAATTACGGAAGCTGAGAGGGGTCACAACAAACGCAAACGCCGCAACAAATACAAATGCCGCAACACAACAAAACCCACAACGGAAATGACTGCGGGACTCTATTTTAATGCAAACCACGCAACAAATACAAATGCCACAACACAAACGCAAATGCTGCAACACATTAAAAAGCCATAACACATCAAAAAGCCACAACGGAAGTGACCGCGGGACTCTTTTTTTCCGACGGACTGATCAAGCGGCAAGTGAAGAAGAAGAACTACAACGTGAAACGAATAATGATAAAACAATAAATTACTTTTACTTACGTTTCCAACTTCTCCGTTCCTTTACTTTTCACGTTGTAGTTCTTCTTCTTCACTTGCCGCTTGATCGGTCCGTTGGAAAATAGAGTCCCGCGGTCACTTCTGTTGTGGCTTTTTGATGTGTTGTGGCTTTTTAATGTGTTGTGGCATTTGCGTTTGTGTTGTGGCGTTTGTATTTGTTGCAGCTTTTGCATTAAAATAGAGTCCCGTAGTCATTTCCGTTGTGGCTTTTTTTGGTGTGTTGTTTCTTTTTGTTGTGTTGTCGCATTTGCATTTGTTGCAGCGTTTGCGTTTGTTGTGACCCCTCTCGACTTCCGTACTAAATGAATAAAAAAACTATGTTTTTGACGAGGCATCAATGTTTTAACTTGGCGAAAAGCAAAAGAAAACAGTTTTGCAGAATATGCGTCTTTTAATGTGAATGAATACAGAAACTCACCTGATAAACACTGAAAAATATATTTAAAGCTCTGTCTGGTCTCGTCCCATTGTCTGCAGCTTAAACAGACTCGTGGTATTGTATTTGTCAAGGCAGCACTGTACTTTTCTGTGTGTGCGTACAGAATGTTCTAACAACTCTTTAATCATGAGTCCCAAACCAATTTCTCATTCACAAGAGGCACGAAATAGTCTATTCAACTCTCCATTTCTATGGCTATTCAAAAAAATGACTATATCTTCACTGTAATTGTGTAGCTGAACTTAAAAGAAAGAAGAAATCTGACATATTCCACGATCATTTCACAGTATGTCATTAAAGGGCTCATATTACACTACATTCTGATATAATGCTGTTTCTTCATCAAAAACATACCTGGATTTGTGTTTTGTTTCATTCACATGTTTAACACAGACCGTACATACTAGTAATTAAGCTGAGTTCTTCTCTCAAATTCTTCTTTTGAGTTCACTAAATTGTTTAGTGAAGCCAGTTGTTACAAACTTAGATGTCAAAATGGACCCTAATCTAAAACTTGATCAGCAAATTAATGCTGTTGTAAATTAAGCCCATTTTGTCAACGCAACACTTCGAAACTGTCATACATGCATTTGTGACAACGAGATTGGATTACTGTAATACACTTTATGTTGGTGTCAGCCAAAATGCACTTTGCCGTTTGCAACTGGTCCAAAACTCAGCTGCTCGGATTTAACTGGAACCTGGAAACACGAGAGCATCTCACCTATTTTAGCCTCTCTCCATTGGCTCCCAGTGTCTTTTAGGCTACATTCAGACTGCAGGGCTTAATGCTCAATTTGGACTTTTTTTTGAAATCCAATGTTTTTGCGAGGTCGTTCACATTTCCAATTAAATGTAGTTAATATGATTAACTGAGATTCAGGAGCAGGACCACACCTCAGCCGCCCTCTCCTCTCACCAGCGAACCACAACTCACCTCGACCACGCCTCTAATTTCCCAGAAGCCTATATGTAGCAGCCTTTCCCATCATCCCAGTTTGTCCCAGCTAACGCGACCCCACCCTCCCATCCCCTATTTTGTATTTCAGTCATAAGACACCTACAACGGGGTGACGTTCCGGCTGGTCCAATTGAAGATTGAGACGGAGCCCCCACCTATTGTCTCAACCCAACCATCTGCCTCGCTTCATACATTATCAATAAACTTCTTCGCACTATGTCGTTGTTGGCGTGGTCCTAGCTAGTGAAATGCGACTTGTATGTGATCTCCAGTGTGAACGTTAAATGGCCCAAAAGTGTCCCGTATGCGCACTGGAGACACGACGACGTCAACCTCAGCGAGCGTGCTCTGTGTTTACAGAAGTTGTCCAAACATGGACGCGAGCATTGAACACCTGGAGATTTTAAAGTTCCTCTCGTACCGGAGCCAGAACATGAACAACTTACTTGTTTTAAGGAGGAAATTGAGAAGGAGAAGGACGAGATTTTTGGCCGTGGCGTTTTGTGGGGCAGCGGCAGCAACGTCTGTTGAAAGGAACGTGTGGATGCGGAGACGTATCCAAGAGTGGTGTGATAGCGATGTGCTTCGCTTTAGTGGCACAGAGTTCATTAACAATTTTCGTATGACGAGAAGAACGTTTGTGTACATTTGTCACTTGTTGATAACGTGTTGGTCGGATGAATGCGCTTTGGCCTTTCAGACTGAAGTCGCACGTCAAAAGATCAGATATGTATCGGTTTTAGGATCACATATTCAAGTGGCCTGGGTCGTATTTGAAAAAATCTGATCTGTGTCGCTTCAGACTGTCATTAAAAGATCAGATACAGGTCACATAGGGCCAAAAAATCTGGACTTTGGGTCACTTCAGGCTGCAGTCTGAACATAGCCTTAGAGTTGATTTTAAAATAAAATTAAATAAATAAAAAATAACAAAATAAAATTAAAATTTGATTTTGTTTGCACAAACTAGCACCCTCCTACCTCGCTGACTTGATCCACCTTTACGTCCCCTCTCACACTCTCAGGTCAGCAGCTCACCATCCCAAAAACTAAACATAAGCTTCGTGGGGACCGTGTGTTTTCTGTTGCTGCTCCACGGCTCTGGAACCAGTCGCCATTTGAGATTAGACGGGCCGAGTCTGTACCTGTGTTTCTCCTAAAAACACACCTTTTCTCACCGGCTTTTAACAAGTGACATGTATATTTCTTATTATCTTACTGTTTTCTATGTTTTTTTAGTAGTTGTATTGTGTTTTTACTGTATATTTTCTTCTACTGCGATTGTCATTGTGTGTCCTGTGTTTGTGTACAGCACTTTGGCCTGCTGTAAAGTTTTGAACGTGCTTTAAAACTAACGTTGGTATGGTATGTGTTTTTATACTTCATACATTTTCACTAGAATCATTTGAGTAATTTCAATTTTCTGCAATGACCTAACCATATTGAACTCAAGGTAAAAGGTAGCCGTATGTCTTCGTGACATCACAAGGTGGCACAGAGCAGAACACAACTCCAGGTCTGTTTTTGAAGAGATAATAACATTATAACATGACTTAAACCTCACAATACAAATCAATTTTGTGTAAAGTAGGATCTTTAAACATATCTGTCTTGATGTAGAGAAGCAGCTGATCGGGTGAAGGTTACCAGCTCAGATTAGATACAGTACAGTTATTTTAACACCTGTAGTCGCATAAATGTAAGATACGTAATGTAAGTTTAATGCCATATTGTGGAACATTCCAGGCAAAGCAGAAACAGCCCATAGAGACAAGCAGGTGATGGACCGTCCACAAGAAAAGTTACAGAGTGCATCTTTTGAGCATAATGAGTCAATGAGTGCGTATACATGCACATCAATAACCCGGTTATGATCGGGTTTTTTGAGTATCCCGGTTTCTTGATGGTGCATGTATACACAGTAACCCGGTTTCAGTAACCCGGTTATGGCAGTATCCCGGTTATTAGAAACCGGGTTACTGTAGCTGGTTTATTCCGATAGTAACCGGGTTACTTGTGGCATGTATACGCAGTATCCCGGTTACTGCAACATAAAGTTGAGTGCGCATGTGTCCAAAAGACACTTTCCAGCCTTTCACCACAACAATAGTCACATAAATAAATTGACCAACATAAATAAAGTGACCAAACGAGTGAAATGACTGTAAAATAAAGAGCTGCGCTAAACCTGCACACGTACAATCTGCACTCGTACGACCTGCACTCGTGTGACGCTGAAAAGCTAAAACATGAACTATCTCCTATACACTATACGCATGGAACACACTTACCATCATTAGCGCCTCTTCTGTCACAGAAATAACACACATAATCCACAGAGTCGTGTCATTTACTCCAAAAGAAACTGATCGCATCAGCGGCGCAAGGAGCGAGTTGTTCTTATCGCCGCTAACAGTTTATGGTAATTAGCCAAACGGTCTTAAGTTTCGTTTCTGTAAAACGTAAACAAATGTGATCACAGCTGAATTATCTGATCAAACAGGCTGATGTGGCTCTATAGTGTTTATGGTTTATATGTTGTAAAGTTGAGTTTATTTATGCAGAAGATTTTAATGAAGAATCTGCACAGTGGATTGTGGGAGATCTCGTAACTCCTTAGCTTCTTATGCTAAAGGAGCTTTGTATTTTTCCTGGTTTATGAAATTGATTTAAGTTAATTTTTGCGCCTGCGCATTTGTAAGATTATGTCAAGAAACCGGGATACTCCATTTGATCATGTATACGCGAATATGAGTGTCCCGGTTTCTCAGTGCGCATGTATACGCAGTAACACGAATACTGACATAACCGGGGTATGGCTAATAACCGGGTTATTGATGTGCATGTATACGCACTCAATGCTAAATAGGACATGACCATCGTCTTTTTTTGACCGCACTGAGCTGACGTGTATCACCGAGCATGAATGGACAACAGAAAGTTTAAAATGAGTCTGGTGATGGTTTGTGTTCCCTTATCAAAAACTCGCTTGAAGTAGTTATAAATTATTCATGCGCGTTTGAGTAATTTATTCAAACCCTCCTTATGGTTAGCTGTAAGGTTCTGTCTAATGTTCAGCCCACAAGCCTACGTCGCCCACGCTCCCACTCGAGAGTTCTCCTTAAATGTACAAAAACATGATACAAAATGCACTAAAACTTGACCAATCTGACGCAATGTGCAGTAGTTTCTTTTGCAGAACGTAAGCGGATTGCAATGTGAAAGGGGAATAGATTTTGACTCTTTAAAAATGAAAGGAAATGAAACTTATAAAGCATGTGAATATGTTGTTTTAGAACATTTTGCATTTTCAAAACTATAAAAGGTAACATGGTGATTTAAATATGTTATGTGTTAGCAATTAATACACCATAAAAAAACAAAAAAAACAAACAAAAAACCTCTTTGAAAACTGTAAAGGGCTTTTAGCTGTGACATAACAATCCTGGAAAACATCAAGTGTTTTGTGGGGGAAGCAAAATACAACTCCTGGTACATTTTTAATGGGGGAACAATGTTATTACAAGCTTCATGTATTTTCAAGTATTACAGTATTGAAAAGCCAAGTCTGAATAATATGTTCTTTAAATCATAAAAAACCCTCCAGGATTCAGTAATAATAATTGTTTTGTGAGGTGTGATATTTTTCCCGCATTCCATTGTCCAGTCAATATCACAAACCACAAACAATCAATAGTTGTAATTAACATTATTAGGCTGTGGGTGATTTAACACAGTAAACCCCAGAGGACACGGGGACGGGGACGGTCTGTGTAACAATTACACGTGTGTGTTTTCATTTCATTAGACCTCGAAGACTCAGGGACAGTGCAGCTTCATTGATATTGATGTTATGAAGAAAGATGATTGAAAAAACCTGAAAAAACTGATACTGTATTGTCAGGGTACAGGTTCTCGTCCTTGCTTTGAGCCCACAAAGGTTCACAATATGATAAGAATTTGTTGTTGTTACAAATAATAACGGTGCATTGTGTGGTGGAAGGTCCATCAAATGCCTTTTCTCTATGGAAATGTTATTGCTTTGTCTGAAATGTTTTACAGTATGGTATTAAACCTTTGTTGTTCCGGCTTTAAATCCTCGATCTCGGGAATCATTGCCAACGCAGAATGTATGGCTCTTCGCTGATTGGTGCCTGGACTGAAGTTCTTGCAAACCGTCTACTGTATTCCAATTCCTGACCTAGTTGCTGGAGAGAAATGAAATTGAAAGGAGGCACTAGGTGGCGCCAGCCTGGCTACAATTTCCTTAAACCTGAATATTTTGTCTGAAATACAGTATGTCTCAGTATTTTTGATCAAGTCTGGTCCCCATGCCTTTGTCGTATCTCGAGCCAGAACCAAACAACATCGTCCAGTCAGATTCATTTCAGTGACACGTGTGAAACAAAGGAGCTGATTGGTCACCTATGATTTTGAATAAAATTACTTAATTTCTCTCACCTCTGATTAAACTGAATGTTTAAAGATTCACTATGTAACCAGCTTGTTTCTATGGAGATGTCACTGATCTGTCTGGAATGCTCCACAATATAACATTAATACGGAAGCCGAACGCCGCAACAAATACAAATGCGACAACACAACAAATAGCCACAACAAACCAAAAAATGCCACAAAAAAAAAAAAAAAAAAAAGCCACAACAAACCAAAAAAAGACACAAGAGAAATGACCGCGGGACTCTATTTTAATGCAAACGCTGCAACAAATACAAACGCCACAACACAAACGCAAATGCCGAAACACATTAAAAAGCCGCAACACATTAAAAAGCCACAACACATTAAAAAGCCACAACGGAAGTGACCGCGGGACTCTATTTTCCAACGGACCGATCAAGCGGCAAGTGAAAAAGAAGAATAAGAAACGAATAATGATACTTCCGTTGTGGCTTTTTAATGTGTTGCCGCATTTGCATTTGTGTTGTGGCGTTTGTATTTGTTGCGGCGTTTGCATTAAAATAGAGTCCCGCGGCCATTTCCGTTGTGGCTTTTTTTGGTGTGTTGTGGCTTTTTGTTGTGTTGTCGCATTTGTATTTGTTGCGGCGTTTGCGTTTGTTGTGACCCCTCTCGGCTTCCGTACATTAAACATCTCCAACTTACATTTAGTCAATTCCAGGAGGTTTTGTTGCTCAAATATACCTGGGCATTCTGACTGTGAGCGGGGTTGCCTCTCCACAGATCAGACTTGTAGCTTTGAATTATAATTTTTCACAACTTAAGTTTAACCGACCTGTTAACAAAGGAGAACAAAGCAAATAGAAATTCATAATTAACAGCACAATTTTTAACAACACAACATGAAGAGATAAATGCTTCATCGTCAAGGGTTACGCTACAATACATACAGTTAGTGCTGTCATGCGATTAAAAAAATTTAGAGATTAATTAATTATGATCTGTAATTAATTAATCTAATTAATCTCATTTTAATCTCACCTAAAAATTGCTGAGAAAAGCTTTCAATTTGAGGTATTTTCATTTAAATTCATTATTACATTATTGTGGCAGATCAAAAGACTGATATAGAACAAAAAAAAGTGACTTTATAAAGTCATTTATTGTTCAACAAATCTCTCCAATTTGGCTGTTGAGCCCAAGTCTCCATGAATAAGAAACTGTTTGCTGTAAAGTAGCAAAGACGAGGAAATCTGAACATAATAACTTTTGTCTACTTAAAGACAATAAAAAGTCCAGTCTTTCCTTAACCATATGAGATCACTGGTTTAGTCCTGGTTTTAGTCCTGGTTTAGACCTGGTTTAGACCTGCTTTAGTCCTACTTTAGTCCTAGTTTAGTCCTGGAAAGGGTTAGTCCTGGTTTTAGTCCTGGTGTTAGTTCTGGTTTAGTCCTGGTTTAGACCTGGTTTAGTCCTGGTTTAGTCCTGTTTTAGACATGGTTTTAGTTCTGGTTTTAGTTCTGGTTTTAGTTCTGGTTTAGTCCTGGTTTAGTCCTGGACTAGATTAGTTCTGGTTTTAGTCTTGGTGTTAGTTCTGGTTTAGAGGCTCACAGGAGGAAGCGCGGTTTACGCAGCGTAGCGAGAAAACACGATCCACACGCGGCTCACGGCAGCACGTCGGTGTCCACGCAGTAACTACGGAAGGAAACGTGGTCCGCACGTTCTCAGGTTAATGACGATGATGAAGGTGTGAGTTTGTTTGAGTGTGTTTGTGTGTGTTTGTGTTTGTGTGTGTTTGTGTTTGTGTGTGTTTGTGTTTGTGTGTGTTTGTGTGTGTGTGTGTTGTGTGTGTGTGCGTGTCCCCTCATGTGGCAGGTCACTATAGGACAGTAGTGCAGACATCATGAGTCTATGCAGGTTGTTTTCACCAGTGACATTTAAGTTGTAGGCGTATATTTGTTATTTTCTTTTATATTTCACGTCGGGAGAATAATTTCCAAAACACGAATGCGTTTTTACCTGTGCGATGCTGCTTCTGTTCTACTGGCTGTTCGACCTCGTCCATTGTGACTGACGCCGCCAATGTGACGTTTACATCGCTCTTACTGCGCGCGTTGTGTGGGTTTCCGACAATGAGTGGAATTACCGAAATAAAAAAATGTATAAATGTGTTTTGTGTGTGTGTGTGTGTTGTTGTCCCAACAACACATAAAAACAGGTTTTATAATAAAGCAACTCGCAAACAGAAACAGTAAAGTTAGAGATTAAAAATTAGATTAACGCGATTAAAAAACATAACGCGCTAAATATGACTGTAATTAATTAATCGCAATTAACACGATAATTTGACACCCCTACATACAGTACAGAAAATATCTTTTATGTATTTAAATTTGGTTTATGGCACCATACACGAGGTGGTAGAATATGAATCACTATAATAGACGTCTCTAAGGAAATAAGTGCAAGTATTAAATGTAAGGAAAACAGAAGAAAGAGGAAGTGGAAGTATGTCTCATGACAGGCTCCGTTGAGATGCACACACAGAACAGATGGCTGCGTGTACGAGGATTATAGTTCTTTTAATCATTCTGCTGCAATTTCTAGGTAACTATTATGTTTTTTAAGTATTATGTGTCTGTGTGTGTGAATGGTATGAAATTTTACTTTTTTGTGGAAGGGCATCTGACTTTGTTCATAGAGAAAATCACCTTGCACTGTGTTGTGAGAATGTGTTCATTTGTCCAGTTGACAGAATTCAATTTTCTTTTGTGATGGAATCAACTCAGACATAAGCCGCTTTGGTGCCACAACACAGAAAAAAACAGCAGAAGCAAAGATTTGACAGAGCTACCATTTTGGAAGCTTTTGTTTAAAGGTGTATTGTGTAACTTTTCTCGTGGAGGGTCCGTCAAACGCTTTTCTTCATGGAGATGTTACTGCTTTGTCCGGAAAGTTTCACAGTATGATTAAACCTTTCTATCTTCATGGAGACCAAACTAGACCAAGTTACAGGTCAGATCTGTGGATAAAACTACCTGTAATTGAGTAAATGTTAGGTTTAAATGTGTTTAATGTCATACTGTGGAACATTCCAGGCAGAGCAATGACATATCCATGGAAACCAGCAGGTGACAGACCTCTAACCAAAAAGTTATAGTGCAACTTTAAGCCACGTTAGAATATTGTTACCTCCACAAAAACAGACCTGGAGTTGTGTTTTGTTTCATTCACACATTTTTGAGTAACCCTTTATTATTAGTCTGTCTACAGCAAAGCTCAAAATGCTCTGTTCCACCTTGTGATGTCATGAAGCAACAGTTTAAGTTAACAGCTACCATTTACCTTTAGTTCAGTAGAGATTGGCAATACAGGTTTGATATCATCCAAATGCTTCTGGTAAAGGTGTAACAAGTCCTTAAAAACTGTGGAGCACTTCCCGTATTACCACCACTGTTGGGCAAGTTACTTTAAAACTGTAATGTGTTATTTATTTATTATTTGTTACTGTCATTTCAAAGTAATTTGTTACATTACAATATTACTGTATTTAAAATGTAAGGCATTACACGACTATTGTATTACTTTTAAATTACTCTCACCAAAATAACTGCGAAGATGCTGAACTTTTGCGCCGTATATGGACCGAAACAGGACTAAACCAGGACTGAACTGAGGACTAAACCGAGGACTGAAGGAGGACTAAACCAGGTCTAAACCAGGACTAAACCAAAACTGAACCGAAGCTGAACCTGGATTGAACCAGGACTAAAACAGAACTGAACCCGAACTGAACCAGGACTAAAACAGAACTGAACCAGGACTAAACCAGCTCTAAACCAGGACCAAAACAGGACCAATCTTGGACTAGAACTTGGAAGCGCCAAGGTCTCTGCACAGGCGTCAGAGTTCTGCGCCGGTCCTTTTGCCCGTGGTTACCTGACGGTCTATGCGGGCACGTAACTGGCGTTTCACCGCTGCTGATATCGCGATGATTTTAGCAAACTGGTATGAAGAAAAAGGAAAAACCTTCCTCTTCAATCCAGGTTAGAAATGCATTGTAAACGCGCGTTACTCACATTTGTATCGAGTAAAATATTACCATTTTTTCCCCTGTAATGCCTTACACTACTGCGTTACAGCAAAAAGCAATGCATTACAGTAATGTGTTACTTTTATAACGCGTTACTCTCAACACTGATTACCACATGACATCATAAGTGTTTTCTGTCTGACAAAACTCAGCCTAAATATGCAGGATTTGTGTGTTAAACATGTTTAAATGAAACAAAACACAACTCCATGTATACTTACTAACAACATTATAATAAATATATAAAAAATGGCATAATATTGGCCCTTTAAGGAATAGTTAAAGAATATTTAAGTGATATGTAAGCATGTTCTTTGTTTCTCTCTCCCAGAGTCAGAACAGATCCTTTATGAGTGTGTGGCAGAAGGAGAGGATGCCACTTTACCATGTGAAAAAGTTGAACCCGAGCAGAAACAATGTGACGAGACCACGTGGACTTTTGAGGAAACAAATCCAAGACAGGAACTGGTTAGATCAGGAAAAGTCAAATCGGAGAGGATGAACCTCACTGAAAAATGTTCTCTGCAGATTAAAGGTATTATATTATGTAAAATGTACTTATTTAGGTTGTTAATCATGTTAAGCATGAAACCTCTGCTAGGTTAGCCTCTACTTATTAAAAAATGTATCTGGTGCAAACATGTAATAATTATAAAAATAATACAGTATTGCTTGTTGCATTAAAACACGTGCTTGAATGCTTTAACAGTTCTCTTTTAAAGGTGTCCAAACTCAGGATGCCGGTGAGTACATGTGCAGACAGTCTCACCCTACAGGAGAACCTTTACCCTCTGGACTACCTGGTCTCTCTATCTATCATCTCCAGTGAGTAATGTTTTTAACTTTACTTTTAGTAAAATTCATGGTTGCATGGCAGTGCGGAGGTTGTGTGTTAGACTCCTGATCTCTCTTAGTATTTTGTGTGTACTGTGGCCTGTATACTATACTGGTTGTGGACTAGACTCCCAGATGTCTTTGGCTGCGTTCAGACTGCAGCCTGAAGTGACCCAAATCCGATTTTTTGGCTTCTATGTGACCTGTATCTGATCTTTTAATGACAGTCTGAACGACACAGATCAGATTTTTTTCAAATGCAACCCAGGACACTTGGATATGTGGTCCTGAAACCGATACATATCTGATCTTTTGACATGTGACTTCAGTCTGAACGGCCAAAGCGCATTCATCCACCTACACGTTATCAACAAGCCACAAACGTCACTATTCTGCGCTGAAGTAGGTGAAAATTGTTAATGAACTCTGTCACTGAAGCGAAGCACATCACCACTCTTGGCAACGTCTCCACATCCACACGTTCTTTTCAACGGACGTCGCTGCCGCTGCCCCACAAAACGCCACGGCCAAAAACCTCGTCCTTCTCCTTCTCAATCTCCTCCTTAAAACAAGTAAGTTGTTCATGTTCTGGCTCCGGTTTGAGAGGAACTTTAAAATCTCCAGGTGCTCAATGCTCGCGTCCATGTTTGGACAACTTCCGTAAACACAGAGCACGCTCACTGCGGTTGACGTCATCGTGTCTCCAGTGCACATGCGGGACACTTTCGGGCCGTTTAACGTTCACACAGGGGATCGCATACAAGTCACATTTAATTGGAAATGTGAACGACCTCGCAAAAACATCAGATTTCCCAAAAAATTCTGAATTGAGCATTAAGCCCTGCAGTCTGAACGTAGCCTTTGAGCTTGTCCTTCCTGTCTTACAATGGCAGTGAGTGTTTATGCTTTGAGAAAACACATTCTGCCCATAGACTGTATAAAGAAATGGACTAAGTGAATGGGTTAATATGAACATTTTAAGACCAAAATGACGAGACAAGTCAATAAGAGCCAGGGTCAGTAGGAGCCAGAAGTGCTTTCATGCCCACTTCCTATTTGGATCACAGCGTCTTGCACGTTAGCTATGTCCATCTATACAGTTTATGATTCTACCACAGACTTTTTATTTTCCTTCCTCAGTGAAAAAATCTACACACACTTCGGAAACAGAGTTAAGTTGCTCAATCTCCTCAAAGGAGCGATGTGTTCGATTCCGGTCCAAATGGTCAATAGGGGATGTTCCAGTTGAAGAAAGTCATCCCCACCTCGCAGTGAAAACATCCAACTGCTTGGCTACTGTCAAAGTACCAACATCTGAACTCAACAATCTGAGACTGCAGGAGTTCACATGTGATGTGAAATGTACCAACAACGAGATCAAGTTTCACTTCCCCAAAAACAGTCCAGGTGAGAGAACGATATACACCATATACCAGTCATATGTTTGCACACACCTTCTCATTCAATGTGTTTTTATATTCATGTTTACTTTCTACATTTTAGATATGTAACAGGTAAACAAATGTGAGATGAAGACATTCATTTCATGTTGTCTTGGCTTTCTGTGACTTCTGATTTACTTTAATTGTACATACACAGAGCAATTTCACATTACATTTTACATTTAAATACAAGAATCTTCTTAATACAGTAATAACTGTTTCTTGGTTCTTGGTTGTTCCTTGGTTAAAGGGATAGTTCAGGTTTTTTGACATAAATCTGTATGGCATCCCCATCAGCAGTGTCGTGCATCCACACTGACTTACCCCCGACAGCGTCTGGTGAGCCGAGATACTGACCGGTTTTGGTGCTGACGAAAGTAGTCCGGCAAGTTCGCTGGGGACACGAAAATAAAGCATTTTTCTTCTCGAAACAACATGTGTTCAAAAGAGTGATTTATTTGCATCACGAAATCTTTGTCCTCAAAAAAGTCAGACCTTATAATCACTTGGCACTATTTTCTCTCTGTTTGTATCACTGCGCGCTGTCCCCAGGTGACAGCCGCGCACGGATCCATCACTTTCTTCAGTTGTTTGGCAGTGTTTACGTGCTCAGACTGCCGCGACGTGAGAGAGCTAATGTGAGAGCTAGAGCGATAAGTATATGAGCTTGTATAAGCTATATAAGAATATATCTAAAAAAAATGGTTTGAACTTGTGATTATCCAGGCTGTAACACCAAAAATCTGGCTGAATCTCCACACACATGTCAGCGCGCAGTGATACTAACGGAGAGAAAATAGTGCCAAGCGATAATGAGGTCTGACTTTTTGGAGGACGATGGTTTTGTGATGCAAATGTATCACTCTTTTGAACACATATTGTTTTGAGAAGAAAAAAGCTTTATTTTAATGTCCCCAGCCAAACTTGCCGGACTACTTTCGTCAGCACCAAAATCGGTCAGTATCTCGGCTCACCGGATGCTGTCGGGGAGTAAGTCAGTGTGGATGCACGACACTGCTGACAGGGATGCCATACAGATTCATGTCAAAAAACCTGAACTATCCCTTTAATAAAACCATTAGCATTAATGAATAATGTTCACTGCCTTTTTAATTTTACTGTTAATTTCTAGTTAAAAAATGTCTAATATATCTAGCAGGATAGCGTTACTAGTCGTGCCATCACCTTTATAATTATACCTTTATCTTTATATCAGTTTTTTTTTTTTTAGAAATGCTGTCAAAATATAGCCTGATTCATCAGCCAGTTTTACTTTGTTTCTCTTTGTACAAACCGTCTGACCTCGCAGCCTTAGATTTTGTTAGCTCGAAGGTAGGAGGGTACTTTTTTATTTAACCAATTGCTGCTATTTGGTCGTGACGTATGTAATGCGCCGCTAACAGGGCTAACTGGTATATGAAGCTTTCCCCAAATCCCGTAGGAAGAAGGACAATAATGTCTTTCCCCTTGATGAAATTCACTAAACATTCTCTTCATTCCGGTTTTAAATCCTCGATCTCGGGAATCGTTGACAACACTGAATATACGGCTCTTCGCTGATTGGCCGGTGCCCGAACTCGCACTTCCGTTGTTTTTGCGAACCGTCTATTGTATTTTGATTCCTGACCTAGTCGCTGGAGAGAAATGAAATTGAGCGGAGGCACTAGGTGATACCAGCCTGGCTACTCAGAACAATACTACTGTAATAATGTAAACAGTCAAAGTGTGGCTGGGGAGGACCAATTTACAAAACACAATATAGACACAATGAAAAAATAGTAAGATCGAGGCTGAGCGCTAACACAAGAGGTAGCATAAGTTTTAGATGTTTCCCTTCTCATTTACCCTCTCATAATTGTACTGGAGTGACTGGGGCATGTCTGAGCCATCTGTATTTCATCAAAAAGACATGCTCTGCACTTCACTCTCCAATTTTATTTAGTCACAAGTTCGGCAAGTAGTATTTTGGTATAAATGAAAAATAAATCCACTGCTCGCTAGCGTGGTGTGCGGCTGTTCATCAGTTTCCGCCATTTTAGATGAATATTCTGATTTAAAATGATAACAGTGATCCACAGGTGTCATATAGCAGGATCAAGCACAATATTTATTTTCTTTACTTTGCTACATAAATCCATATATCTTCCATAATATATTCTGTGTCTTCTGTGTGTATATAAAATGTGGTAAACTAAAAAACACTGAAAAAGAAGGCGTGTCCAAACTTTTGACTGGCAGTGTATTTATAGATCTTATTTTAAATGTGATTTTAACCCATAGAGAGTCTTACGGGGAAGGAAGAGAGCAGAGAGGATGACTCAGAAGACTCAGAAGATTCAGAAGAAGACAGATCTGACATTGGATTTACAGGTAAACCTTCTTATCCTGTTTCCTGGTTTTCAATAAGGAGGTTGTGGGTTAAATCCCTGATCGCTTTGTGTATGTTTGAACTTTTATTTGTACAAAAGGTTTTCATTTAACGTATTTTCAGTCATATACGAAAGCCCTGAGAGGCAAGAGAAAAAAAAAGAAGAGGCAGTCATTTGGGCTCTATTTTCTATTTCAGTGTTTTTTTTTTTCTTTTTTCACCAACTCAAAAAAAAAAAAAATCTTCAAATTTTTTTCCTAATTTTTTTTTTCTTCTCTTGTGTGTTTTTTTTTTTTTTTTTTTCACTGTTGATGTGGCTGATGGGGAAAAAAAAAAACAAAGACAAAGTGTTTTTCTAGTATATTCCTTTAAATACCAAATGCTGATGCTAGATGAAAGAAATAAGCGAGTAAAGATTGGTCAAACGTGCACAAATGACTCCAAATCAGGGATCGTGGCAGTCCCTAGAATGACCAATGCTTTCCCAAAGATTTTTGCCCCATTTTCATAGGGAGTTCATGTTCAAAAGGCATACACTGACAGTTCAAAAAGAGATTACCCTATTTTCCGGGCTATTAGACGCGCTCTTAAGCCTCTAACCCCATCAAAAAACGATTGCACGCCCCACAATCCAGAGCGCCCTATACATGAATCCACTCAGGTGTCCCAGCACGACTTCAGTAAACTACAAAGCCGCACCACCCGCAGAACACGCAAACACACACGGAGCAGACAGCGACCGCACAGCGAAAAACACCCACAGACACACTCATCACTCCACGCCGACGAGGAACGGAACGAAGGAACGAACCGAAAAAGCGAGTGCAATGTGCCGCTTCTAGACACAACTGAACAACTGAGTCACTGCGAACACGCCGACAATCCAGCGATCCCAGACAGCACCTCCCTACACGCCACAACTGAACAAAGCCCAGAGTCACCGTGAACACGACAAACAAACAAAACCACTCACCCATCCAACTGTTGTGTTTTGTTTAATGTCCGGTGCGGTTTATTTGTGAGAAAAGTTAGAAAATAGACCATTTAATGACAGTGCGCCTTATAATCCAGAGCGCCTAATAGTGCGAAAAATACGGTACAATAAAATAAGAACTCAGTATTAAGGTTTTGTGTCTATGTCACAAAATCACGTGAACTGGTGTGTATGCCACCATACTGGAGGTCAAACTATCCATCTGGATGAACGTGTAGTATTTGTGTGCGATAAAAATTGGAATTGAATAATAATGGTTTTGACTTGTGTTGCTCTTGGATGTTCTGGCCGGATTCATTCTGCTAAAGAAGGAGGCCAAAGTGTCTTTCTATCGGATCTCAGCTGATAAAGATCGCAGACAGAGGTGGATAGCGGACATAAAAAAGAGAGGGATGGAGCCCACTGAATACAGTCGTTTGTGCAGTCAACATTTCATTTCTGGCGAGGGACCGACCACCTGCACGCGAATGAAGAAAAGATTTACAGTAAATTAAATGTCTCCCACCCCACCTCCTGTCCTCACTTTCGCCGGCAAGGAACCCCCCCCACCCTACTCTAAATTATTCATTAAGTGTGCACCCCACACTCACAGCTCCTCCAACCAAAACTGTCTGCTGCTCCAAATACAATGTCAGGTGAGAAAGGAAACAAATAAAACGTGGTTAAAAAACTCCCAGAAGCCAATTTTGCATAATAGGTCTGCTTTAAGTACAAATAAAGAATTACATGCTCATTTCCTTACTAATATTCCATAATTGCGCTTAAACAAAAGAAAAAAACATCCTTATTTAATTACTTTTCTAGCTTTTGGCAAAATGCACGTACAATCGTTTTGGTCTCTCTGTAAAATGTTTCAAAAACCTGATACAAAACCATGAACAGGTGGATTTTCTCAAGACGGTTTCACAAAAAGTTGTTGTTTTTTTGTAAAACAGAAGTTGTGGTTTTATTGTTACTATTTGAAAGTTTTTAGACCGCGCTTCCTCTTTTTTCCAACACAGAGGAAGACGACAAAGAGGATGGCAGTGAAGAGACTCTGAACAGCTCAGAAGAAGACAGGCCTGACACTGGTCTAAAAGGTAAACCTCCTGGACACTATTATAGCCCCCATAGACATTTAGACATAGTTCTGTGTCAGGTTCTTTCTCGTCTGTGCCGTACATTGTCTGTTGAATTGGACCACAGGGCTTTGGGGTTTGGATGTGTTACTTTCTTAGACCTGCAGCATTCTGACACCTGCAGACTCTCCACAAGACCTGCACCTGGATATGGTCTGACCAAAATGCGAAACAGGCTTCTTTTTTTGACTTCTTCCTTTAATCAGCTGCACTGTTAAAGATGGGGAGTAAGTAAAATAAACTTTTATATAACGTTCCCTCATCAAAAACATGCTTGAAGTGGTTTTATATGCAGGTCGTGGATGAAGGACTGAAGTAAAAGTACAGATACAAGGCCAAAAAGTTACTCAAAAACAGCAAAAGTATCACAAAACTACTTTAAAAATGTACTTAAACACCTTTACTTAACAGGTACTTTAAGAGTAAAAACTAAAAGTACTCTGCAGAGATTTTTAGAACAACTTTGAAAAATAATTTTGCTGATTTCAAGTGATTCAACTGACTTCTTACTTTTTCTAGCTGTTTTGGGGGTTTTGTGTGTCGTGTTGCTCAAATCTGGGACAGAAACTCAAATGAAATGTGCGAAAATAAACACGTCTTAGCCATTTCAACAGGTCTCTACAAAGAAAAGTGCTTTTTATTTTTCTGTCCAGATTTAAAATTTTGTGGAGTAGAAAGTAGACACATGCTCTCAAAGGTAGTTAAAGGGACAGTCTGGAATTTTGGACAGGGCCTCATTTCCTAGTGAGCCAGAGTGTTGGAGACGTGTGGAGACACTTTGAAAAAAAAAATATTAGTAGTTATCCTGCCACTAAAAACAGTCTTACCCACTCCGCAAGATACCCGAAGCAAAACGTTTACCTAGGAACTAACTAGAAAATGATGTCCTATGTTCAAAATTCCGAACTGTCCCTTTAAGTAAAACTAAAAGGTATCCACTGTAAAATGTAAAGTACAGATACCTAAAATTTAACTTAAGTATTGTACTGTAGTTCAACCACTGCTCAAAGGTTGGCGGTGCAATTCCAGCTCTCACAGATGGGTCCGGTCAAGTGGTAACGGAGGGAAACGGGCAGATTTTTTACATTCAAATAGTTCTTATTCAGAAACTAGAGGGACTATTGAAATAAGTAAAGTATCAGAATGTAGGAAAGAGTTACACTCCAACAGGGTAAAGTTAAACCTGTGATATTCTTTCAAGTTGTTGACAAAAAATTTTAAAAACTCATGTCGGTAACGGAGGGAATGAAATATGCAGCACTTTTTGGGCAATAAATACAAACAGTGACAACTCTTGGTTCTCACTTACATATCCTTAACAAACTGGTTTGAATATTTGCTTCATATAGTTTTCTACCATATGGTACAAGATTAGGTTGAAAAACCTCTTACTTTTTGAGTAATGAGATTTTTTATTAAGAAAGGTCATGGTAACGGAGGGAAAAGTAACGGAGGGAAAATTGTGTAAGCAAGTAGAAGGTGCATGATTTTGCATAATTTGTCAACTTTTTTCTTCTGAATACTTTAATATTACTTCAAAATGAAAGGAAACTATTTCTATAAAATATGTCAGTCCTTCCAAGCAAATTTTTATCATTTTAAATCAAATCAAACCAAAAATGGTACAGAAAAAAGGTAAACAGTTTCATAAACTAGAGTACATATGTATCTGTTGAATACATTTTTATATCAGATGCATTAACTTGAATTTTTGGCCTTGCTGTTTACTTCTGCTTGACCGGGCATAGATGAATACTGTTGTTGTGTCCTTGGGCAAGACACTTAACCCCCCTCGCCCCCAGTGTCTGCGTACCCTGGAGTATGAATGTGTGTTTGTGTGTGTGTGTGAATGGGTGAGTGGTTCCTTGAAGGTGGAAAAGTGCTATTTAAAAACGACCATTAACCACGCAGGCATATTTGCGTAATCTAGTGATCTCTCAAGGGCTCAATTCGAAGCCTCCTTACAGTCAGCAGTATGAGCCTGTCCAAGTCACCCATGTCCCTGCACGACAAATTTACACAAATATATGGAAGCTGGATTCAACGCAAAAATAAATAAATGAATAAATAAAATAAAAAATTAAATTAAATTAAAAATAAATAATACAATAAAAAAAATAATAAATAAAAAAATACTATAACAGAGTGGACATTTTTAAAATAATTACATCTCATGATTTTCTTTGGGCTGCAGATGTTTTGTATTCATAGGTTTTTACTTTATTTATTTATTGTTTTGTCTGGAATGTTTCACAGTATGGCATTAAACCTTTCTATCTTCAAACCAGACCAAGTTACATGTCAGATCTGTGGCGAGGCGACCCTGCTCACAGTCAGAATTCCTGTTTTTCTTGGTATTTTTGAGCTATAAAACCACTTGTAATGTAATAAATGCAAAGTTGAGCTGTTTAATGTCATACTGTGGAACATTCCAGGCAGAGCAATAACATATCCACGGAAACAAGCAGGTAATGAACCCCCCAACCAAAAAAGTTACACAGTGCACCTTTAAAATTAGAAGTATTTTGTGAAGACCTTTCCCCATTATAAGATATGTTTTTATTTGTGTTGCGTTGGCGTGACAATAGACGGCTGTTGTCATGCCAACATGTCAACAGGAAGAAATACTTTTATCTGAAATCCGTGAATACACAGTCATTGGTCAAAGTAAAACTACAGTAAATCAGAAAAGATTTGGTGTGTACAAAAGCTTTTCTCCGGCTATTGTGCCAAACAACATTGAAGCTACAACGCAAACTGCTTATCTCTTCATATTATAAAATCAATAAACTTCAAACTCTGTGGTGCTGGAAAATCTTCAGTATTTCATCTTATATTACTTCCAATGACTTGAGTACAGCTTTTGTTATTCTCTCCCCGCTGTTTAGTTTGTTGGTGTGTGTGTTTTGTTGGTGTTTGTGTGTGCAGATTGGTGGTGGGCAGTGGTAGCGGTCGCTGTGGTGTGTGTCATAACAGGTGTGGCCTTCATCACGTGGAGGAGGGTCAGAGGTCAGAGGTCGCAGTTTGTTACAAAGAATTTCAGTGTTTCAGATTTATACCAACAAATACTTGTGTGTGTGTGTGTTTTTTTTTTTTTTCAGTGAAGGCTAAGGAAGCAAACAACACCCCAACTGTGAGTAGAAATAATAGAGAAAAATGGAAAAAAAATTGTGAAAATTGTGTTATTGACAGAGTAGAGTAATTGTTGGACAGGTTTTAAACGTAGCTTTAACCTCTTATTTTTGTCCTGAAGGGTGAAGAGGAACCTTCTTATGCCTCTATCAACTTTGGCGTGAACCACAAGAAAACTGCAGTAAGTTTAAAGACGTGCCACTCTGTTACGACTTGCTACAGGCTCTTTACACCACATGTGGCAGCAAATGTGGCAGAAGACAGAAGAAATACTCCCAGGCTTTCCAGAGGAAACACTTTGAGGAAATGAACCATTTCATCACCAACTGAAACACCAGAGTGGAGTAAAAACGAGGCCTGTGCTTTTGAGGCAACAGAACAGAGAACAGGGACAGTCCCTTACTTATGTCCTTTGAACTGCACATGCTGCACTTCTTAATTGGTTAAAATCCTATAATATGTTAAAAACTGAGCCCAAAAAACTGCTCTGTTTAATAATCTCATAGATTGAGGGTGTATATAACCAAAGCCAATGTTTATATTGAAACCAATTCTAATTTAGGTTGATTTTTAATCTATTGACTACACTGATCTTTAATATTAGTCATATATCATATTTTTCAGACTACAAGTCGCACTTTTTTCATGATCTGGGTGGTTCTGCGACTTATACTCTGGTGCGACTTATATATTAACATTTTCACACTGACGAGAGGCTCTAGGCTTGTGTGTCAGTATCTGCTGCTCCTGTACCACTGTCGCTTGGCTCTATTGCGCATGTCTCCTGCAGAAAGAGCCTCTGTCCTGCTGCAATTAGTAAAATATTCAGCCGAAAATGGTAATTGAGCAGCAGAAAGAAAATTTGGAGTGAGCGAGAAACTTGTAAGGGACTGGCGGAAAGCGAGAATGGAGAACACAACTTCACAGTAACCGGGAGGGTGCATCATGCAACGTTCCTGAAGTCACTGGATGAATTGAAAAAGCCTGGACTTCAATGACACCGAAACCATCCTGTCGAGATTTAGAAAGGCCGGAATAATTCTAACTGGAACTCCCGTTTACCTCTGGAGGTCACGGAGTTGCTCAGAAGTGGCAGAGGATGAAGAATTTAATGGATTTAGTGATTTGGAGGGAGATCGAGAGTTTGGTAACTTAAAACCCAAAAAGTGCAACTTGCGTTTTTTTCTTCTTCATTACGCATTACTGGAGCGATTTATAGTCTGAAAAATATGGTAATTATTTTTAATTTGAGTGTAATTTTAGTTGAGAAAATCTGACTCCTGAATTGAACTATATTGTTGTATTTCTTAGCTTCATGAGACTTAGAATCTGTGTTGACATGACATTTAAAGGTACATAGGCTGCGTTCAGACTGCAGCCTGAAGTGACCCAAATTCTGATTTTTTGGCCCCTATGTGACCTGTATCTGATCTTTTAATGACAGTCGGAACAACACAGATCCAATTTTTTTCAAATGCGACCCAGGACACTTGGATATGTGCTCCTGAAACCGATACATATCTGATCTTTTGACATGTGACTTCAGTGTGAACGGCCAAAGCGCATTCATCCACCTACACGTTATCAACAAGCCACAAACGTCACTATTCTGCGCTGAAGTAGGTGAAAATTGTTAATGAACTCCGTGTCACTGAAGCGAAGCACATCACCACTCACCACTCTTGGCTCCGTCTCCACATCCACACGTTCCTTTCAACGGACGTCGCTGCCGCTGTCCCACAAAACACCACGGCCAAAAACCTCGTCCTTCTCCTTCTCAATCTCCTCCTTAAAACAAGTAAGTTGTTCATGTTCTGGCTCCGGTACGAGAGGAACTTTAAAATCTCCAGGTGCTCAATGCTGCGTCCATGTTTGGACAACTTCTGTAAACACAGAGACGCTCACTGAGGTTGACGTCGTCATGTCTCCAGTGCACATGTGGGACACTTTTGGGCCATTTAATGTTCACACTGGAGTCACATACAAGTCGAATTTAATTGGAAATGTGAACGACCTCGCAAAAACATCGGATTTCACAAAAAAATCCGAATTGAGCGTTAAGCCCTGCAGTCTGAACGTAGCCTTAGTGTAACTTTTCTGGTGGAGGGCCCGTCAAATGCTTTTCTCTACGGAGATGTTATTGCTTTGTCTGTAACGTTTCACATTATGGTGTTCTGTCTTCATGGAGACCAAACCAGGCCAAACTACAGATCAGATCTGTGGAGAGGCGACCTCACTCACCGTCACAACGCCTGTTTTTCTGGGTATTTTTGAGCTACAAATCCATGCACCTGTAATTTAAAAAGTTCTATCTTACATGTATTTATGTCATACTGTGGTACATTCCAGAGCAATGACATATCTATAGAAAAAAGAAAAGTTACGCAATGCACCTTTAATAGAATTATGACAAAATAACCACTAGTTTGTTTGTCTGTTTGTCCAGGTTCGATCGAGTGAGGAGGCCGTAACCTACAGCTCTGTGAGGATTGCACCTAGTGACCCTGCTCAGCGCCAGGACTCTGACCACAAACACAAACAGAAATAAAATGACAAAAGAAAATTGAATTCAGTCACATGGACAAAAGTTTTGGAGAGAATATGTCTCATCCAAGAGACTTCTTCAGTTCTCAAAAGTTTCTGAAAGTACTATCTGTCTGGAAGGAAACTAAATAAAATAACTTTCTTATTAAAAAAAACAAAACAAACGTAATTATGGCAACATTCACTGTTTAAATCACATCTCCACTCTTTTGACACTCCCTGTTCATAAGAAAATGACTCAAATACCTGCTCATTGTGATTCTCCTCAGTCCTTATACAAATGATTCACCATCTCTGCCCAATCTTCTTTAATTACTTGGCATTAATGGGAAATGAAAGCAATTACATTCTTTTAAATATAATGACTCACTTCTTCTTCTTTTTTTTACCACAATTATGATTTTGGATGCATGTTTTTGCCAAAGACTTTAAACTTGAATCATTAAATGGCCCATACTTTGCTATTTTTTGATCTACGTCATCATATTTCCTTGTCACAAACAGACCTGGAGTTTTGTTTATTTGTTTGTTTGATTCACAGAAGTTTAACACATAAACAGTGCAGATTTAGTTTTTCTCTCAAACAAGCTACACTCCACTGTGCTCAACTGTGTTTTTAGACCCACCTTCCCTAGAAACATTTGGATCATTTCAGCCCTGGAGTTGTCAAACACTTTGTTCCACCTTGTGATGTCATGTAATACAGGAAGGGCTCCACTGTGTTTTTAAACTCTGTACATCTTCACTAGAATCATTTGGATAACTTCAGCTAAGGAATTTTCAGTCTCTACTGAACGAAAGGTAAAATGTAACTTATCTTGAAAACTACCACTACATGACATCACAAGGTGGAACAGAGCATTTTGAGCTTTGGAGATTAGACAGACTAATAATAAAAGGATTATTCAAACATGTGTGAATGAAACAAAACACAAGTCCAGGTCTAAATTTGATGAAGTAATATTCTAACATGGCTTAAAGCAAAAGGCAATTTTGCCCACATAGGACCTTTGGCAGACATTATCTGATATTGGAGAAAAGCTGTGACTGAAAAATGTTCAACCTGGGTCTCATTTATTAAATGAGAGAGAGAAAAGCATCCTTTTCCCTCCTGTAGGAATAGAAAAGTTCACAAAAATAACTTCAGCTCTGACTAAGACCCTGAAGGCAAAGGTGGGGACTTGCAAGTCGTGACTTGGATTCGAGTCAGACTTGAATCAGTTTACTTCTGCTTGACCGGGCCCATATACTCTACATACTCATATATAAATATACTATATATGATTTTTAAGAACAATTTATCTTAAAATCACATAAATTGCAAAAATCTAAGCTTTGGTTTCAAGACTTGAAATGACTTGAAGCTCAAAGCAGACGACTTGGACTTGACTTGGACTTATGATCCAGTGACTCGAGACTCGACTTGGACTTGCCTGTATTTGATTTGGGACTTGACTCGGACTTGAGGTCAAAGACTTGAGACTTACTTGAGTCTTGCAAAACAAGGACTTGGTCCCACCTCTGCCTGAAGGCTTTGTTTTCAACACTGTCCTGAAGCTCATAAAAAAACAACATGGACAGAGGTTAATTTCATACAAGAGTAATTCTGGACAGTTAAAAATGCCACTTTTCAATTTTTTATAAAATTACTTAAAGTGTTAGAAGTGTTAAATGTTAAATCACAATCTCCATATGTATTAGTTTAGTATTAGGTGCCCCTCGAGAAGCACACGTCCTCTTTAAGTGATTGTAACCACCCAACAGAGTCTTTTATTGATCCGACTGTCGCTGTGGATTGTGTGACCTACAAGTTAAATGATGCAATAAACAATCTTAATTAGCAGAGAGACACTGGCCTTTTATCTGGAATGAAAACAGATCGCTCATGTCGACACAAACAGCTTCTGGATAATCTATATATTTGAATAATTGCTCCCAAAAGGTGAAGTTACTCGTAGTCCATGTCAGAGGAGGGCATTTCAATTATGTATATGGCTTATTAAACAGAGGCTTCCCCACTAAGAGGTCAGGGGTCAAACAATTCAAAAGATTTATCCTCTCCATTTACTAGCAGACCCTTTAAACATGTGTAAACAAAATCATTCTTAAGTCTACAAGGCTGGAGGCAAAAGTAAAGTGGAACATAATGTGATTTAAAAAACCAGGATTAACTTCAGAGCATCACAAAATATGAAAAATCTAGAGAAATTTCGCAAATGAAAACCACTCGGATACATGTGGGTGACATCAGAGCTCCATTTAAAAAAAACATTTACAATTCGCTTTTACATTATTTGTTGATTTACGAAGACTAGTTTACTGGTTTAACCCTGCGTTTGATTATCTTCCAATTCCCACTTGGACCTCGGATTTGACGTCACGTTTGATCTCGAAGGGTATTATTATGTTTCGCGTGTCGGATTACGTGGATTATGACTATGACTATTCCCTCATTTTAAGAAAACGCTTCCACTTTAATTAATTTGATTTTTGAAATTTGCACTTCATTTTATGTTATGATTTCTCTTCAATCCGTGTATCATTCGTTCATTCGTTTTTCAATATAAAACCAAAAATAAGAAAACGAAAAAACAACAGTTTTCTTCGTTATTTGTCTCCAAAACCAAAATGAAAAAACGGATAACGATTCGTTTTTTCAGTTTTCGATTTTGTGTTTAAATGAAGAATGGAAAAAACGGATAACGGCCGTTTCCCGTTTACGTGACTTCCGTGACTGCGATGCCGGACTTTTGCACCAGGTACGGACTGAACCGGGACTGATCCAGGTCCGAGACCAGAGCGGGACTGAGACCGGGACCAGACCGGGACCAGAGCGGGACTGAGACCGGGACTCAGACCGGGACCAGACCGGACTCCGAGCTTTGACTCTGAGCCTCCACGGGGTCCGAGCCTCAGCTTCGAGCTCCGGCCCTGCCGTGGGCTCTGAGCCTCCGGTCTGGTCCCGGTCTGGTTCTGGTCTTGTCTCGGTCTCAGGCCCGCTCTGGTCCCGGTCTGGTCCCAGTCTCACCGCATATGGACTGAATCAGGACGGATCCAGGTCCAAGACCAGACCGAGACCAGAGCGCTACTGAGACTGGGACCAGAGCGGGCCTGAGACCGAGACCGAGACAAGACCAGGACCAGACCGGGACCAGACCGGAGGCTCAGAGCCCACGGCAGGGCCGGAGCTCGAAGCTGAGGCTCGGACCCCGTGGAGGCTCGGAGTCAAAGCTCGGAGTCCGGTCTGGTCCCGGTCTGGTCCCGGTCTCAGTCCCACTCTGGTCCCGGTCTCAGTCCCGCTCTGGTCTCGGACCTGGATCAGTCCCGGTTCAGTCCGTACCCGGTGCAAAAGTCCGGCATCGCAGTCACGGAAGTCACGTAAACGGGAAACGGCCGTTATCCGTTTTTTCCATTCTTCATTTAAACACAAAATCAAAAACTGAAAAAACGAATCGTTATCCGTTTTTTCATTTTGGTTTTGGAGACAAATAACGAAGAAAACTGTTGTTTTTTCGTTTTCTTATTTTTGGTTTTATATTGAAAAACGAATGAACGAATGATACACGGATTCTCTTCCTTTACCACTTTAGGGTCATTATCGCCCGTTAAATCAAGTATTTGTTCAGTATTGGCCTCACCACAACACCGACTACCAAACCCACAGGCAGTGATACGGACAGGGTAAGGTCTTGCAGTGATACAAGTGACTGAAATTGTCTTTTAAACCACCAAAGTGTCCAAACACAATGAAAACACTTCATATTTACAGGTCACATCTTGGATTCTGACTCGAAATCCTTGCTCGGTCGACTTTTTCCGCCACCGACGTCCGAATCGCGCCATCGCAGAAAATGGGGACGTGTCTCGGGTGTCGCTGGTCAACTTCCTCAGAAAACCAATTCAGAAGCATAATCAAACACAAGATAAAACATAAACTATGGATATTTAGGCCGTTCTTCTCTCAAACAGGAAACACTCCACTGTGGTCCACTGTGTTTTTAGACTCCACACACCTTCACTAGAAACATTGGATCATTTCCGCCCTGGAATTGCCAGTCTCTATTGAACAAAAGGTATAAAGTATCTGTGAACAGGGTTGGGAAGGTGACTTTTAAAATGTATTCCCCTACAGATTACAGATGACATACAACAAAATGTAGTTTGTAACGGAATCCATTAAATTACTTAAAGTGAGTAACGTAATCTGAATACTTTGGATTACTTGATTTTCTGTAGAGAAGCAAAGACTCGGATAGCTTCACATAAGAAGTTTTGTCTGATAAAAGAAAATAAAAAGCCCAGACTTTACTTAAACAAATAAAAAATAGTATTAATAGAAGAGGAGGAGACATGGTCCGCGCGGCATGGTTTCGTCGTGTTAAATCCTGTTTTAGTCCTGTTTTAGACCTGGTTTAGATCTAGTTTAGATCTAGTTTAGACCTGGTTTAGATCTAGTTTAGACCTGGTTTTAGCCCCAGTTTAGATTTAGTTTAGACTTGGTTTAGTCCTGGTTTAGACCTGGTTTAGATCTAGTTTAGACCTGGTTTTAGCCCCAGTTTAGATTTAGTTTAGACTTGGTTTAGTCCTGGTTTAGACCTGGTTTAAGTCCTGGTTTAGTCCTGGTTTAGACTTGGTTTAGTCCTGGTTTAGACTGGTTAAGTCCTGGTTTAGTCCTGGTTTAGACTTGGTTTAGTCCTGGTTTAGACCTGATTAAGTCCTGGTTTAGTCCTGGTTTAGCCCCAGTTTAGATCTAGTTTAGATCTGGTTTAGTCCTGGTTTAGACCTGGGTTCAGTCCTGGTTCAATCCTGATTTTGTGTCTGGCAATGACTGGAATTACCAAAAAATAAATAAAAAAAGGATATCGCCCAAAATGTAAAAACAGGAAAATACCGCCACGTAATCCATTTATTTCAACAAAGTAACTGTAATCCAATTACCGCTCACTGAAACAGTAACTGTAACTGAATACAGTTACTCATAATTTGTACTCCGGTACATGTAATCTGTTACTCCACGACACTGTCTGTGAACTTGTTGGAACGGAGCATTTTGAGCTTTGGAGATGTAAACAGACTAATAATAAAAGGTTAGTCAAACAAAAAAAAAAATGTGTGAATGGAACAAAACATATCTCTGAGTATGTTTTATGTCATTACAATAAGGCTTAAAACTCACAAGAATCTGTTTTGTGTAATATAGGACCTTTCAAAACAAAAATACCCCAAATCTCTCCACGTTTACAAAGAAAATATTGAGCCCTAAAATATATTATTCCAGCTTTATAGTGAATGAAAAGTCGGTATCGTTGTAATAATAATAATCATCATCATCGTGGCGTCCATACACAAACACAGCACTACACCCGGGCTTCAGCAGCACTGCCACAACACACTTCTCACCGTCACTGTTATCGTGACAAGCCTTTGCCACTACACAGATATTTCTAATAGTCTGTGTTTTTATAATTAGCCATAACAGCTCAGAGCCGTTTCACCGTCTTCGGCACCTCTCCCGTGGATTGTGCTGTCAAACTAAACAGGACCTTAGCCAGTTTTCAGTATCTATAATTATGATCCTTTGTCTCGGCCTCTCCTCTAATGAACCCACGCATTTCACTTTTCAGACTCTTTAAGTTAATAGCTCATTAGAAACTGCATCTGGGAGCTTTTGTCACTTTATCATACTTCTTTATCACACAAATCTGGAGAGAGATACCTGTTTGAGTAGTCTTTGATTTTGCAGTGTGTAGTTTTTTACATTTAGGTACATTTCTGGCTATTTTCGAGGATTTTCCATTAGGTTGGAGTTCACGTTCAAAAATTTGATCGTCATCATTTCGGACAGTGGGCAGGGTTCTATAAAATTTAATGAGAGGTTCACTTAAAATGTCAATGTCATAATTAAAGGTTGTATGGAGGATTTTTTTGTTTTTTTTTTGTTTCAAATTGTCAATGATAGATTATAGAGATGCAGTAGCCTTGTAATTATGATGACCAAAAAAAAAGAGAATAAAAATTCATCAACTCTGGACGTGGTGGGGCTAAACATTTGCCAATAGATAACGACACTGCCTCGTTATCTGTGAGCTGACAGGCTGTCAATCAAACTCCCTACGTTTCTAGTGTAACTGACTTGCCTGCGCCGCCGGTACGTGGTTTACGTACGACTGTCACGCAGTCCACAGACGCAAGACGCACAGACGCTGTTTACTCCACCAACGCAACAGTTCTTAGCGGCTTTTTTTGACCTATATCTTCCTCGCAGTTAGCACAAAGTTTGTTGCAATGGCGACAAGAATCTACGAGCAGTTAGCCCCAAAACAAAGTCCGTTTTTGAGGTCGCTGAAAGAAGAAGACAAGGGGAAAAGCAGCGAAACCAAACTAAGGTGATTCTTGAAGATTCATTCCAGCGATGGCGCGACTGAAGCAGACACAGGGTCTAAAGACTGACGCACTGGT